>NC_092518.1:132939701-133247394 GCF_047511675.1 Marmota flaviventris
GCCGCCATCAGGGCCCTTCCCTTCCAGAAGCGCTCCTGGGCCCGCCCTCAGCGGCCCCCCTCACCCCAGGCCACACCCATGAAGTCACCTCACACCTCTGTCTTCCGAGAGGAGAGCCCCACACCATTGGCCCCCGTGGAACCACACGGAACCACACGCCGATCCCACCTCCCCAGGCCCGCGCCTCATCGTGGGGTCCGGAATCGCTACCCCTCACCCAGCTGGGCGACCGCGAAGCTCCTCTCAGGGCCTTGGCGTCCTCGTCCTCCTCGTGGCAGCAGCCCGCAGGTCGTATTTGCGGCCTCACTCGCTGATTGGCTGGCGCAGTGCGCGTGCGGGAGGCGGGGCCGCTTGGAGCCATGGCCCCTGCGGCTCCGCCACCCGCCACCGAGGGAGGGGGCGGCACTGCCATGGTCTGGGGTCCCTGGGGCCCTTGGCAGCACCTCAGCCAGGCTCCTGGCCCCATGAGGACAGGACATCGAATGGATGGCAGCGAGCCCTGCACCTCATGCGGGAAGGACAGGCCAGTGGACAGCACTGCCATCTCCCTAAGCCGCCTTACCCGCACAGGAGGCGTCTTCGCCATGATCCATCACCCTGGTGTCTTGGACTTCCCTTCCCGTTGCAGTAATTCAGGTGCAGGTCAGCATGAGAAAGAAAGAAGAAGCAGAGCAAGCAACGCAGCAGCAGAAAAAAAGTCCTTTATTGTATACAGCAATCTTTTTATAGTCTTGTGAACAAAGAAGGCAGCCTTCCAACAGCAATGAATCAGGTCTTCAGCTAATTAAACATAGCACACAGAAGTTTTACTTTCTAATCAGAAGTGACCCGCTTCTCATGGCTAATCTACTCTCGGCCTGGAGCATGCCGAGCTCTGCTCTTGTTAAGAACAGATAATAAAATTTTTCTCAGCGCCCTCCTAGCCCACTGGGCAGAACATCCCGTTTGCAGGCAAGTCCTCCCAAGGACAGCAGACACCTCCTTTTCAAGCATGTCCGCTGTTACCTATCTATACCTTGACAGAATATCCCCTTTGCAGGCAGACTCCATCAAGGACAGTAATAGTAATGCAGTCACATCTGATTCTCTACACCTTCCCCTCTTCCTTTATTTCCCACCATTTCCCACGTGCAATCCCAACAGCCAACTGAACTCCCTGTGCTTCACATACTCACCAACACTTCCTGTAGTGACATTTCCTAAGGTCGCCATCCTAACAGATGCAAAGTGATAGCTGTGCAGGTCTTTTTCGGTATGCGTCCCATCGCGAAAAGGTGGAGCAGTTCTTTGACGCTCCCTGACCGCTTGTGTTTCCTTTCGCGTTATAGTACCCCTGAGTGATGGTGAGCTGAACATTTTTCACTTTGAGGCTGTGTATTCTGCTCAGATTTGAAGATGTGCTTTCTACATTTGTATATCACTCTATATGGCTGTGTTTTTCCCTGCTACATCTATGAAATAGATTAGTGCTTGCTCTGAAGTCATTCGAAATTCTCTGTTTTCTAAAAAGGGTTTACAATTTTATTGGGCATTTTCAAGTCTGTGTTCATCAACAAGCGATTTGGTACTTGATGTCCTGCCAAGATCAATTGTTTTGTTTTTCTTGCCAAGGTGGAAATTCAAGTTTCCCATTCCCATTATTTGAATAGTGTCTACTTGTCCACCTGCCAGCTCACTTCCTCAAAAGCCATCCTTTGTCCCTGTAGATTCAAAAGGTAACTCCCCTTGCAATTCCCCAGATTCCCATGTCTTGTTGAGGCTATTTCTGGACTTTCTGTCTGTTCCTGTGGGCGCTCTGTATATTCTGCCTCAGTACCACAGTGGGTGAATTGTGGCAGATTAGGATGTACTGGGTTATGGCATGGGCCAGTCAAGCTCTTCGTTTCCAGTGCTTCTGTAGCTATACTTGAACTTTTCTGTAGGCCTTATATTGCCGCAGTCTATTTCCCCGTACGGGCCACCAAATGCCGCAGTCTGGCTGGGCACAAATCACGAGCCACCACACAGCTTGTAGATTCAAACAGCAACTCTTTATTCCCGAACTCACACCAGCCGTCTACAATCACGTTCTGGGGAAATCCACGTTCTCTGCCCAAATCCACCTCCACTGGGCTTCTATCTCCCAAAATATACTGTCTGAATCCCCGTGAGAACTCAAGGGGAACTCAGGCAGCAGGATATGCCCTATTCCCAGCAGGAATAATCTTAAACCTGGAACGCCCTAAACTGGAACACCCTAAACCCAATTATCCTAAACCGGGAACACCCTAATCCGCCCTGGTCCTTGAGCAAGGTCACCTACATTCAATGTCACTGCAACATGGGGTACGCTGGCAAGGAAATTGTCATACCTACTTGGCTAATGGCTCCCAGCATTATATTACTATTTTGATATCTGGGAGTGGGTGGGGGGGAGGCATCTGGGGCATTTGTATTGGATTGTTTTACATTTACAAGTGAACATGGTGAGGATTGCATCTCCATGATGTGGGATCAACCTGGCCAGGAATGAGATATTTCTTCCCACTCTTTCAAGTCCACTTTGAGGACTTTTAAAAGTGTTTCATGAGGCCTGGAGCTGTGGCACATGCCTGTAATCCTAGCGGCTTCAGAGGCTGAGGCAGGAGGATTGCAAGTTCAAAGCCAGCCTCAGCAAAAGTGAGGCGCTAAGCAACTCAGTGAGACCCTGTCTCTAAATCAAGTACAAAATAGGGATGAGGATGTGGCTCAGTGGTTGTGTGCCCCTGAGTTCCATCCCTGGTACCCTTCCCGCCAAAAAAAAAAGTGTTTCATGATCTCTCAAAATATCTTCATTTTATTAGTAATATCTCTTCTGTTGATCTCATAAATGAGATTTGCTTTGCCTTTTTATTGTGTTTTCGAAGTGCTTGCGTATGGTGTCTCTGTGTGTGTGTGTGTGTGTGTGTGTGTAGATGTTGTTGAAGTTTGCATGCTTATTTTATATCCTGCAAAATTTCAAGATCCTTTTAATGTTTCAGTTGGTTCCACACCTGATTTGGAATAGTACTCCAGGTACACTATGGTGTCCTCTACAACTAGAGTTCCTTGTACTTCCCTTCAAATCCTTTCAGTATCAATTGCTTTGTCTCACTAATTGCATGGGCTAAGACCTCCAAGACAGTGTTTAAAAAGTCACGCACACGTTGGGCGTCTTTGCCTTCCTCTTTATTAGTAATGCCTATCCACCACACTTTTTGGACAATGTTCAATTTAGGTTTTCGTCTTCAAGTCTTGTGAAACATTTTTCAGCATCTCTGTAGGTAATCTGAATTTCCCCACTTCCATCTACTAATATGACAATTTAAAAGGTTTCCTAATACGTGAACCCTGTGATCCCAGAATCAATCTTACCTGGCAATGGTATAGTATAGTGTCATTGTGATTTTGGATTCGGCTTGATAATATTTTATTATTATATTGCTGCACTAATGTTGGCAAATGATGTCGACCGGTCTTTAGTGCTGCTGCCATTATCGGGCTTGGGCAATTTTGTTCTTCCCTTGCCTGAGAGAGTCAATGTTTTACTTCATTTTCTAGGCTCCAAGCCAAACTATCCATGTTGACCCACTTGGCACCAAAGGTTTGGCCAGAATTCCCTGGGGAACAATGCATGCCTTGTGGTCTCCTGTGGGTTATGCCTTCATATTTCTCCTCCTTCTGTGGAAACTGTCTTTTTCAAAACCTTTTTGTCCGTGTTGGAGTCAGTGAGAGCCAAGTGTGTTTCCCCAAGACATTATATATTTCATTTGGTTCTGCCAAGTTTTCTGCATAAAGTTACGTAAAGTGGTCGCCTGGATCTTAGAGTTTCTTCTCGCTTGCTTTGTGTTTGTCCTGTGTGCCCTGTGTCTGTTTCAGGTGATAGATTGTGATCAATCTATCAGCTATAAAAATATGCTTTCACTCTGTTCCTTTGAATAAATTAGCACCTACTCTAGGTCTTTCAGTGATTTACAAAGAGAATCTTGATTTAACGATTTAATCTTGTGTTTTTGGTTATTTTCTCTGTCACCTGCCTGCATTAATGTTATTTCCACCTCAATGGTTAGGTTTCCATCTAGCTCTGTAGGTGGGAATTTCATTTATTTATTTATTTTCATGTTTCCATTTTCACGCATATGAGTATTCATAGTCGTGCATTTTTCTCTGATCACTGCTTCTATACATATATACATATATGCATAGATGAGTGTGTGTTTGTATAGATATAGATAGATAGATAGATAGATAGATAGGTATATCAGGGTTTCTGACAAGGAGGCTCTTTATAATAATTTATCAGTTACTACTATGTGATTTCCTGTCTTGTCTCCACTTTCACACAATACAGCCTCAGTGGAGAGCCTTTATGAGTTCTGGAGTCGGGGCAGGGGGACTTTGGCTTCTTCATGCCACCCAGCACTATTGCACTGTGCTCAGAGAGTGTCCTTTGGATCTGTCTCCTTTCCTGCACTTGCTGATATTTCCTTTGAGACCTGCTCTATGATAAGCTTTGTAACTCTTCCTGGTGTGCTTGGGAAGGTGTATTTGCTAGGATCATGTGTTAGATTCCGCACCTTCTCTCATTCTACCTTGTCACATGTGCCATTTTAAGCACTATGCCACAGGTTCTTTTTGGCCATTGAACTTGTTGTGGCAGACTGTGTTTTCTACAGATGGCCGCAGCACCTTGGCCTCTCCCTGTGATGTGACTTTGGTACTTTTTCCATCAAGCAGTGGAGGCCTCCTGTCCTCCTACTGAACTCGGGTGGCCTCTGCCACACGAGGATGCTATGGGCGTGAAGAGACTAGGTCATGGAAATGCCCTGAAATCACTCCTTGCTCCTTGAGGCCACTCAAACTGGGAACCCACCCACCATGCTTGGAGGAAGCCTTGTGGTCTCCTGTGGGTTATGCCTTCATATTTCAAGAAACCCATGGGGAGAATCAGAGAGGCCCTGGCCCTGGCTCATGAGCTTCCAGCCCATAACCCCTCTCCACTTCCAGCCATGGAAGCCAGCTCCCTTGAATATGGATCCTCCAGCCCCAAGTGGAGCAACCCCAGGCCAGGGACATCAGGTGCAACAGGGGTGACGCATCCCTGCCTGGCCCTGAGAAACACAAATCATGGTTTTTGTTTGAAGCCAGCTCTCCAGCAGGGTCTTCCTCGACACCCCCTTAGCCAGAGCTCCTTTCCCCGACAGGAGAGCCTCATGCCAGCTGCCAGCTCTCCCTTTGCTCTCTTACCTGCTCAATACCCACCTCATCCTCTGCCAATTTCCCTCCTTCCTGGCAGCGCACCTGGTTCTTCTCCTTCCAGTCTGTCTGTCTGTCTTGTGTGAATGACTTGACTCTCTTACTTCTCCTGCAGCCTCGACTTACCCCTGCTCCAGAGAAACTCAGAGCCTCCTTAGAAGGTTCGGAAGGGGCAAGACCACGCAGAACTAATTTTTGTGCTTTTACAATGATCTTTAGAAGCCTCAGAGGCATAATTTGCAAACTGGTTCTCCTAGGAAGCCCTCTCTAGCAGCAGAGTCACCCACCACTTGTCCTCCTGTATCTGCTCACTGTGCCCTTCGGGGCAGTCTTCTCACACCTTCGCATGCCCTCTGGCCTCTCGCTTCCTTGATGGCCTCATGTAAAATGACCTGATGCTGCATGCCACTCAATCCATGACTCCTGGGAGGCACCTGGAGCAGCTCCCCTTCCACATCCCTCCTGCATGCATCCTGCCCTGGGAGCACAAAGTCCAATCCTTGCAGCCTGCAAAGTCCCATGAGCATCCTACAGTCATTGGCCAGCCTATCAGGTCACCTGCTCCCCAGGACCATTTTCCTTTACCTCCATCCATGATCCCCACCCATCTGCTTAGATTTGAGGTCTGCCATTTCTGTCAGTCTGTTCTGGAAGCACACTTCCTGTGCTTTCTGTACATTTGCCGGGCATAATCTTATTTCTGTAAAAACCCAAAATGCTCCTCCTCTTTGCCAGCCTCTTCCTCAGTACTCATGGTGGAAACTGCCTACTGTGGCACTGTCTCACCATCTTGAATTTATGATTTCTAGCCTCAGGTTGGCATCCAAAGAGTTCCCTGATGTCCCATTTCCATCTGCTGGATTCTTTCTCCCTCCCAAGTGCCTCTTCAAGCCCTTTCCACTATACTCATTCTTGGCACCTCCTCTCACACCACCTGGTCATGCTCGGCATTGGACACCTCCCCATTTCTCTGACCCAATATTTCAGGCAGAATCCTCCCAAACTCCCAGCATCAAACCTACAAGCCACCTGCATCTGTATGCAGTGTGTTCCTCCATTAGGGAAGGCGCATGTCCTCCCCCCTGTGCTCCAGCTTGCATGGCCTCCTTTCTTCCAGGAACCTCATATTTTCCATCATCTCTCTCTGTCCTCTATCTTCAGCATCTCTAAGCACCCCATCCCTCCCATCCACCTTTGCACAGAGTCAAATCTCCTCTTCCTTACAAGCCTGGGCCTCACCCTCAACCCGAGCCATCCCACCACCGTCTTCCACTTAGGGTCAGTGCTCTAGGAAGAATCATCTATGCCCAGGGCTTCCATTTTCTCACCTCCCACATTGCTCTTTAACACACTGTAAGCTGGTGTGGCTCCCACGTCTCTTTCCATGAGGGCTCTAGGTCTGTTGACCCAAGGGCCTTGGTGGGACTGTATCAAAAGGACATTCTCTGGACCTCATCTCACTTGATTGGCAGCAGCAGTCAACACTGTTCTCTCTCTCTCTCTCTCTCTCTCTCTCTCTCTCTCTCTCTCTGTCTCCTGCCCCCCTTGCTATTCTATAATTGTTTTGTCCTGTGATTCTCTTCATTCTGGCCACTTCTCAGTACCCTTGCTAGTTCTACCTCCTCCAAGAGGCCTTTACATGATGGGGTTTCCTGGGACTTGATTTTCCTCAGATCGCTTCTAGTTTACACTCTATCTCTGCAGACGCTTTCCTGTATGCCCAAGGCTATAATTAGCATTTATAATAGAGAATCACAAGCACAGTTTGTGGACCAACTTGGATCACGGTCATGGGATAGATGGCTGTTGAAATTCAGATTCCTTGGTTCTATCCAAAGCCTACCTAGTTTACCCTGTGGCTGGGGACGTAAAATCTGCATTTGAAATCACTCCTCTGGGTGTTCTCATACCAGGCACCTTGGACCCAGTTACTGACTGGCAGTCCTCAAATGTGAGGCTGACATTAACAAGGGCGGCTCGATATCTCCCTCTGGTGGCTTCTTAACACCATTGTTTTTCTTTTGGAGGCTACTGTCCATCCACTTATGGAAACCATTAGGCATGTGGAACCAAGAGCAAGGGATGCGAAACCAGAGTCTGTTCTGGGAACAAGCAAGAATACATGGGGGGGGGGGGGGGACTGGAGTTATGGCTCAGTGGTAGAGTACTCGCCTGGCTCATGGGGGGGCACTGCATTAGATCCTCAGTACCACATAAAAATAAATAAATAAAATAAAGGTATTGTGTCCATCTACAACTAAAAAATATATTTTAAAGAAAGAGTAAATTGAATCATCCTGTGACTTTGTGGCACCACCACAAGCTGCTCTGTGTCAAAAGGTTGAGGGACAATTAAATTGGCACCCTTCCATTCCCGACCCGGGTGCCAGAACACAGGGCCACGCCCCTCTATGGATCCTCACACCAAGGTCCTAAAGTCTCACAGGGGTGCCAGCATGTGTCATGAATTGCCAAAGTTATGCCTCCAGGGGGCGCCTGATCAAGAGCCTTCAGTTTCCCACTAATAGCTCATCGTGGGACACACTAGGGAAACTTATGTTCTACCCCCAACACTTTATTCTCATTCTGGAAATAATGAAGCTTCACAGTAAAATGTTACAAAAATCTATTCTTCAAAGGCAGTGCAATTCGCCCATCGTTCCACAGTTTAGAAGCAGTGTGCCATGTGTTGGGTGAGCAATGACGGATGGGAACAACCCTGTGCTGTCCTGAGCTACCAATGTAGCTGTGTCCTGCTCTGACTGGGTAGAGTTTCCTACTCTGGTCCTCGCTGAAGATTCTCTATGCTTCCCCTTCTATGGGCGTGGCAAACACGTGCAAAAGATTCACCTCCCACCACCTTGGCATGTTACTCCCGAAGAGAGTATATGGAATAAGAAGGTATGAGGGGATTTCTTCATGGGCCCTAAGAGAGGATGATCTAGGACAATTCATTACAGATGTGCCCAGATTTCAGGACTGGACTCAGTGCCGAGTCTCAGAAGAGCACACTCTACCAAATACCACTCCATGCTCAGCATTGCCTCTTTGCTCCTCTGCTTACCTGGATGCGGGACCAAACACTCACTTGCTCTTTTAGAAGACCGTGGTGTGGACATCTGTGAAGGCTGTTTGACAGCCCAAATGCCACGTGCTTTGTTTTCCCAGCAGTAGCCTCAGAACTCGAGGGGAGGGTGGGGCTTTGGGGTGACTATCTCAGTAGATGGAGAACTGAGGTTGGCTCCTGAAGCACTAGGAGGAGTTCTCGGCAGCAAAAACGAGGGAAGTCGTCATGGTCCAAGCGTCTGCGAGGTAGAGGGGTATGGAAGAGGCGCTCAGTCTCAGGAGCTGTCAGGGCAATGCAAACGAAACCTCAGTCAACCCAGGTACCCACCCCCCACTCCACCCCTTCTGGATACCTCTTGGGAAAAGGAAAATAAGAGCTGTTGCTGAGACTGACAAGATGTGGCCAGCCTCAGGCACTGCCTGTGGGAATTTCAAATGGCACAGTTACAGTGGAAAACAGTTTTGGGGTCCCTCAAGCTATTAAACATAGGATTACCATGACACAGTACTTGCATTCTGTGATGGTGTGGATGTGAGGTGTCTCTTCAAACCTCCCGTGTTCACGCAGAAGGCGGAACAATTGGATGGTGAGAGCTGCAGCCCCAACCGGTCCGTCCTAGTTTGAAAGGACTGTCTGGGTCTCTGTAGACAGGCGGGGTGTGGCTGGAGGAGGGGGTCACCTGGAAGGGTCGTTCTTCCCTGTACCCCTTCCCAATCCTCTCACCCTGCTTCCTGGCCACCACAAGGCCAGCAGCTTTCCTCTGCCACTGCCCTTCCACCCTGGTGTTCTGTATCACCTCTGGCCCAGACCAAGGGAGTCGGTCGACTCTGGACTGAGACCTCTGAAACTGTGAGCCAAAATAAACTTTCTCTCCTATGATTGTTCTCATCACATCGATTGGTCACAGTGGAAAATGTTGACAAACACTCACTCCTGGTGCATGTCACCCAAGGTGAAAGAGGCACTCAAGGACATACAGGTAACTGAATGTTCACTGGTGCTTCCAAAGGAAGCATCCCAAGTGTCACCTCGGCGTGGCAGGATCGCCAACACGTGGTCTATCCCACAACACAAGGTTGGGCAGCCTTCGAGAGGAGTGAAGTCTGGATGCACGTTCTAACTTGGATGGACCTGGAAATGATTTCAAAGGAAATGAGCCAGACACCAAAGGTCACATCGTGTCTAAGCCCATTGAAATGTACAGAGAGGCGGGCCCCAAAATTAGTGTTGGAAACCTGAGTTGTCTTAGAAAGCAGGTTCATGGTGGTAGCGGTTTACAGGGAGGTGGGAGTGAGGAGCCCACACTCTGTGGGTGCTGGTTTTCCCTGGGGACCAATGAAAACCTCGTGTAGGTGCCGAGATGGGCTGAGTTCACAACACGGTGAATTGACTTCATGCCATTGAAGGACGTCCTTCACGGGCTTAATTTCAGGTTCAGTTGAATTTCACTTGGATAAGCAACTTTTAATTAGAAAAGCACAACAGTTATTAGACTAAGTCTCAAAACCTTGAAGTATTCTGAAAAGGCTTAAGCAACGAATTCCTAAATATTTCCATTGAACCTTCCCATGGAGCCCGTTTATTCTCACTAATAAACATGGCTTACAAAATAAATCTGCTTTTGAGGGGAAAACACATACTGAAACGTGCAGCATTGTTTCTCGTGCTTGCCAGCCTCGCGCCCACCCGAGTGGAGTTCAGAAGGGCTGGATTTCTCCAGCTGCTTCTTCATTGCTCTGAGGGGAAGCACGCACCAGTCCCAGTAGGGCCAGGGACCACTGCCTAGGGCTTGCAAAATCACCACTGGGGAACTGCTGCAGACCTTTTTTCCTCTGTCCTCAACCCTTCCAAGAGTAGACACACTTACAGTTCTTTTGGACAAGTGGAGACAAGGGATCGGAGATGTTAGGGCACAAGGTGCACATCCCACAGCTGAGAAGTGGCAGAGCTGGGAGGGCAACCCACGTCCTTGTTTGAGAACATCCCTCTGAGTTGAAGACATGCATCACGAATGCACCCCGCTCTCTGCCCTCCCTGGGGAAGTAAAGAGGCCCGATGGTAGGTCTTGAGATCTGGCCCCCTTTCCTCCACAGGAGGAGGAACCCTTCATTCAGTCAGTGCACAGGCACAAATGGCAGTCCTCCTGTGGATGACATATGGAATCCAATGCTTTGTCTTGGTCTATAGAGGCCCACCCCCCACACCCGCCACAGGGCACCCCAGTCTGATCAGTGTGATGCTGGGCAGGGGCTGTCTGCCACCTCATGGTACAGGGCTGACTGTGGGCGCCACCCTGCCACTCAGTGTTCAGGGATCTCCTGCTGAGGGCTCGGAGGCAGTCACCATGGGGGTCTTCACACCAAGGGAAGGGGCATGCCCTGCCCATCAGAACTGTGTCCTCCTTCCCGAGAACTCCCCACAGCAGGGACGCCTCTAGACAAAATCGGTGGAAGAACCTTATCAGACGGCAGCTCTCTGTCTCTGGTCTCTGATGTGAATGGCTGATGGGAAGTGGGTGCTGTGTCCGCGGTGCCCTGTGGTGTAGGAAGTATGTGCCCAGCACACCCCAAGCAACTGTGAGGTTCATCCTCACCTCCCTACCATCCCAGGTCACAGGCACGCTGTGCAATCGCTCTCGTCACAGCATCCTTTGTGTGCTGAGCACCCCATCAGCATGCTGGGGTCCATGCACGCCCAGGGTCCTGTGGTCCCGTCACCACCTAAGTTTCGGCTTCACCTTCCTCTGGGCTGAAGTGCTTTGCTTCACAATGTTTCTCTCTCAAAGGTCATTTTACAGTGACCAGGTGTCCTCGATCCCCGCTGCACAAATGGACCTGACCTCATGTGGTCTGGCGGGTGTGTCTCAGGGGAGAACAGAACGTCTTTTGCTTCACTCTCCTCCCCCCAAAACCCATTCTGGGAAAACTCCCTGCCCGCCAAGCCCATCCCATGGAGGGTGTAGTCCCGTGTCCAGTGCTTCACTCATTCATTAATCTGCTGGTGCCTTCCTCCATTCATTCCCTGGATTGGGTGGGTGTGACCGAATGAGATGGAGATCAACACTCTGCCTCTGAGGATGTATTAGTACTTCCTGGTTTCCATAGTAAACTAACGTCAAGGAGAGCATTTTGATGACATTCTGGTTTCTATGACAACCGGGGCAAGCCATTCCTTCCTGGCAGCAGACACATTTCACAAGGATATTTACAGACTGGAGAGATGGGATAACTGTAGAAACCTCAACACTAGTAGGTGTCTGCTATCAACGTGAGTGAGTGCAGGAGTGTGTGTGTGTATGTGTGTGTGTGTGTGTGTGTGTGTGTGTTCACATGAGCGCGTTGAGTGTTGGGAGCCTGTGTGTCCTTTAATCGCACATTAAGGGCTCTCATCCCTTCTGTTTGTTAGGGAGGCTGGCGGCTCCCCACGAAAGGCGGGCTGGGGAGACTGAGTAAAGTGTCATCATGTCCCTAGATGACACCTGTTGTGTGAGGGCTTTGTCTTCTGAGTCACTGAAAGCGGAGATCCCCTTGTATTTTATGAACGGCCACCTCCGTTTCACGATTGTCGCGTGCACCCTTTACCGTGTAACTTTGCTCTTCTTACAACTCCTTGTCATAGAAACCTATTTCGTGTAGGGAGGTTGGGAGAGAGACACTTGAGGACAGCGGGTGATGAGACAGGTGGCTGGAGAGTGGGACTGGAAGATCACACCGTGTAGCCTAGATGATAATACTGTGCTCATCCTGGGTGCTGACACACACACGCACGCCCACAAAGAAGTGTCTTCTCTCAGACACATCACCTCTTGTCACACCACTCACCGCAGTTAGGTGGATTAAGCCTGAAGCAGTAAGTACTACTCGAGCACCTTCGCAAAGGGTCTGAGTTTGTTCGGTGCCTGTGAGGAAGCGCATGCCGGGGAAGAGGTGTTGTCTGTGCTCATCGTGTGGCTACAGAAAAGCCTAGGCTTTACAGGATAGCTGGATGGGGTCTTTCCCAAGACCTGTGTGTTTGGAAGGAGCAGGATTTAGGTACAGGACAAGGAAGCCTCTCACTTTACCCAAGGCGCTGCTCCTGATTCTGAATCTGGGACTCTGCCAGCCCTGCTCGAACCTCAGTCAATCAGTCAGTCCTCATCAAGATCCCTCTGTCTCCCTGCATGTCCATCTCCCTATGCCTCTGCCCTAGCTACCCACCGATCATCTTTCCTTCTGTCTATCTGCCCGTCCATCCATCCATCTGCCTGCCTACCTACCTACCTGTCAGTCTCTCTAGAGGGAGAGAAAACTGCTGTTTTCCCAGCTGTGCCAAGTGAGAACAGAAATCCACACGCAAGGGCTGTATGCAAGCCCTCCATAGCAGGTGTTTGGGAAACGGGCCCAAGCACGTGCTGAGAGGAGCACTGAATTAGGTGACCAAACACATGCGTCTTCTCATTGCCTCTCTGAAGGAGGCACTGCTGCCGTGACCAGAAAAATACGAGTAAGACATGTTTTGATTGCCTGCTCAAGGTCCTCTGTTAAAGTGTATGGTACCTGAGAACATGTAGCCAAATGGGGATGCTGAACAATATTGAAATGGGCTGGGAAGCGCTTAAAGCGTCTTGAATCCTTTTAGAAATAAGCCTTTTCAGTGGAAAAACATTTGTGGGTCCAGCCCGTGGCCTCATTTGTCAGCAGAAGGCATTGCTTTCCTGGATGACTGAATTACGGATGCTTCGCCTATTGCTTACTTTGTCATTTTAAACACGAGTTCCCCTGTATGTTTCCAATGTAAGGAACTAAGTGGACCTGAAAATAGTATCTATGCTGGAAGCAGAAACATTTTGGGGAACGGGAATGTGGAGAGGCAGTGAGCACGCATTGTACGCGTGTGAACATGCGACCCGGGCATCTTGCGTCTCTAACATCAAGGGATCTGAGTGTGCATGTGGCGGTGTGTGCGTGTGCCCCAGCGGCTGCATGTTGGGGTGCGGTCCGGCTTCAGAAGGGTGCACAGTCATGCTTGTTGTGTGGGCTGGGCTGGCAGGTCAGTTGAGGAGAGACAGAAGGTCTGGAGTCCCCTGTTACTCCTTGTCCCTCTTATCCTGTGTCCTCAGGTGCTCCAAGGTCTCCTACTCTGAGTTTGCTTAATCAGGGGTCCCCCAACCTGTGCAATCAGACACCCTCACCCAGGAGAGGTTTCGCAGCGGTTACTCCAAAGAAGGTCTAGCTCTTCCTTCTTAGATGTTTCTTGTTACGTCTACCCTAAGTGCTGCTCCCTGATTCTGAATCTGGGACTCTGCCAGCCCTCTTGTACATCAGTCAATCATCAGTCCTCATCAAGACCTCTCTATCTCCCTCCATATCTACCCAAAGATGTGCACGTGTGCCTTTACTTTAGCAACCCCTTTTTGCATAAGAAAACATATAATTTTGTTTTTGTGGGGTTTTTGGAAGTGTAAGGTGTTGTGATGTACTTGTGAAAACTGGGTGGCCCTCGAAGAGGCATGATACTCGCCCTCCAGTAGCCTGGACTTGTTAAAAGGACTGCCCTTGTGAACCATAAAGACATATAAGAATACAGCAGTCTTGGTCCATACCGGTGAAATCTGGAAGGAGAGGAAAGAGGATGTGTATTGAAGAAGAGACAAATAATAAAGTGTGAGGAAAATGGATTCTAGGACCCAGACGTATGTTTGGTCACATTACCTCCAGGATAACAAATAGTACAAAACACCACATAAGTGTTACAGAGAGGTCACATCCGTGCACTACTTCACACACTGTATGCAACATGTTTTAAAAAGGAGCTATGCAGAATTTGCCAGAGAATGAAATCTTACAGAAGCACGTGAAGACTCAATTACACACAAGGTGCGTGTGGATAACACTCATCATGACATGAGGCTGGGCCGTAGCTCTGTGGTAGAGCATTTGCCTTGCATGTGTGAGGCACTGGATTTGATCCTCAGCACCGCATACAAATAAACAAATACAAAATTCGTCATGACAATGACAACAATTTTCCCTCAATGTCATCTATAATATTTTATTTATTTATTTATTTGTTCTTTTTAGATACACATAACAGTATATTTTGACTTAGACATGTGCAGTATAACTGATTCTAACTAGGATCTCATCCTTGTGGTTGTACGTGATGTGGAGATTCACTGATCATGTATTCATATATGAACATAGGAATGTATTCTACTGTCTTTCCCATTCCTATCCCCCTCCCTTCTCTTCATTCCCCTTTGTCTAATCCAATGAACTTTTATTCTCCATCCCCCTCCTCTTGTTGTGTGTGGGCATCCGCATATCAGAGAGAACTTGTGGCCTTTGGTTTTGGGGGACTGGCTTATTTCGCTTAGCATGATAGCCTCCAGACCCATCACTTTACCAGCAAATGCCAAATTTTCTTTCTTCCTGATGGCTCAGTGATGTTCCGTGGTGTATATACACCACATTTTCTTTATCCATTCATCTGTTGAAGGGCACCTCGGTTGGTTCTATAGCTTAACTATTGTGAATTCACCTCCTAACCTTGCTGTGGCTGTGTCCCCTTAGTATGCTGATGTGAAGTCCTTCCAGATAACTAGGTCAAATGGTGCTTCCGTTCCAGGTTTTCTAAGGAATCTCCATGATGCTTTCTAGAGTGGTTGCACCAATTTGCAGTCCCACCAGCAATGTATGAGTGAACCTTTTCCCCACATCCTAGCCAACATTTATTGTTACTTGTGTTCTTGATAATCGCCATTCTGACTGGAGTGAGATGGAATCTCAGTGTAGTTTTAAGTTGCATTTCTCTAACTGTTAGAGATGTTGATCATTTTTTTTTTTTCATATATCTGTTGACTTTTTGTATTTCTTCATCTGTGAAGTGCCTGTTCAATTCCTTTGCCCATTTATTGATTGGGTTATTGGTTTCTTGGGTGTTAAATTTTTGAGTTCTTTATGTATCGTGGAGATTAATGCTCTGAGTGCTCAGTCTGAGGTGCCAATCGCAAAGATTTCCTCTCATTATGTAGGCTCCCTCTTCATTGTTTCCTTTGCTGAGAAGAAGCAATTTAGTTTGGTAATGTCACACTTATTGATTCTTGATTTTACTTCTTGTGCTTCAGGCGTCTTGTTACAGAAGTCGGTTCCTAAGCCCACATGATGGAGAGTTGGGCCTACATATTCTTGGAGTAGATGCGGGGTCTCTGGTGTGATGTCTAGGTCCTTGATTCTCTTTGAGTTGAGTTTTTTGGCAGGGTGAGATAGGGGTTAAAGTTCATTCATGGGTTTCCAGTTTTCCCGGCACCATTTGTTTGAAGTAATCCATTCATGGTGAAAAATGGAAATGAGGAATAAAACGCGTTTGTGCAATGGATAGAACTAGAGGGTTTCCGCTGCGTATTTGGGGGTGGAAGAGTAAGAAGAGAAGGATCATGGGAACGATTTCATGGGCTGCCCTACACTTTTCAGTAAGGTTGGAAGTTTCTGTGGTTGAAGTTTGGCATGTACGACAGTGATGCTGGAAAATGGCCCTTCACAAGAAGATGCGTGTCATAATGCTCCTATGATCGGAACTCTGGTTCCACACACCTGTGTGTGAGCGTGTGCCTGAATGTGCAGGTAATATGTTGGAAGCACACAGGTCCTTCCACTAAGAGTGAGTGGCTTGGAAGGTTCTCTCTGATCTGCAGATGGTAACACACATTAAGTTGGGGGGGTGGCGGGGAAGAGTAAAAGTCCTTTGGATTAGACAAAGGGGAATGAAGGGGAGGGACGGCGTGGGAAGGGAAAGTCAGTAGAAGGAATCAACATAACTTTCCTTTGTTCACATATGAACACAGGACCAGTGTGGCTCCATATTACATACAACCACAACAATGGGAAGCCATATTCCATGTGTGTATGATATGTCAACATACATTGTACTGCCATTGTATACCCAAACAGAACAAATAATAAATTTAAAAAAAAAAAAAACGCGAGTGAGTGGCTGCTGCATGCTAACCCTTGGCAGACCTTCCTGTGCATTTCACGTTCTCAGTAAGCCTGGTTAATGTGTTCTAGAGTGAGACAAACCCCATTTTTTGATTCACACACCCTCCAGCACCCAGACTGATAATAGGAAATCCATGTGGCCAAGGCACATGAGGTCCTGAAAGGTGTAGTTCCTACTCTCCTGCAAGAGAAGCGATCACATTATACTGAGAGGCAGAAGGTGGATATGTTCTGAAATGCAAGAGATGCAAGAAAATAAATGTGGACATCTGCATTATGGGTGACATTAGGACATGGCTTCTGCTGCAGAAGTCATGCATTCCAGAGATGGGGAAGGTAGTCACACACAGTCGGCTTATTTTCCTACCTGTTTCGGGTTTTCCAGATTAGCATCACAGGGCAACAGGTCGTGGCCATCTGCATTTGGGTGCCCTGGAGTCCCTGGAGGAAGAGTGCAGTTTGGAGGAACGGAGCAGAGTGAAGGTTCTGCAGGTGAGGAGTTGCAGCAGCAGATGTGGGACTGGACCTTCATGACCCTGGGTAAGCCTCTCCCACAGCCCCCTGTTGCGCCTTGCTGTTCAGACCCTTGTTTTCACGGTAAGAATCACAGATTTGGTATTGGAAGACAGAAGATGTAAACCACGAGACAGCAGTTCAGGCCACAGCTGGAGACCAGTGCCTGAACCAGTGTGTTCTTCCTCACCCCGCCAGGCAGGAAGAATCAGCAGGAGGACCTTCACAAACCCCTGGGTCCCACGTGCAAGCTCTTGAACGTGACATTGCACAAACACCTCCTGCAGGAGGGCAGGGCGGCACAAACCCCTCAGAAAAGAAGAAAATCTGAGGCATTCTCCAAGGGAGAAGCCCCAGGAGCCAAAAAGGCACAGAATGTACAGTTCGAGGAAGGGTCCCCTGGCATGACACCCACTTCCTCGTGTGCTTGCTCTTTGAGCTGCACAACCCTTACAGTTAGGACAAGATGTTGGATTTGCCTTGTTATGGAGCCCCCCTGACACCTCCAGGGCTTTGTCTGTTTTTCCCCAAGTACTTTCCATTTATAAACCCTGCTGTGAAGGACGCACTCTCTGTGTTTCCTTCTTTCATCCCTCAACAATCTCATAGAGCAGGGTGCTTCTACTTGCACGAGAGGAATTTTCGCTTTTGACACTTTTCTGCTTTTCCTTTTGTGAACTCCAGGTTGCTCCTGTATCACCCACAAAAACAAGCGGTCAGCCCAGCACCTCAGGGAGACTCGGGCGGGAAGAGAACCACCACTCAAGCTGCCAGCCCTTTGCAGTCCCTGAGGACTTCACGTGGCCTTAGGACAGAACTGCGTCAGCAGTGGTTTTGACAGCCAGGCGTCCTGCCCTCCTCCAATCACCTCCTGACCCCCAACTCCAACTGCAATGGACACCCAGTATGTCCTATGCAGTTGGAAAGGCCGCTTGTGGCCAGCCAAGGTTTTGTCCAGATCTTGGACTTTGCCGAAATATAAGAGGAGAAGGGTGCTTTCTCTCCAAGTCCAGATCCTCTCTGAAGACCAAAAATTGAGAGTGAAGGGCAAAGACGCAAGGGCCCTGAACAAGTTGGAAATCGAAGCCCTGGCCACCTCAGCCCGGGCATGGTCCAGGGCCACTGTGCCATCGGGAGAGAAAAGAAGGTACAGAAGAGCCCTTAGAGTGGCGCTGGAGATTCTGACTGAGAAAGCCCACTTGGATCAAGGAAGAAAACCCGAGGAGCCAGGGACCCCTAAGGTGCCTGCAGAGGTACTCCAAAAGCCAGCCAGCTGGCGACCTCGCAGAAAGTATCAGGGGCGCAAAGGGCACTTGTGGACTAAGAAAAGGGGACAACGGGGATCCCTGTGCGGGCATTCAGAGAAGGAGAACGACCTGCATGGCGAGAACTCCCAGGTGCACACAGCCATCCGCCTGTCTCCAGCTGAAAAGCAAGCAGAGGCATCACAAGGCGCCCACCAGCGTCCAGATTTCCTGCCTCCTTGTGGAGGTGACCGCCAGGAGGAGGGGGCAGAAGAAGCAGGCCCCTTTGCACGTTCCCCCACCGTGGGGGAGGATGCCTGTGCTAAAGACGAACAGCCAGCTTGGTCGCCTGCAGCAAGACTCTTTGCAGCTGTGCCCAAAGCTCAGCACCAAGAGGCGGGGGACACCTGCCCAGAGACCCCGGCTACTTCCCAGGAGAGCACTGCCTTCGCAGAGCATGCAGAGGGCCCAGGCGAGGGTGCCTTGGAAGGGATGGCAGCATCCTCCACCTGCTCCACCCCGAGCCTGCATCGCTCCCTCGGTTTCGCCCACAGGAAAAGGAAGCTCGAGGCGCCAGACCCCAAGAAAGGACTGCCGGGGCGCCCACGCCCTGTGCGCTCCCAGACGATGAGGGACGCCAGGGCCAGCACCATAAGGGCTGGCGATCGACCAGCACGAGGAGCCGCAGCAGGGCCTTGGGCACGCGAGCCCTGCCCTATCAAAAGAGGGACGATGGTCTGGTTCAAGTTTCAGGATCATCCGTTTTGGCCGGCAGTGGTCAAGAGCGTGTGCAAAACCCAGAAGACGGCCCGGGTGCTGTTGATCGAGGCGAACCTGCGCGGGGAACGCAGTGGCATTCGGGTCCCTCTGCACAGGCTGAAGCACCTGGATTGTGAGGAGAAGGAGAAACTCCTGAAGAGAGCCAGCAAGGCATACCGGCAGAGTGTGAACTGGTGCTTGTCGCTCATTTCCCACTACCGAGAGCGGGTCGGTCGGGGCTCTTTCGTGGGCTCCTTCCTGGACTACTATGCGGCCGACGCCAGCTACCCCATGCGCAAAGCCATCCAAGACGGGGACCTGAACGTCAATTTTCCAAAGGTGAATTATGCCGACCTGGAAGATTCCGAGGAGGAGACCTCGGTGGGCGTGGGCGGCAAGAGGCCCTGCAAGAAGCTGCTCCCCGACCGCATGAGGGCCGCTTGGGACCGAGCCAACCAGAAGCTGGTGGACTTCATCGTGAAGAAGAAGGGGGTCGACCACCATCTGCTGGACATCGTGAAGGGCAGGAAGCAGTCCCGGTGGCTGACGTCCTTTCTGAGTGAAAACCGGTACGTGTTCTGCATCGAGACGTACCTGGAGGACGAGGATCAGCTGGACGTCGTCGTCAAGCATCTGCAAGAGATCTACGAGCAAACGGACAAGGCCTTGCTCGCTCTCATCAGAGACGACAAAGTGAGATTTCTTGTGGAAGTCCTGCTGCCAGAAGCGATCATTTGTTCAATCGCTGCGCTGGATGGACTCGACTACAAGGGAGCAGAAGAGAAGTACCTGCGAGGGCCACCCGTGCATCCACGGGAGAAGGAACTGTTTGACAAAGACATCTTGAAGCAGATGAGGAAGAGATCCAGGAGAGGCAGAAAGGTGGTCAGGTCTCTTCCCCAGCCCTGTACCTCCGCAGGGGCCTCCTCCTCTCCCCAACCCATCAGGCCGCCCATCTGTGTGAAAGGAGGCGCCTCACCCCCTCCCTAGGCAGTCCCATATGCTTTGCACCTTCGAGACTTTTGGAAGGTGCACTCTTCATGGTGGATCCATCTCTCCCCTTGGTGGATGCCACCTTCAGCCACATTTCTTGTCCCCAAACCCCTCACCCGCTATTTGGCTCAAATACTGCAACACCCTTTGGGAGACAGAGCTGCTCATATGTTGCTAGAGGAACATTGCACTGTTTCTCACGACACTCCTTCCCTTCCCACTTGATATTTTCATACAAGACACACACCAGCAAAGGCCCGGCCTTCAGCTATCTAGCAACCCTAACCTGGGAAACCTCATGCGTGTGTTCATACAAACATCCCCTGGATTTTTCATGCGTCCAGGGACATATGGATACACATATGCCTTGGGCTCCTTCTTGACCTCATCCCCGAACTTTCCCTGCTACACCTTTTTGCTTCTTGAACAATAGCCTTGGAGTCAAAACCAATGACAGAGATGCTTTCTCCTGTGATATCATCACCTTCTGATACTTCTTCAAAAGCCATTCTGGAAGTCCAGCCGAGCACAGAGTTGCTGGATCACCAGCCCACCGTCCTCTGGGCATGGGTGAAATCCTGGCACCCAAGGGCCCTTTTGTCCTGTGGGATCTTGCCTAGGAGCATCGACTTGGTGCATTCGTGAAATTCCGCCTCTGGGAGCAGGGAGTGGCCCTGCTTCGCAGGCTGAAGAGCAGCGGCTTCCTGAAGCACACAGGCCACAGGCCCCCTCCCATCACTGGCAGCGACTGGATCCTCCTCACATGGCCATCGAGTCCCAGGTTGACCACTTCACAGGCCAGCCACTCCATGGAGTGGATGGGAGAGGAGCCCATCCACAGAGGATGAGTTACAGGACAGCAAGCATTTGCTCTGGATCCCACAGGCCCTCACACAGAGACATTTGTCTCAGGGTGTATCCCCCGCCTTCTTCACGGGCCAGCAGGCTCCCACCGCAGAAACGCAGACTGGGTCAGTCTTTCCAGGCAGCTGGCACAGTGCCAGTACCGGGGCTGCCAAGTTGCAAATGGAAGATAGAAACAGCCTCTGCTCGGCCCTACCTGGCCATCGTCCAAATGTAATTAAACACACACCCTCCAATGATGCGTGCAGAACCCACGGATTCTCCTACTAACTTGAAGCAAAACGTCTTTCTGAGAATACACGTGAGAAAAACCAGTTTACTTTGAAAACTTGATTGAATGAAGCATTGAGGGTTGAGGGGATCCTGAGCGGGTGGGTAGCTGTTGGAGGAAGTCCCTTGTTCTCGTGTGTTCCCATGGCAGGTGCTTTTCTCGACCTTGCAAGGTAGCTCTCTGGATTCACAATCCAACTGTTGTGTCTTTCCCCTTGGACTCCTGCTCCATCACGCTTGAAATTGCACCACGGCTCAGGTGGAGCATCCAAGAAAGCGTACAAGCACACTCACCACGAAATAATATCATGGAAAGTATCATGGTGGCTGTTGTCATTTTGAAGGCTCATTGTGAGTTCCCTGCTCATTCCAAATAAATATTCATGTTTGTGGTTGACGTTGTGTAACTTTACATGTGGCCTTCCAAATGGTATGGGTGTCAGGCCTGACCTACCTCTCTCTGGACTCTGCCTGACAGAGAGCAGCCTCCTGGGGCCCCCTGAAGCCCTCATGGTCCTGGGAATCATTTTCAACAGACTGTAGGCCCCGGCGCTCTGTGCAGACCCCATTCACCCAGACAGTGCCCTCTAGCTTCTCCACCACCCTGTGTCTGGCTCTCAGCTGTCTGCTGGGGCCATGTTAGCATCTGGGTTCTACTCTTTTCCTTACTGCCTCATTCATTCATTCATTCATTCCTTCATTTTTCATCAGGAGAGCAAGTGAGCTGTGGCTTAAGGCTCTGCTCTGAAGATAAACTCCAGGTGCCCTAGAAAGGGACGGGAATCTTGCAACCCAGGTGACAATCGCACTTGTGAGGGAACAAGGATATGACACTTTGTCCTGTTAGTGAGAAATGTTGACCAGCCACATGGGCTGACTCCCTGCAGTTGAATCCAGATCCTGCTCCCCCCCACCCCTATTTTTCAGATGGGAGGTTTCTGTTGGTTGAGGTGAAGGGAGAGAGGCTGGTCTCTTTTGCATATCATCTACAAGTGGCACCTTTATCCAGGAGAGGCGGCCATGTCTCCCATGAGCTCCTATCTTCCTCCTCTTTGAGGCAGGGTCCCTGCTGGATCTCCATCGCAGGTGGGTTTGTGTGATGCCATAGCCTCACCTGTCACCTATTGTAAACCCTATTTCCAGGAGTCCACTTCTCCTCCAGCTGTGAGGCACGCTGCTGACGACCAGGTCCTGTGCTAATGGATGTTTGGCGTTGCTGCAGAGAGATGGCATGCGCTGGTGCACAGGTCTCCACCTCCACTGGGGAGCTGAAGAGGGAGGAGTAGAGCCCTGAGACCTGGAAAGCTGATGAGCACAAGAATTTGGAGCACCAGGAACCCCCAAGCTGTCACCCTAGAATCGGCAATCCCCTAATCATTGTGAACTGGGGAGTACCTTTTTTGTCTCTGTAGGCCACAAAGACCGCCTGTAAGGGAGCCGCCTCAAAAGACGTTGCTTGTCTTGGGCAGCATCCATCCTGTTAACTGTCCTTGCTGCAGGACCGATGACAAGGGCAAACTCAGAGTAGATAAGATCACAGCCCATCGCAGCAGGGGAGGGAAGTACAGTTCCTGTGCGGGTGGGAGATGCCTTCTCCTCAGATGAACTGCAGGGCCTGGCTAAAACGTTCTCGTGTGAACTGGGAGAAGGCATGTGGGGGTGGATTGGGGGGATGCTAAACCAAGGCATGGAAAAGAATATCATTCAGTGGAGGGGGGGGGACTTGTTGGCTCACAAGCACAGAGCTGTGGCAGAGTTTCTGTGACCCAGGGAGGCCTATATGCCACTTAGGTGGCACTTCAAACTTGCACAACCACAGCTAGCGAAGGAGAAGGGCCACATTTGTTGTCGTTCTTATATTTCATTGTAAGTTCCTGGGAAGAGCCGTGACATTCAATGGAATCCTGCTGGTGTTTAGCATCCACTGCTTTGAATGGGCACCCTGCTAATACTGCAGGCTGCGTGTGTGGGGGGCGTCTTCTCTGATTGTCTCAATTAGACAATCTTCTGGTAGCACTTTTGAGAAGCCCCACAGAGCTTGGCATCCTACTAATGAGAACCCCTTTTCCTGCCACAGCCTGCGCCTTACAACTTTCTGCCTTGTGACATCCTGAAAATTTCCTCTTGCTTCCTTTGTTCACTGTCATACAAATCAGGCTCCTCCACCTCCACCTTAGGATACTGTATCCTCTGAGCCTTCTCTAGCACCTTCCTTGTGTCACAGAGCCTTGAGGTAGCATCAATGCTCTCCTCACTCCTCGCTATTGCTTACAATCATTCTCCATCTTCCCTCCTAAAAATACCTAATTCCTTTGAAGTTATGCTATCAGATCATGCAACTAGGATTACCATATTTTGCAAAAAATGTACTGAAACTCGGTTAAATTTGAATTTCCTTTAGATAATAAGTGTCTTTTGTATAATAGGTCCCATGTATGTGGACATTTAATGGCATGTTCTGTACTTCATCTGGCAGTTCTATGAATGACCAGTATTCCTCCTCATCAAGGCTAGGCTTCTTGACCCATAGCCTCAGGACTTGAACTTGCAAGCCTCCTTGCCTCTCTCCTTACCATGTTCTCACATAGCTCAAACTCAACCATGTAGATGCAAAATATATTCAAAAAGTGCATGGGAGCTAGGCACAGTGGTGCACACCTGTAACCTCAGCAGCTTGGGAGGCTGAGGCATGAGGATCACTAGTTCAAAGCCAGCCTCAGCAACTTAGCAAGGCCCTAAGCAATGGCTGTGGATGTGGTTCGGTGGTTAAGAGCCCCTGGGTTCAATCCCCAGTACCAAAAAAAAACAAACAAAAAACAAAAACCAAAAAAACAAAACAAAGCATGAGAGCTTAAAATGGGATTCAGTTTTCATTGTGCTCTGCATCTAGCTATCTGGATTCACTCTGTAAATTACTACAGGTTAGCATAACTCAATCATTCTTTCATATTAAAACCCATATAAATTGTAGATACCTTCCTTCTCCCCACCTTTGACTCAATCCAAAAAGTAAGTAATAATTCCAAGTTGTTGTCCATCTCTTCCAGGAGAATGTCAAGACTAGGGTCATTGTGTTTTATATGCCCAGGTGCCATGGCAGCCCAATACCTGCAGACTGTTCATTATTGAGTCTGCCATCTGCAGAAGGCTCTGCATATCCTGCCTCTAATATGACTTAAACTGCCAATGACCTTTGTGCATGCATGTTCAGGCAACAACCCTCTATCCTCACCTTCTGTCATGCTCTTCTCTTACCTCTGTGTCCCAACACCATTGTTTTTCCTACAGCTTTCTCAGGCACAGACTGATTTCTCTCCCACATCCCTCACACCATGCAGGTGGAGTTGGTGTACTTCCTGCCCTCCAAACCCCATCATCTTTGAGCACCTGCCATGGGACTATAGGATGCATGATCCTTTCCCATTGCTCACCTCCCTATTATCTCCCATTCCTTGTCTTCATCACTACTTCTGCCATGGCTCCTCAGGACTCCAGAATTCTCACCCTGCCTTATCCCATACCCTTCTCTCTCCATCCCTTGTTTTCCTCAACTCCTAAGATTTTTTCAGCTTTGTGACCTCAGTCACCAACTACCATGGTCATACTCTTGGCTTCTACTACCAACAATTGATACCAAGGATCTCACTCTCTGAGCACACCTTCTCTTTTTCCTACACACTCACTCAAATTTCCCAACAATTTCTCTGCCCCACTGCCAACCCCCCCCCCCCGACCTTCTCATTGTCCACAGCCCTGACACCATTGTTTTTGTACTGAGGATTGAACCCAGGGGTGCTTTACCACTGACCTATATACCAATCTATTTACTTTTATTCATTTTATTTTTTATTTGTTCTTATGTTCTTTTTAGCTATACATGACAGTAGAGTATATTTTAACATATTACACATACATGGAGTATAACTTCCATTCTTGTGGTTGTACATGATGTGGAGTTACACTGCTTGTGTATTCATATGTGAGCATAGGAAAGTTATGTCTGATTCATTCTACTGTCTTTCCCATTCCCATCCCTTTTCCCTTTATTCTCCTTTGTCTGATCGCATGAACTTCTATTCATCCCCACTCCCACTGTCAAATCCAATGAACCTCCACTCCCCACCCCCAGCTTATTGTGAATAGCATCCACATACCAGAGAGAACATTTAGTCTTTGGTTTTGGGGGATTGGCTTATTTCACTTAGCAGGATACTCTCCAGTTCCATCCGTTTATAGGCAAATGTCATTCCTCTTTATGGCTGAGTAATATCCCATTGTGTGTGTGTATATATATATATATATATATATATATATATATATATGCCACATTTTCTTTATTTTTTCATCTGTTGAAGAGCACCTAGCTAACCTCTTTATTTTTTTATTTTGAGACAGGGTCTGGCTACGTCGTCTAGGATGGACTTGAACTTGCAAGCGTCCTGCCTCGGTTTCCTGAGTTGTGGGATTACAGTCATGCAACATCACTCTGGGCCCTTCCACAATTATGATCACAACCATACCAACTGGTTTCACTTTAAATGCTTCACCAGTCATCTCAAGTTGTTCCTTAGAGCTGCCTGGCAATCCTACTCCATTTTCGTGTTCAGTTCACTCTCCCATAATCTCCTGTCTTCAAAATTACCGTCCTTTCCCCCTTCTCATCTTAATCATTGCAGTACATGTGAATAGTGTCCTCCTCCAAAAATCAAGGACGTGTCTTCACTTCACTCATGCTCTCACTCCTCCTTTCCCCTTGAAAACAAGGGTTTCTTGGAAGGGATTTTATCTTTCCCTGTCTCTGCTTCCTCCCCTCCTGATCATTCTTCAACCCACTGTATTAAGGCACTCATCCATACCTACCACTGTATTGGCTCATTTTTTTTAAAAAAGTATTTTTTAGTTGTCGATGGACCTTTATTTTATTTATTTATATGCGGTATTGAGAATGAACCCAGTGCCTCACACGTTCTAGGCAAGCGCTCTACCATTGAGCCCCAGCCCCAGCCCACATGGTATTGGCTCTTGTCAAAATCACCAATGACATTTCTCATCCTAAATCCACTATCATTCTCAGTCCTCAATTCTGAAACTCTTCAGTAACAGTCAATGTAATTGGTCCCTCCTGCTTTTCTCAAACTATCTTCACCCAGTTTCAGGGGCATTCTCCTGATTTTACTTCCACTTTATGTACCCCCGTCTCTTGCTCCTAAACCTCTAAATCTAGGCTTGGAATTCAATTGCTTTCTTGTTCCCAGTTATGTTTACACCTAAAGTGGTGGATCTGCAAATATTTTAATCAGATTTTCATCACTGTGCCCAAAAGACATGACAAGAAAACTATAAAGGAGGAAAAGTTTATTTTGGCTCACAGTTTCAGAGGTTCAATTCACTGTTGTCCAACTCCATAGCTCTAGACCCAAGGTGAGGCAGAACATCATGGTGGAAGGGCATGGCGGAGGAAATTGGCTCAGAGCATGATATCCAAGAAGGAGAGGGGGCGGGTGGGGGAGAGAGAGAGAGAGGGGTGCAATACTGTTCTCATCTGCTCACCAGGGACAAAATTCAAACCCCAAAGGCATGCTCCTAGTGACCTACCTTCTGTGGCACACCCTACGTTCCCACAGTTATCACCCAGTTAATCTATTCAAGTAGATTAATCCATTGATTGGGTCACATCTCCCAATCATTTCATCTTTTAACATTCTTTCCTTGTCTCTCACACAGCTTTTGGGAGACACCTCATATCTAAACCATAACACACTAGTATGGGACCTGGAGCATCAACATCGCCTGGGAGCTTTATGGGAAAACAAATTCTTGGACCCTGCCCCAAACGTGCTAAATCAGAAACCCCTGGGTGAAGCCCAGCAGCCTGACTTTTAACTAGCCCTTCTGCTGATTCTGGTGCACCCTTGAGTATAAGAATCACTGCCTTAGGCCATCTCAAGTCAATCCTATAACTTTATATACCATCTGTTCCAGATGAAATTG
This sequence comes from Marmota flaviventris, assembly GCF_047511675.1. NCBI lineage: Eukaryota > Metazoa > Chordata > Mammalia > Rodentia > Sciuridae > Marmota > Marmota flaviventris. The sequence continues at coordinate 132,966,632 of NC_092518.1, forward strand.
CACTTGGTGCCAGCAACAGCAAACCCAACAGGAAAGTTTCCTTGACTACCCTGCCTAAAGTAAGCCTGCAACCTCTTCAGTATCTTATCACATCATCCTGTTCTGTTCTTGTCATTTATTACCATTTAATACAGAGTAAATATTAATTCTCTTACTTTTTGATGATCCATTCTGTGTCAGAGCAAGGATCTTTACACCTGGATCTCCATAATGGGCACATGATGTTCAGTCCATAAGCGCTACCTGATGGAATGCACAAGTTAATTATGTGCGCAGAACTTGTATATTCATTGTCTTAGTATGTCCCAACCCTCCCTTGACTGAAAGTGGATGAATCAGAAAGCTGGGCTTTTTCATCACATAAACTTTTTTCATATTTATCTAATTCACACATGGTGGGCACATCCTGTATGCCAATCACATGCTCTAAATGTCTCCTGGGCAAGGTGGTATCATAGTTGTCCTCTGCTAGGTGTCCCTACCCTCTTACAAACCTACCCACTTCTGTTTCTCTGTACCACAGTACTGGAGGGTTAGAGGGTGTATCCTGAGAGGCCCTGCTTACTAGAAACTATGTGACTCCACCTCTCCTTGTGCAGCTCTATCTCAGCCCTGCAGTCTAAAAAGATAACATTAAAAATATTCATGTTTTCCTCTTCTTTATATGGATATTATACTGTCCCACCTCATAAGTTGGCTCTAAGGACTAATAAAGACAATGCATGTAAAGCTCTGAGCACAGTGACTTGTCTGTGTCTACTAAGAAGACGGCACCCAGTGGATTAGACATGCAAGACATTTACTAGCTAAAATACCTGGAAGAGAAAGTGAAAAGGGACCCCAAAGAGACTGGCAGAACCATCACACTGCAATGCAGATGGGACCTCAAGTGAAGAAGAGAGGCAAATAAGGGAGAAAAGTTAGAAGAAAGCATCATAGACCTTGGTGCAATTCTAGGTGAGCTTGGCATGGTTGTCAAGGAGTCTTTAAGCTGGAATCAACCATCAGAGGAGTTCCCTGTCTTTCAGGAATAGCTGGCCTTAGCAACCTGACATCACTCAGAAACGAATGTCATTAATTGGGGAGTGGTACAAATGTGATTGTCATCTTCAGAGCACCACAGCTGGAACTTTTGGTCAGGGCTGCTCCCTGAAGTCAATTCCTGTAGTCAAAAAACTGAGAAGTGCATTTTTATGGCTTTCACCAAAACTACATATTAATTCTTGGCAAATGACATGTACTATCATTCCTTCTGAATGCCAAGTAATATCCCACAAGCATAGAGGACTATAGTGTAGTGAAGATGCTGGTAACTAGTTGCTTGGCTCTGCTATTAACCTCTTGGTACCTCCATTTCCTCATTTCTATGATTTGGGAAGTGGTCCTGCATATCTCAAAGATTCTTAACAAATGCAAAGGTCCAAAGGATGTTAAACAAGATGCTGCATGTAAATAACTCACAGGAGTACAGAAAAAAATACCCAGTGCTACCTGTACCAGTATGATTAGCAAATTAACACACGGCCCCCAGCCTTAGCAGCTCTCTCCAGAAGTTCCCAACTGGGCAGTGGATAAAAGTGTGACAAGGAAAGACAGGCAATATATTGGATCCTGGAACACTTGATAAGGCTTGTGGGTTAAAAAATCAAGTTCCATTATCCTTGGGAAGTTTAGTTGAGCTCAGTGGATATTAGAGGTAGGTTGGTTGTCTTCAGGCTGAGAAGGGTGAAAATGTAGCGTGAGTGGGGCAGTTGTTTATACTCCAGCTAATTAGAGAGAAGGGTAATACTCTAGAGTTAGTTAAGGAAATAGTTTGAAAGTACAAAAGGGTAGACTAACTAATAGGAAGCTTCCAATCAGGTGGAAGTGACTCAAAAGCTGAGTCCAAACCCAGAGAGATATGGACACAATGCAGAGGAAGAAGATACCAAATCTGCACAAGCCACCTACATCTTTTCACATGGAGGATGATTGGATACCAGAGTTTACTCTGTAGAAGTGACATGGAGATTGAGAAGAAGCCAATGCAGAGTCATAAGGGATTGCTCTCTGGCAACCATTAATCTGCTTTCTAGTCAGATTAGAAAAATCAGATTTCTAAGTACTAATCCTTAAAGGAAAGACGGAGAGTAGATAGGAGAAAGAGCCCACACCTGGGCAGGAACAAGGACCCTGGGGACCTGGGGCTAGAAGTTAGCTCTAGAAACTTCCAGGCCCTGGCCAAGAAAGTCCCTGACACTGCAGGTCACATGGGAGCACCATCCCCAAGGAAAGAAGAAGGTTTAGGGGTGTGATGAAGCAGTAAAGGCCAAGGGCCTTGGAGGAAAAAGGGAAAGAGGAAGAGGGAGTGAGAGGCCAGCACCACACTGCCTCCTCAGATGTGGACCCAGGTGACTCAAGACCCCAGCAGGCCTACTGAGGAAACATTTTGCAGCATGTTAGACAAACCTGCCCACAGGAGGGATCACACAGACAGAGACAGCTTGGGAGCCTGCTTCTTTCTTTTTTTTTTTTACCAACCCCCTTCCTCCAGGAGATTAGTGGGTGGTGAATGGGGTTTATTGACCAATCACCTCACTGACATGTCAAGGTGGTTCCTGTGTCAAGCCAGCCCCTGTGGAAGTAGCTTGGTACACAAAGAGGAAGCAGCCAGTGCCCCACACTCCAGGAACCCAAAGTGTCTAGGGGAGAAGCCAGGGAGGGTTTATCATCACCCTAAAAATCTAAAGGGGCTCAGATGAACTGGACCTAATGAACTCTCAAAACTTCTTTTCAAGGCAAGTACTTTCACTGAGGAGAAACCGTGGGGAATAGAATACAAATAAAGCAAGATAGGAGTGACAGAAGTAAAGAAAACAGAAGGTCCAAATAAAAGGGAGGGAGGAGAACAAATATGGATTGCTGATAGTAAACACACATCTGTTCACTGTCCTCAAAATCAACAGAAGAGGGCACTCCTTATATGTGAAACTAGAAAATCTATCCTGTACTATGCTTCACTTTTGCAAGAGAAGGAAAATCAATTTTATGTGAAAATGAGTTGACAGGACAGGATCAATGGCAAATCTCATACAAAATAAGCAAAAGAAAACTGAGAATAAATGCAAAATAACATCCCTCTAGACAACAAAAGCATTTCAGAGAGGTGTGCACAGATCAGGTAAAGCTAGATTCCCTCATTGTAGAGCAAGGAAAAGGCATTAAAAATGGTTCCTTTATGTATTAAGAAAATTAGCCATTTGCTGATATGAGTTGCAACATTTTCCCCAAGCTCTCTTGTATTTTGACTTTGTTTATTTATTTTCTTTCACAGAGATATTTTTAAATTTTATATAGTTTAATGAAATGTTAGTTTTCTTTAATGGTTTCTGAGATTTGTTTCAACTTTTTAAAACCTCAATTTGGAGAAAACATTAAAAAATTACCCTATGTAAAAAGAATAAAATGATCTGAGACATGAAAAACAATATAAGATACGACTATAAATAAAATCACAGAAATGAGGTAATAGACTCAAGAACTAATAATAGGGGCTGGGGATGTGGCTCAAGTGATAGAGCGCTGCCCTGGCATGCACAAGGCATTGGTTTCTATCCTTAGCACCACATAAAAATAAATAAAGATATTGTGTCCACCTATAACAAAAAAATAAATATTAAAAAAAGAACTAATAATAAATAATAAAAGTTTAAAATTTCAATTTTTTTAACTTTTAGGAAATAGCACTGAAGTAAGAGGACCTCAAGAATAAATAAATACAATCTATAATGCCCCAAGAGAAATAGATGGAGATTTTCAGTGCACATTTAATAATAAAAGATGAATTAGGAAGATGACTTAAAAGAAACAATATAGAAGACAAGCAAAAAGAAAATGTAATATATATGTAATAGGGGTTTCCCAAAAAAAGCAAAGGAAAAGGACAAATATGAAAATGTACAATTCAAGGATCCCTTCCTCTGGAGAGGGGAGAGGGGGATTCCAATCCATAAATTGCAAGAACACACATGGGAAAACCAGCACATAACAAGCAAAACCTTTCTACTCAAATCATTGAACTTTTTTTTAAGTCTTTGACTATTCAGCCAAAGAGATTTGGTGTACAATGGTAAAAAAAAAAAAACTAAATTTTCCTCTAGCAGCAATGTATGTGGACACAAGACAGTTTAAGGAAATAAAGGAGAGAAAATCTGAACAAAAGCTATTAAATCCAACCAAGCTCCTTTTCAAAGTATAAATTCAGCAAACTGTAACCAACATGCAACAACATGCAGAATGGGGTTGCCACGACTTGTGTCTTAGGAATCTGCTCAAGAATGAGTTTCAAGCAACCCAAACAGGGGGACATTGGTAAAGGCTGGTGTTTCCAGGAAGGATCGAGGATGAATGAGGCCCTAGGGACAGAGGGGAGTCTGTAGTACATACCTAGGGAATGGGGACAGTGGAAAGAGCAGACGCACAAATATTTTTTTCAGACTCTTTTCTGTAATCACATTGGTGGAAGGCTACTTTTGTTATTCTATGTTTTATGTATAGTGCAGGATAAAACAAATGCATAAGCATATTATATTTTAATCCATAATCCACATATGTGTAAGATAGACAAATTTATCCTGTATGTTTTTTTGTTTCGGTTTCGGTTTTTTTTTTTTTTTTCTAATTGTTTTGTTTTATTTTGTTTTGTTTTGCTTTGCTTTTGCAGTACTGGGGACTAAACTCAGGGGTGCTCTACCACTGACTACATCCAAGCCTTTTTATTTTAATTTTGAGACAGAGTCTTCATAAGTTGCCCAGGCTGGCTTGAACTTGCCATCCTCCTGCTACAGACTACCAAGTAGCTGGAATTCCAGGCATGCTCCACCATGACTGGTTTACCCTGTAGTCGTGAATATAATTTGGAATTGTCTCTGTATGATATGTATCATTGTGTGTGTGTGTGTGTATGTAATGCGTATCACTGAACACTAAAGAGGTATAAAAATAAGGATCAAGGGCTGGGGATGTGGCTCAAGCGGTAACGTGCTCGCCTGGCATGCGCAGGGCACTGGGTTCAATCCTCAGCACCACATACAAAGAAAGATGTTGTGTTCGCCGAAAACTAAAAAATAAATATTAAAAATTCTCTCTCTCTCTCTCTCTCTCTCTCTAAAAAAAATAAGGATCAATGCAGCAGCAATGAGCCTTCATATCATCCAGTTTGTTTTTGAAATTGTACTACCCACTTAAAAACTAAAAGAAAAAAGAGACCACGGAAAAATGGCTGATTCTAGAGCAGGAAACAAAACAGATAAGCATAGAACATCTTGTCAGACCATAAGACAAGGAAGTCCAAAACTTTTAGGTCCTTGATAAGAGGTCTTGGATGCTGGACACAATGGCACACACTTGTAATCTGAGCAACTCTGGAGGCTGAGGCAGGAGGATCATGAGTTGAAGACCAGCCTCAGCCAGTTAGCAAAACCCTGTCTCTAAATAAACTATCAAAAGGGCTGGAGATGTAGCTCAGTGATAAAGCACCCCTGAGTTCAATCTCCAGGACTCAAAATAAAAATTAAAAAGAAAAGGTTTTAGGAGCTGATCTGAAGGGGCTCCTCCTAGCCACTACTTTAGCATCAATAAGAATGAAAATATAATTAATTAAAACATATTAATATTTCTAAATCCACAAGTTCAAAATTATTTTCAAAAAGGCCATTTTGGAGATTGCTAGGGAATCAACTTCTCATTTGAAAATTGCTAAATAAAGGGAAAGAGTCAAACATATTTCCACATGTCTTGGTCAGTTTGAACTGTTATAGCAAAATGCCATGAACTGGGTGGCATGTGAACAACAGACATAGATTTCCAGTCTGGAGGCTGGGAAGTCCAAGATCAAGGTGCAGTGTCTGGTGAGGGCCTGCTTTCTTTTAGATGGCAGCTTCTAGCTGTGTCTTTACCTGCTATAAGGGATTAGCTAGGTGTCTGTGGTCTCTCTTAAAAGGGTACGAATCTCATTCAGAAGGGTTCCATTCTCATGATCTACTCATCTCTATAAGGCCTCACTCCCTAATACTATCACATTAGTGATTGGGGTTCAACATATGGATTTAGAGGGATGCAAACATTCAGACCATAGCACAGACCTTCCCTATACTAACTTTAGACTATGTAAAGTATTTCTATGTACAAGTATTCCAACCAGTAAATGAAGAAGATCACTTGGATTAGCACCATTTGCAACTTCCAGTGAATTATAGATTTAAGCATTGAGAATAAATGGCTGATGTATGATGTTCTTTTGTGTCTTAGGCCATGCTGATTAAGCAAAAAGCAAAAACTCAACTATAGTTGGAAGAAGACACACTTCTGTCATAAAAATAAAAAGAAAAGAAAGGAGAAACTAAGTCAAGTTAAATACCAAAAATAAACAAAAATGACCAAAAATACAAATCATGTCTCAATAATAACCCTGAATATTAATGGCCTAAACTCACCAATCAAAAGACATAGACTAGCTTCAAGAGACTCATCTCACAGGAAAAGATGTCCACTGACTGAAGGTGAAAGGGTGGGATAAAATAAACAATTCACGTGGTCTGTGTAAACAAACAGGGGTTTCCATGCTCATATCAAATAAAGTAGACTTCAACCCAAAGTTAATCAAAAGGGATAAAGATGGAAAATTCATACTGCTTAAGGGAACCATACACCAACAAGATATAACAATTATAAATATATATGTCCTGAACAATGGAGCATCTACATTCATCAATCAAACTCTTCTCAAGTTTATCAGTCAAATAGACCACAACACAATAATTCTGAGTGACTTTAACACACCTCTTTCACCACTGGATATATCTTTCAAACAAAAGCTAAACCAAGAAACTATAGAACTCAATAATACAATCAATAATTTAGACTTAACTGACATACATAGAATATTTCATCCTTCAACAAGTGAATACACTTTCTTCTCAACAGCACATGGATCCTTCTCTAAAATAGACCATATACTATGGCAAAAACCAAATCATAGCAAATATTAAAAAGTAGAGATACTACTGAATTGAAAGAAGCATTACGCCCTGCATTCTATCAGATCATAATGGAATGAAACTAGAAATCAATGATAAAATAAAAATAAAAATAAAAGCTACTCCAACATCTGGAGACAAAATAATATGCTATTGAATGAACTATGGGTTGCAAAAGATATCAAGGAGGGGATTAAAAATTCTTAGAGGTAAATGAGAACACTGATATAACATATCAAAATCTCTGGAACACTATGAAGGCAGTTCTAAGAGGAAAGTTCTAAGAGGAAAGTTCATTGTGTGGAGTTCATTCCTTCAAAGAAGAAAAAGTCAACAAATAAATGGCCTAACATTACATTTCAAAGCCCTAGGGGAAAAAAAGAACAAACCAACCCCAAAAGCAGTAGAAGACAGGAAATAATTAAAATCAGAGCTGAAAATGAAACATAAGAAAAACATAAGAAACAATTGAAAAAATTGACAAAACAAAAAGTTAGTTCTTTGAAAAAATAAATAAAAATTGATAAACCATTAGCCATGCTAACAAAAAGAAAGAGAGATAAAACCCAAATTTCTAACATCCATGATGAAAAAGGAAATATTACAATGGACACTACAGAAATACAGAAGATAATTAGAAATTATTTTGAAAATTTGTATTCCAATAAAATAGAAAATATTGAAGGCATTGACAAATTCTAGGGGCATATGATATGCCCAAACTAAATCAGAATGATATACACAATTTGAACAGATTTATTTCAAGCAAGGAAATAGAGGACACCATCAGAAGCCTACCAACCAAGAAAAGCCCAGGACCAGATGGATACACAGCTGAGTTATACAAGACCTTTAAAGAAGAACTAATACCAATATTCCTCAAACTATTTAATGAAATAAAAAAGAAGGAAAACTTCCAAACACATTCTATGAGGCAAACATCACCCTGTTCCAAAACCAGACAAAGACACTTCAAAGAAAGAAAACTTCAGACCAACATCTCTAATGAGCATAGATGCAAAAATTCTCAATGAAATCTGGCAAATCGAATGCAAAAACATATCAAAAAGGTAGTGCACCATGATCAAGTGGGTTCATCCCAGGGATGCAAGGTTGGTTCAACATACGGAAATCAATAAATGTAATTCATCACATCAATAGACTCAAAGATAAAAATCATATGATAATCTCAATAGATGCAGAGAAAGCATTTGACAAAATACAGCACCCCTTCATGTTCAAACACTGGAAAAACTAGAAATATCAGGAATATATCTCAACATTGTAAAAGCTATCTATGCTAACTAAGCCCCAGGCCAACATCATTCTAAATGGAGAAAAATTGAAAGCATTCCCCTCTAAAAACTGGAACAAGACAGGGATGCCCTCTCTTGCCGCAGACCAGCTGGGCAAAATAACTGGGAGGTGACAAGCAACTTGAAGGTTGAAGCGGGAACTGCTTTATTGCGGGGGAAACTCAGCGGGAACTGAGCGGGAACTCAAGGTAGCGGGCACCCAAGATAGCAGGAGCCGCCTTTTGGCAAAACAGCAGAGGTATATATACCTAACTGGTTACACACAGCTTGACTCAATTAGCATCATCCAGTTACAGCAATCAGCCAATAAGGAATCCCTACCATCTTAATGGCTTGGTGGCGTTGCCTTACAAACCACTCCTCCTGGCAAACTGCCAGGCACCATCTTGACTTGATATGTGGTCCCCAACACTCTCTCACCACTTCTATTCAACATAGTTCTTGAAACACCAGCCAGAGCAATTAGACAGATGAAAGAAATTAAAGGGATATGGATAGGAAAAGCAGAACTCAAATTAACACAATTTGCTGACAATATGAGTCTATACCTAGAAGACCCAAAAATTTCCACCAGAAATCTTCTAGAATAAATGAATTCAGCAAAGTAGCAGGATATAAAATCAACACCCATAAATCAAAGGCATTTCAGTACATCAGTGAGAAATCCTCTGAAAGACAAACTAGGAAAAACACTCCATTTACAGGAGGCTCAAAAAAAAAAAAATTGAGAATCAACGTAATGAAAGAGATGAAAGACCTCTACAATGAAAACTACAGGACACTAAAGAAAGAAATTAAAGAAGACCTTAGAAGATGGAAAGATATATGATAGGCAGAATTAATATTGTCAAAATTATCATACTACCAAAAGCACTATACAGATTCAATGCAATTCCAATCAAAATCCCAATGACATTCCTCATAGAAATAGAAAGAGCAATCATGAAATTCGTCTGGAAAAAATAAGAGACCCAGAATAGCCAAAGCAATACTTATCAAGAAGAGTGAAGCTGGTGGCATTATTATTCCAGACATCAAGCTATACTACAGAGCAATAGTTACAAAAACAGCATGATATTGGCACCAAAATAGACATGTAGACCAATGATACAGAATAGAAGACACAGAGACAAACCCACATAATTACAGTTATCTTGTATTAGACAAAGGTACCAAAAACATATGTTGGAGAAAAGATAGCGTCTTCAACAAATGGTGCTGGGAAAACTGGAAATCCACATGTAACAAAATGAAATTAAACTTCTATCTCTCACCATGCACAAAACTTAACTCAAAGTGGATTAAGGACCTAGGAATTAAACCAGAGACTTCACGCCTAATAGAGTGAAAAGTAGGCCCAAATCTCCATTATGTCAGATTAGATCCCAACTTCCTTAATAAGACTCCTATAGTGCAAGAATTAAAACCAAGAATCAATAAATGGGATGGATTCAAACTAAAAAGCTTCTTCTCAGTAAAAGAAACAATCAGTGACGTGAATAGAGAGCGTACAGAATGGGAGAAAAGTTTTACCACATGCACATCAGATAGAGCACTAATCTCTAGGATATATAAAGCACTCAAAAACCTTAACACCAAAAAGCCAAACAACTCAATCAATAAATGAGCCAAGGAACTGAACAGACACTTCTCAGAAAAGGATATACAATCAATGAACAAATATATGAAAAAAATAATCAACATCTCTAGCAATTAGAGAAATACAAATCAAAATTACTCTAAGATTTTATCTCACTCCAGTCAGAATGGCAGCTATCAAGAATACAAGCAACAATATGTGTTGGCGAGGATGTGGGGAAAAAGGCACACTTACACATTGCTGGTGGGACTGCAAATTGGTGCATCCAATCTGGAAAGCAGTATGGAGATTCCTTGGAAATATGGGAATGGAACCACCATTTGACCCAGCTATCCCTCTCCTCGGACTATACCCAAAGTATTTGAAAACAGCATACTACAGGGACACAGCCACATCAATGTTTATAGCAGCACAATTCACAATAGCTAAACTGGGGAACCAACCTGGATGTCCCTTAAGTAGATGAATGGATAAAGAAAATGTGACATATATACACAATGGAATATTACTCGATATTAAAAGAGAATAAAATCACAAAATCTGCAGGTAAATGGATGGAGTTGGAGAATATAATGCCAAGTGAAGTAAGTCAATCCCAAAAAAAACAAAGGCCTAATGTTTTCTTTGATATGAGGATGCTGACTCATAATGGTGATGGAGGGGAGGGGGAGCATGGGAGGAATGGAGGAACTTTAGATAGGGCAAAGGGGAGGGAGAGGAAGGGAGGAGGTATATGGGTAGGAAAGATGGTGGAATGAGTAAGATATCATTATCCTAAGTACATGTATGAAGACATGAATGGTGTGAAAATACTTTATATACAAGTTACTTGAAAAATTGTGCTCCATATGTGTAATATGAAATGAATTACATTCTGCCATCTTGTATAACAAATTGGAATAAATAAATAATTTAATAAAAATTATTTTTCTTAATATTAGCTAGGAAAACTAATAGCATATCTGTATATAGAAGGAAATTCTCCAGTGAAAGGGAATTATAGAGGGAGGAGGGGGAAGAATTGCTGGAACAATTTCTGCGTGGACAACAAAGGATAGGATCCAGCATCCAAGTGGGAGCATTGGATCTGGGTGTGGGTGTTCCTGGTGGCCACTGGAGAGGCAGAGTATATGGTGGTGTAGATAGTTGAGCAGAAGTGGGTTCCAGGCAATGAGAGAGAGGCCAGGGAGCTGAAAGTTCTAAGCAGGCATGTGATGATGATAACTGGGCATTTGAAGATGGATAATCAGAAGAGAGGGAACACGATGAAAAAATGTTAAGGTCAATGTGTTGGAGGTTCTGAAATGTGATCACATGCTTGCTTGAGCTTGGGAAGAGCTTCAGATGTGATAATGTTTAGGCCTAATTCAAAGCCTTTGGAGAAACTGGCTGAGTAGTGGGAGAAGGGACAAAGTCATTGGAAGAAAGGATCCAAGGGGCCAGGCTTTGGGAAGGACCCACTATGTGTCTAGTGAAATCACTAAGAATCCAGATAGAAGGGGCACAGAGAGAGGTAGCATGAGCAGGAGCTAAAATGTTCCAGAAATGATGATAAGTAACCCAGGCTTCATCACATGACACTGACAATCACTGGGAGTAGTTGATATTATGTAAAATGTTTCAAAACTGGCCTTTGTGTTTTGTTTTCAGGGAGGAGGAGGAGAGAATGGTCTGGAACCTGCAAGGAGGAACATGGATGATACCAACCCCACCTCCAGGGCCTGTCAGAAGAAGTTCCATGAGAGGTTTTCACTTGTTTGTACGTGCACAGTGAGCACAGTCTTGAAACTGTTTTCCTAAGCTTAACAAAGCAGCAGTCAACATTCATCTTTCTTTCCAGCACAGGAATTACCTAACCCATCAGTCACCACTGTTCTCTCAGCACACCCTTGTCTTGTCTTCAACCTTATATTAGGAAGTTGGACACTTTCTCAGTGTTTCTTTCTGGGTTCATTCCTACCCAGCCTTCCATGACTGTTTTGCCACCTTATCAAGGTGTGGTACCTTTGGGCTTTACCTTACAAAGCTAAAAAGGAAAGTTTGGTACAAGACAGGGGCAATCCTAGCCTCCCCAGCATTACTGACAAAGACATCAAATGCTGGGTTTTATTTTATTTCATTTTATTTGGAAAACCACCACCTTTACCCAAAAACCATCCCCAATGTTGCTTTGCTTCCCAAAGGCAGAATTATCCAATGTAAGAGTAGGATCTGTGAGAGAATGGCAGGTTTCCATTGAGTTTGTCTTACATTCCCAGTGGATTTATTGCTCCCTGGGCCTGGAATTATCAACACCCCTTCCCAGAATCTTCACAATATACGTACATGTTGCTCAGTGGGCCCCTGTATACGTTTCCTATGGCTTTCATATCAAAGTACCAGGGTCTTGGGAGTTTTTGACAGCAGAAATGTATTGTGTTCTGATTCTGGAGACTATAAGTTTGAGGACAAGGTATGAGCGAGGCTGGTTCCTTCTGAGGCTGTGAGGAATGGATCTTGTCTAGGCCTTTCTCCTAGGCTTGTGGATGGCTATCTTTTCCATGGCTCTCCACACTCTCTTCCACCTCTACTTGTCTCTGTGTCCAAACTTCCCCTTTTTATAAGAACACCAGTCCTATTGGATTATGACTCACCCTAATGATCTCATCTTAATTTGATCACCTCTGTAAATACACTATCTCCAAATAAGGTCACATTCTGAGTTAGTGGTGGATAGGACTTCGATATAACTTTTCTGAGGGGAACAAAAATCCCACAAGAGGCCTCAAACATCTGCTGACTGTAATCACTAAGTCAGTAGTGTAATATAATTGTTGCCTCCTACATTAGAAATCAAGTTCAGTTCCCAATCATTGCATTTCCTTTCTCTAAGACTTAGCTCATGTCAGTGACAAAAGGGGTATTCACTAAATCTCCTCCCCATTGTGCAGGGACTTGAAGAATGGGGGTCAGATAAACAAATTAATCCTGATATTCTCAAACAGTACTGACTGGACACCCAATGTCAATGATGGACTGGGATATGAGCTTATCAGGATGTTGAACCTGAGACAAACATCTGTGGCCCCAACATGAGGCCAGACCACAGGGAAGATGGGAAGAAGCAGAGCCCAGGGCCTTTGAGCTCTGAAGAAGCAGAGCCCAGGGCCAGAGGCCACAGCTACAGTCTTGAAGGCCATGCTTGGGAATCTGAAAGAGAGCTATGCTTTCCCTTAGCCAAGCATACCTGCAGCTTTTAGGGTCATGAACCCCTTTGAGAACCAAAAGGTTACTATGGGTCCTTCCCTGTAAACAGGCATGTGGCACAAACCCACAGCACTCCTTTGGAGGGGCAGACACAGGAACCCTGGCCCCATTTGTGGGCACAGCTTGAGCCTGATTCCCAACAGTTATGTCTATGCTGTTCCCATGATGATACTTTGCCATTGTAATAGGTCCTGGAGGAAAAATCAGAACTAAACAATCAATGAGTTTATTTATCTGAAGTTTTATTTTTTATTTCAAAGTTTAATAGAGCCTTCTTTTGTTTAAAAGAACTATCTATACAAGTTAAAATGCCTTCATTTAAAGCACTGTTCTTCATTCATAGAGTATAACTTTAATTTTGATTTAAGTATACTATCATTTGTTAAATGATAAGTGTAATTTATTTCTTTCATGCCTATAATTGCCATAATTGAGAGCTAACCAACAATATAGAGCCTCCCCCGCAAAAAAGCTAACAAACAGTATGGTGGCTTCTCAAAAAATTAAGCATACAGGGCTGGGGTTGTGGTTCAATGGTAGAGCACTTGCCTAGCATGTGTGAGGCACTGGGTTAGATTCTCAGCACCATGTAAAAATAAATAAATAAAATAAACATATAAAAAATTAAGCATATAATTACTATAGTATCCAGCAATTACCCTTCCAGGTATGTACCCAGAAGAATTGAAAACTGGGTCTTGAAGACATATTTGTGTAATCATGTCCATGGCAGTGCTATTCACAAAACTCAAAAGTTGAAAGTAATCTCTGTGTCCACTGATAGATGAATGAATTTTAAAAATGTAGTTATATATACAGTTTAGTATGTATAGGTCCACAGCGTTTAAAGAAAGGGAATTATGATACAAACTACACAACACAAATGAACCATAAGGACACAATGCTCAGTGAATCAAGCCAGTCACAAAAGGACAAATAATCTCTGACTTCACTTCCTCAAGGTCCATAAAGTAGTGAAATATCTACAGACCATAAAATGGTGGTCTTCAGGATATGGAAGGAAGGGGCTATAGGGAGTTAGTGCTTAATAGGTGCAAATTTTCAGTTTTGCAAAATGAACAAGTTCTGGAGAAGGATGGTGGTGATTGTTACACAACAATGCAAATATACTCCATGCCACTGGACTGTGCACTTGGAAATGGCAAAGATGGTAAATTTTATGGTGTGTGTATTTTACATCAGTTTAAATTTTGAAAAGAAAAGCTGCTAAGCAATTTCATGTCTGCACACTAACACTCCACATCACAAGTAACAACAGACAAGTTCAACCACATGGATTTGAGAACCTGGAAATGCTGAAACCCCATTAAAATCAACTGGTAACAGGCTGGGGCTATAGCTCAGTGGTAGAGCAGTTGCCTCACATGGGTGAGTTACTGGGTTCAATCCTTAGCACCACATAAAAATGAATAAATAAAGATATTGTGTCCATCTACAACTAAAAAAATAATGTACCGAAGTTTCTGATCAGAAGCTCATCTGAGTAGGGAGGCTCTGTCTCCAACACCAGCTCAGTTTCCCAAAATACTGCTCATTGACTGCTATTTTATAAAGTCAAATTATTGACTTGCTAGAAGTTACTAAAGCAAATAGATTCTTTGGGAATTACTGAAAGTCTTTTCTTCTAGTGTACCCAGAATGCTTGATTGAGCAATCTGACCTATCTGGGCAGATCCACAACACGGTGTGGGAATTTGTAGCCTGCAAAGTCAACTGGCTCCCCTGGCATCCCACTTTGTCGTCCACCATGGTTCTCCATGTGTGCTCCCACCTAGACTCTCCTCTGCTCTTCAGTGGGCCACAGCAATAATAACCTCCCATTCCTAACACTGTGCTCTGTGCTGAGTGGAAATATACCATGAGGAGAGAGAAAAAATTGTCCTTTGGGTTGATTCATTCTAGACTGGGAAAAAATGGAGTTAAAATAAGTAGGAGCATTGCTATTTATTTCCCAGTGTACAGTGAAGCAGGAATGTAAATTAAGTTATTCCAGTCAGCCACGAAATGGAGTCCTGGTGTTTATCTAACTGAAAGCCTATTTAATTTGAACACAGAGACACATTCATTCATTCAACAAGCACTTTTGGAGCATCAAACTGCCATCCAATAACAAGGCTGGGAGCTGGGATTTAAAAATTCTCCCAGTCAAGGTCTGCCACAAATCATGCCCTAATGGAGGAGATACTGAGGCCAGCAATTGGAAACCTGCAGGGTGTGTACCAAGATCCAAAATGAGAAAAGCCAGGGAGCTACAGGAGTCAACAGCAAGGTTCCTTTTAAAATGTCCTGTTTGTTCACAATTGTAGCATGTTCTTGGCCTGGCAAGAATCCATGGTTAGCTGTTTGTGCTCCATGTAAACCACAAGACTGTGATATAAATTGAGATTATATTCAGGGAGACTCACTCCCACCTGGATTAATTTCTTTCAGTTAATGGTTGTTTTGTAATTATCCATTATGACTCTAATATGTAGGATTTTCAATACTATAAACCTTGATAGGCTTCCCAGTAATGAATTTGAGGATTTTGAGATTTAGTGTTGTCAGGATGCACTGGAGTTTCTAGATTTGGCACAAAGATTTGTTTTAAAGCACCGCCATAAAAAGATTCTTTTTCAGAGCTTCCCTCTTCTGACTAGAAGCAGTAACTTCTGGGATTGAGCTCCCATGTATGGCTTCTCTCAGGCAGCTTCACTTCAGGGAAGAAGATGGAGTGATGCTGCCATCAGTCCCTTCTGCAAGGGCATTTCTATTGCCAAGAAGAAGCAAACCACTGGCACCTGTGACAAAACGTTTCTGTAAAATGTTCTCTTCTACTTTGGGTTCTCTTTGAAGCTGCATGGGTCTTTCCTAAGGAGTCCTGTTGTACTCCCAGAGAGGCCTTTTTTCCTCCCTCCCACTCTTCTGTGAAGTCAGACATATCAACCTCCCTGTCACTATGCTGGCCATAGTGTGCATTCCTCACACATATGAATAAAGTGTGTCCTTTCTCCTGTTAGTCTATTGGCACCACTGACCCCGAGTCCCCAGAAGGCAAGTTTTTCCTCTCAACAGAATCCCCACATAAAGGCTGCTATGGAATGTTTTTTATTTCTACAGTGTTAATATTGAATTACAGTTATGAATTCTCAGACCTGAAAAATAAATGTCCAAACATCCAAAACAGAACAGTGAAATATGCAGGAAATTTCCTCCAAATTGCATTAATGTGATCTCATAGTTGTATACATGGCTTACTTCCTTATAGAGAGCTCACATGACTAAAAGTGGACTGAATGTATGTGGATTCTCTAGGTTTGGGGTCAAGTCTTTTATTTTTAGACCAGTGCTTCAATATTATGGTAGATGAATATAGATGGATATGCTGTTCCATTGATGACACTTTCTTGCTACATTTTACTTATTTTCAAGAGATGTCAGATAACATTATGATTAAGAACAATTTCCATGAGAGCAGCAGCCTCAGTTTCTTTTCTTAAATGCAACAACATGGATGAATTTTAAATGGATGTTGCTAAGTGAAGAGGCACACATCAAAAGGGGCTTGACTTTATTGTATCAATCCATTCATATGATTCTGGAAAAGGCAAAATTTTAAGGGTGAAAAACAGATTAATGATTTCTAAGCAAAGAAGTATTTGGGGACAGAAGTAGTTGAGTACAAAAGGGATACCAGGGGGACTTTTAGAGTGAAGGAATGATTATGTATGGTACATGATGCTATATATTTCTCAAAACTCTGGAACTATATCATAAAGAGGAAAAATTAATGTATGTCAACTAAACATGCACACATATATACATCACCTAAGATGTTGGATCCCAAGATGGAATACAGCCTGTGACTAATGAATCTAATAGCAGTCTCAATTTCTCTATGGTAAATGTTTCTGAATTTTATTTAAAATGACTTCTTTTAATTTGTAAACCTTTCTCCACATGCAGCATCAAACCATATATTAGAGGCCATACTCCCCCAACACCTTACACTCTTGAAAACACCATTTACCTCCCAAATACCTCTACTATTCTCCATCAAACACAGTGCAAAGAGGGCTGGGACTGTGGCTCAGTGGTAGAGCACTTGCTTAGCATGTGAAGACACTGGGTTCCATCCTCAGCATCACATAAAAATGAATACATAAAATAAAGATATTGTGTTCATCTGTAACTAAATTAAAAAAACATGAAAAATTTAAAAATGAATAGTGCAAAGATGTCAAAATCAACTTTAATCTGTCATGGGACTATAGGCACTGGTTAGTGTTAGACTTTACTTAACCCAACTTGTTACCACTATGGGGTTATTCCTGGTTTAGAGAACACAACTATCAAATTTGATGGGGCTAGTACTATCAGAAGTGTACATTATTGGATCAAGCACTGTCAGCTAACATTGAGGAAACTAACCTGATCACATAGTACTACCAAATACAGGATTGATTTGTATTCAAATTATGACTATGAGTCCTCAAGGACAGGATAAGTTCTTGATTATAACATCCTGCTTAATAAAGGAATGTGGGTAAGGTGTGGATAAGATTTTATTTAAATTTTTTAGGGCTGGGGCTATAGCTCAGTGGCAGAGCGCCTGCCTTGCATGTGTGAGGTACTGGGTTCGATCCTCAGCACCACATAAAAATAAATAGAATAAAGGCATGCTGTCTACCTACAACTACAAAATTTTTTAAAAAAATTAAAGAATTTCAGAATGCATACAGAATTATTGTCCTTAACACAGAAACTTGGTCACTTGAGTAAAATAATTATTATATGTGCTAAGTACTGCATTATTAAGTTTCCTATTTTGTTAGGTTATTTTAATTCTACAGTTGGCTGCTCAATAAATGGAGCAACTAAAGTTGTTTTTTTTTTTTGTGTGTGTGTGTGTGTGTGTGTGTGTGTATTTTTCTGTACCTCTGAACCTCACTGGCTTCCATCAAGTTGCTGGTTATAAATAAACACACATGAAAATAAGTGCATGAAAATAAACACGGCAGTGAGTCATTTTAAGGGATTTGAAAGGTCTCACACTATTTGATAAACTTGGGATTTTAAAGACTTCTGTTATGTGCTAAGTTCATACAATGAGGTACTACATAAATGATTTTTTACCAAGTTTCATGATGTTATTACATTTTTTCAGGAATAAACTCATAAACTAATATCTAATCTATTTAAAATTCTTCCCCTCTGCTTACGGTAGTTGACATGTAATTTTTATTCCTGAGGTGGTCAAAGAACACTTTCCGGGCAGTATTAAAAAAAATCTGAAAACTGAAATATTTGATCTGTTACCCCAAATAACCCAAATTTATGACAGAGTGTGATTATTCAAAATATATTTGTGTCCAGGTTAGAACTTCTTTAACTGTATTTAGATATTCATTACCTTATGAACCTATGTAACATATCTAAAATATTAGTAAGCAAAAACCCAATACTTTTTTTTAAAAGGAAATTGGCCTAGTTTTTCCCTGATGGGCACTATGGTGAAATAAGGATGCAAACCTTTATCTCTAGGGGTCAAAGTAGAATTTTATGTAAAAGATTATGGAAACCAAACAAAACAGATATACCCTCAGCTATCATTAGTAGTGTTCCAAAATGGATAAGTTTGCAGCATCAGAGAGCCAAGAGCAACATGGAGCTTTTCCATTAAAGTCAAGGAGATGAGATAGTGATTTCTCCTCCTGGGTCAGGAGAACACCTCTCTAAAAGATGAGGCAGGAAGTTCCTTTTCTCTGGGCTTTGGTAGCTGAAGGAAAGCATTTCCCCCTGGTTGGAGGACAAATATTTAAAGAAACATTTTTGAGCCTACCCCCCGAATTTTATTCACTGCATCATTGTTATGAGGACATATTTACTGCTTTGTGACTGCAAATTTCAAGACAGCTTCTTTTATATTTTCACTTGATCAAGTTCACAAACCTACTGACCACATAGTAGTTCAAGAAGAAAAGTAGCAACCGAAGGAATCTGTGAGGGATTTTGTCAGAAGGCCTATGTACTTTCAAGTGAGCTTGTCTTTTGAACATAAAACAGGAGAAAGTCCTGAAGATCCCATCATGTATATTTTTGTTATGCAGCTCTCATGGCCATCATCAGCATTTAGGGTCAAAGTAGAACAATCTATACATTAATGAGAAACATGACCAAAGAAATGCATTTCAATCCTGAGGATCAGAAGGTGAACCACTATAGACTGAGTAGCAATCTCAGTATCTAAGAAATCAGAAAGTATCCTTCCCAGATCCTTGGGGTTTTGTTGCTGAAGGATTATATAACAATTCAGGACCTAAGGGATTTTAACCCTCTTGAGGGTTAAACTGTTCACCATGAATAGAAATGTGGGATCATATTTCATGAGTGCAAGTCTTCTACTACTGCAAATGTTGACTGAGTCAAATGGTATTAGAAGACACAACTTTCTTGATATTAGTTATTTTCAAAGGTGATTATTATGGAACAAAATAAAGTATGTAAATTATTCTAACAACTAGAATTTTAAAAAGGCTGACAATAAATTTTTTATAATTTGTACTTAGTAAAGAACAACTGTCTTACTGTTTCTGGGAGGAAAAAAAAAAACAAGTATTTATATTTATTAATTAAAACAACTTTTTCCCGATGCTGAGTTAAAATTCCATCACAAAAATGAACAAAATACTCACATCCTTTTAAAATAATATTTTTAGTTGTAGATGAACACAATACCTTTATTTAATTTATTTATTTTTATGTGGTGCTGAGGATGGAACCCAGTGCCTTGCATGTGCCAGGCGAGTGCTCTACTGCTGAGCCACAACCCCAGCCCCTCACTCCCTTTAAAAAAAATTTGTAGTTGTAGATGGACAGAATGCCTTTATTTTATTTGTTTATTTTTATGTGGTGCCAAGGATCAAACCCAGTGTCTCACACATGCTAAGCAAGTGCTCTGCCACTGAGCTACAGCCCCAGCCCTCACTCCCTTTTTTGAAATCTAAAATAGTGGCTATAGCACAAGTGTCATGTAAGAAAACTCATTACTGAAAAATATGGCAACCAATAGTGTATTCTAATATAAACCATGGACTTCCAAAGACAATAATGTCAGTGTTAACCTCATGGATTTTAACAACTGTGTCACTCTGGTGCATAATGTTGATGGTAAGGTTCTACAAGTATGGGACAGGAAGTATATGGGAATCTTTGTACATTCCAAGTCATTTAGTATCAACCTGAAACTATTCGGAAAAAAAAAAAAATCTCATGTACACACACACACACACACACACATTCTTATACACATCCCTCTAGTAATTTTTGATGGCAAAAAAAAAATTCTTCCCTTTAGAATATCAACCAATGCTACTTTAAGTTTGCCTTTACTCATTGTGATAGTAAGGAGATGAACTAAATATCAACTATTATATTACATCCTGATACTTGCCTTTCTATTCTCAAATAAAATTAGATAGCTCTGTATGAATACCAGAAATATCACAAGGACCTTTGTAATACCTAGTTTCCATCTATACCTAATGAAAAAATGTCTCAAAGAATCTTAGAAATTTGAAGTAGTGCTTAAGGTTTATTTAGGGGCCCATGCTTTGACTTCAGAGGAAATTCCTTTATAAAAATGTAAAATATCAGAATTACATTCTCCTCATAATGTCAAATATTGGATCATGGTAGGGGACACACTTATTCCTATAAAAGTCATTGCAAGTTGGAAGAGTCTATATGGAATTTTTTTTTTTTTAAATGTGGAGGGGCACAATAGTGCCTGCCTGTAATTCTAGTGACTGCAGTGGCTGAGACAGCAGGATCACAATGTTCAAGTCCAGTCCCATCAACTTAGCAAAAAGCTCTAAGGGGTGGGGATGTAGCTCAGTGGTAAATAGCCCCTGGGTTAAATCTCCAGATACCGGCCCCAAATAAATAAAAACTTGGGAAGAAAGAGGGTATATCAGGGAAAATAAAAATAGAAAGCACATGGAAAAATGAGAGAAAGTCACTCCTCTCCTCTCAGTGGGCATAATTTTTTATTTTTGGTACAGGGAATTGAAACCAGGGGCAGTCTACCACTGTGCTACATTCCCAGTCATTTTTATTTTGAGAGCCAGCCTCCCTAAGTTGCCTAGGGTCTTGCCAGTTACTGAGGCTGGCCTCAAACTTGTGATCCTCTCATCTAAGCTTCACAAGTCATTGAGATTACAGGCATGTGCTAGCATGCCCCATCCAATGAGAGTCATTTTGTTTTGAATGATTAATGAAAGCAACTTCAGTTACTCAACAAAAGAATAAATCTGACTTATTCACATTTTTCTTTTGTACCAGGAATTGAACCCAAGGGCACTTAACCACTGAGCCACATACACAGCCTTTTTTATAGTTTATTTTGAGACAGACCCTTGGTAACTTGTTTAGGGCCTTGCTAAATTCCTTAAGCTAACTTTATACTTGTGATCCTCCTGCCTCAGCCTCTCAAGCACTGGGATTACAGGTTATTCATGTTTTTAAAATAAAATATTTCCAAATGAAATTTTTATGTTGCTAAATGTAAAAAGTGAATGAGAAAATGACAGCTATGAGAATTAATGATTCAAGTGTTTAAATGCATGTACATTTAAACTTCCACATGCTTGTTGAGTATTAAACTTCAGAAACAGAGCACTTTAGATCACTTTAAAAGAGATGGTTAAACCCCAAATAATTAAGTATAACTACATGTTAATAAAATACTTTCAATCAATTGTAAGACAAGTGTGATTTGAGGGTAGAGCAAAACCAAGTAAAAGAAATTGGGGCATCTCTGTGGAAATGCTACAACCATAAGCACAAACTTCAGCACTGATGTTTTTGTATCTTGTTCAGTTGACAGAATCATTTTTAGCAGTTTAATTCTTTCAAGAACACAGATGTAGTGTGTTTAATAATTTTATAAGACCATAGAGTTGATTTTCTTTTGAAATCATATCTGCATTGGAATTGGCTTTGTCAGCTAATGAATCAATACAAAGGGGTACACAGGTAAAATAGACTTTGTCTTTTTTCCCTCAAGGAATAAATAATGTAAATGTCCATGTTTTGGGACTGATATTGATTCACTGAGGCCAAATATTAAAGTGAATAATCTTTATTAAAATGTACTTGCAAGCATTAGAGAAGAAGTCACCATTACTGCCAAAAGGCTAGGAGTTTGATATGTACAACTTTGTAATTGCTGCTACTTACAAAACCATTTAGGGTTCAATTGATAGTTAACAGAGTGAGCATCTTGTGTTTAATAAAATGACAAACATGTACTGCATTATATTAGAATGTCTATTATTGTAACTAATGTTATATTTAACTTAGGTAACTTAGGTTTGAGTTTTTTAACTGTAGGTAATGTAGGTTTGAGTTTTTTCTTCAGAGCCATCAGTATAACAGAGAGTGAAGAGACTTTTCAACAACTGCCACTTCTTGCTGTTGCTGTTTCAAAAAAGGAAATTTGGATAGCTGTTATACATATTTCTATATTTAAAATATTCTAAGGTTTATATCAATTCTTGGGTTTTGATATTAAACACAAGCTACTTACAGTCTCCCTAAGAATGTTTTCCTGCAACTCAGCCATTTCTTTTTTCACTTTACTTTGTTCACCAATAACAAGACTTTCATGATACTCCTCCAGGTCTTTGATACTCTAAAACAAAAAAAGTCAACTTCAGTTAGAAGCTTCCACTTCTTATTTCATATTCCAAATGTGTAAATTAAATTTCAAAAGTAACAACTTTTGATATTCAGAGAGTTTGCTATTAATTCAAACTGAAATTATAATTAATATATGCAGATATAAATATCCCCTTAACATTTCTTTCTATTTTTTTTTTTGTA
The DNA here is from genome assembly GCF_047511675.1 of Marmota flaviventris. Classification (NCBI taxonomy): domain Eukaryota; kingdom Metazoa; phylum Chordata; class Mammalia; order Rodentia; family Sciuridae; genus Marmota; species Marmota flaviventris. The sequence continues at coordinate 132,989,695 of NC_092518.1, forward strand.
GTGCCAAGGACTAACCCTATGGCTTCAACATGGTAGGTTTGTGCTCACACTGAGCTGCCTCACCAGCCCCAAGAAATTTTTTAAATGTCAGATCTGAGTGGAAGAATATTTTTATGAGAGGAACAACAATCACGTACTTAGTTTACAAAAATGGGTTGGTGAGCAGTTGTCAACACGGAACAGACATAGAAAGAGACGGGTAGACCTGCATTATGAAATGCCACACTTCTTAACAGGGTAATGACTTATTTGTTATCACTAACAGTTCATGTAACATGATTTCCTTAGAATAAAACAGGCTATCATATGACCCTTCTAAATCTTTATCATTCATTCAATAGTGACATCCAGTACACTATGGAAAAAGTACTGGGTTACATGCTGTGGGAGAATTAAAAAATGACTACAATCTCTTCTGTATTCATATATATGAGCAAAAATTTAAACAGAAATAATATAAAAACTTTAAAATAGGTATGGAAGAAGAATTTATTGGGGTATGTAGCTGACAAGCAAGGTTCAGTGAGATTTAGAGGGCAAAATAATAAAATGTCAATAGGTAAATAAAAGAAGTTAAAAATACTGTAGGGGAAGAACATAAGCAAAATGAGGAAATGTAATGGTGAGTTCCTGCACATGGGGTATCTGAATAACAGAATTAAGAAGGGGAAGCCACTGATAGTTTTAGAAGAAGGAAGGGCCATGTTTTAGGAAGATGATACTACAAAACCTTGAAGGATGGATCGAGAAGAGAGAACTCAGAAAAAGAGTACTTTAATATTATAGGCAAGGAATAATGAAGTCCTGAACTAGGGCAGCAACAGCAGAAATTAAAGCAATAAAAGGTCCACTAGCATGGGCCAGGCTCTGGGTTCAATCCCCAGCACAGGAAAAAAAAAAGGTACCACAGCAGGGGTAAGACTACAGTAAGGGTAAGACCTACTGATAACTGGATGGGAAGGATAATTAAATTCAGGAGGCTAAATAATAAAGTTCCTACCATAACTATTAACATTTATCAATAACATTTAGAAGAAACTTTTCTATTTACTTCTTCATACCAACTTCTTAATGGTTCTAAGGGAACATTAGAGCTGCATGTTCTCAACTTGCAAGCTCTTTCTAAATAAGTGCTTTGTATACAGATGACTCTGAAGTTCCTGAAAGAATTTTTAGAATAATTTAATTATTTACTGAAACACCTCAATTAGTTAAGAGTGACATTTTAATGTACATCTTAAAGGGACTATTAAAAAGAACCCCCCAAAGGATTTTTAACTCCTAAATAATATGCATCTACATGAATAAGAGGTCAATGTTATTGAGGAAAATTAGCTGATGCGCAAATATGACAGAAGAACATTGCCAATTTACAAAGGGTTGATCTTCCACTTGTTTTTTCATCCTGGTAATCATAAGTTGGAACATAAAACCATTCTTACTCATTAATAATTCTATAAATAAATATGCCATAGAACACTTATGAACTACACTAGAAAATGAAAGAGTTACTGAGTAGTTATATTTGCCTACTTCCTATTTAATGAAAGCTGTCCATAGAAGACAAGTAAAAGAAAAGTAGAAATGATTTATCGACTTGCTGCTCTTCACTATATATTATCAATTTGAACATAAAAACATCATTATAGTGTTAATAAAGCATCAATGTTATGGACAAAATGTATATTTCTAGGTAAAATTCCCAATTTTACTTCTGTTTTAAATAACTCTCACAACTATTAATGGTTTCTAAAATTAAAAGTTCATGTAAAAATTATGGTAATTCTAGAAAAATAAATTTGAGATAGAGTATGATTAACAATTTTTAAACACATAATCAAACTGCTTCACCATAAATTCAGAAAGAACCAATCAGTCTTGTAATTCTACATATATATTGTATTTGATGAGAATGTATTGTTTACCAAGTACAACACAACAGACCTTTAGCAATTGCTCGTACAAATTTTTAATTTCTTTAACTTTCTCACGCTGAATAATTCTAGATTGAAGAAAAAGCTTTCTTTGCTCTTGAAACATATTCTAAAAAGATAAAATAAAGTGATAAAATTTGAATAAAATTTAACATTTAAAAAACAAATCTATAAATCTTAGTTGAAAGAAATACACTTTAAATTAATAACTGTTAATTTGTTTTAATGTTTATATCCAATTTTAAATAATTGCATTTCAACTCCAATAAACCCAAACAAAATAATATAATCATCTTTTGTATCACTCATTGAATAGGACATTTTCTTACCAATATTCAAATAAATGTATTAATTATTGATTTCAAATTCAACAGATGACCCTTCTAATAATCTGTTTACCACAAGCAGATAAAATCTAAAGTCCTACCTAGCAGAAATTAAGTAGGGAATATTTCTTCTTATCCAATATTCAAAAATAATACTAATTCCTGCTCATTTCAATATACACAGGGCTGGAACTTCCAGTGATGCAAGCCTCTCTATTCCTTGACCCACTCTCCAATAATAATTTCATACTGTTCCCTACTTGCCACTCCCAGAGTCAAACTCTAGATTTTTCATGCTCAATAACTGCAGAATTACATAATACAAACAATAGCAAAGATATATAGGAAACTTATGTTAAAACACTGTTTTGAAGCATTTTAAACTAACTCATCAAAAAAGAACCCATTTACTACTCAAAACAACTTCGTGAGGTAGATACTCTTAGTGTGTCCTCTTTCACTAAAAAGAAAACAGAGCGCAGATATAAATAATTTGCTGGTGGTTTCATAGTGAGCAGCTAGCTGAAGTACTTTTGGATCCCAAACAGTCTGATTCCAGAGTCCAGGCTCCTGACCACTGTACTGCACCATATCTCCATTTTTACAACATTCAGCCACTTCCCTACCTTTGTAAGTCACTCTCTTCAATATTGTGGCTCAGTAGTCTTAAAAGACCTAAATTCCCTCGAATGGAGCACTTTTCACTGTCTAATATGCTGTCCCCATGTCCTCACTTTTCTCAGTCCCAGAGGACATTCCATAGTCATCAGACACCCATCATTGCCTATACACTGTGACCCCTTCTCCTTTCATCAATGTACTTGGATAAACCCAAACCTCTCAAATCCAACTCTCTACATGTTCTGCCAAGCCAAGCTGCCTGCTCCCGCTGTAAAGTCATGATCTCTATGTTATGAACTGAAGTTGAACCCTATCGCCTCTTGGCATTTCTATTTCTCTTGTCTGTCTACAGAACCACTCTCGAGAAACAATTCCCTGCCTTCTCTTTTGTCCTGAAAGCAGCATCTGCTCCCCATCCTTAGTCCCAGATGATGACCTCACCACTTCTCTGAAGAAACACAAGCAATCCCAACAGGAAGTCCTGTCTCCCATCACCACATCTTCCATCCACCTTTGCCCAGCTAGCCTTAAGTCCTCTACCTTCTCTCCTGAATTTTTGCATGAACTGTTGCTACTTGAGATTTTGATATAATAGATTAATCATAAAGCTAAGCCTGATACCAACAGCTAGTTTTTCTTCTTGGTCCTCAGCTTTCTGTACTTCTATGTCCCACTGTTGAAACAAAGGCAGAAATTGCTGAGAATATTTATAATGAAGATTCTGCCTGTAAAACATAATAATGAACATGGTCATACTGCATAAAGGTATGAAAAATATATTCAAAACAAAAATGGTTGACATAATTTCACATAATTTATACCATGAAAGGAAAATAAAAGTAGCTAAAATCTTCTCATGAGAAAGAGAAAAGCAAAATGATTTACTCTCATTATAAAAATATTTATTCCTAAGTGACTACTAGAGAAGCTAGTTCACCTGCTTAACAGCTTGAAAACTGAGGACTGCAGTATAAATTTTCCACAAATACTTAATTGATATAAAAGCAGTTTAATTTTCAATTCCTCTTACTAAATAACATAGATTCTGGCATTAGAAGTTAGATTTAATGTGGATAACATATCCATTCACTGTGTAACACTTCCAGACAGGAATATTTCTCTTAACTATTTCTCCATATTGCCACAATTAATTTTGCAAAAAGAGCAGAGAATGAGATTCAGCTAAAAACATAAATTATTTGCAATATGAATTACCTTTTCTATATAACTGAATACTCTTAACACTCCCAGGATTGATGATTGGACATTTGTCTTATATTCAGTTAACATATTATAATAAATGTATATAAATCAACTTTATAGGGAAAATACTATTATCTCAAAGGCAAAAGAGGTAATCTTATTTTCTTCTAGGTAATATACTTCAGTACTGTGAAACTAAGGTTCGAAAATTATCTGTTTAGAGAAAATCAAGCAAAATACTTTGTCATATCAGGGATTGAACCCAGAGGCCCTCTACCACTGAGCCACACCCCCGCCCTTTTTATTTTAAGACAGAGTCTTAATAAATTTCTCAGGCTGGCCTTGAAGTTTCAATCCTTCTGCCTCAGTCTCCCAATTTGCTGGGATTATAGGTGTGCGCCACCACACCCAGCTACAAAACACATTTTTAATTGGAGATTCTAATAAATGCATGGTGATAACTGGAGTGCAAAGATTTATGCATGAATAGTTATATGTATATACACACACACACATATACCAGTATTGTGATTCCAAAAACAAAACAAAACTTTACCTTTGCTCTTGTTGTATTTTGCGAATATGCTCAATATTTTCATTAATAATTTTGAGAGAAGCATCTGTATTCATTTCAAACCATTTTCTTCTAGCAAGAAGAGCTTGTGTGATGTCAGCTATATATAAAATAAATTTTCATTAAGTGGCTATTGAAAATTACTTTGCTCCCATATATTCGTACCCATATGGGAAATGTTGATTCAGCAATATTGGAAAGACATTTAAAATTTATAAAACAGACATCATTTAAAAACAAGATTTGCTCACTTATATTATATGAACATATTTAGGTAATAGTAATACAATTCTCATTTATCAAACTGCAGGTCACCTTTTAAATTAGATAAAAATTCTAATAGTCAAAATAATTTATACTTTTTAAAAATGTATACAAAGAAGCATAAAAAAGAATTTAATTTCTTCTTGAGAAGCAGTTAATGAGTCAAATTTTATAATTTATTAAATGTCCTCTAATTCAAAGGACACTCCTAGGATGGAATATTGTTAGAGTTCATTTCATAAAATACACAAAAGTACTTTACTTAAGAAGTCTGTCAAAGAGCGAGAAATAAATATACTGTAATAAAAAATATTTATAAATCATGCAGTGGGTGATGCTTTTAACTATATTTTACTAAGAGACAGTGTTCATGGTTATAAGAATTTCAGGTTTACATAAGTAAATGAATATACATAAGAGCACTTTTTAAATATTTTCATGGATGTTGTAAAAGATGTTTATTTGTAACTGCAGTGTTTCTCATAAAATATTACAACTAGAAAGTAATACAGTACTAAGGATATGACTTTACATCAAGATCTACTACCAATAGCTATTTATCAATACTCATGGTGTCCATCTATAACAAATAATTAATTGCACACCTCACAATACAAGCACTTTTAGCACCAAATAAACCAAAGCTTTCAAAACATAATCCTTTGTATGAATTATCTCTATAGCAGAGCCAAAAGCTGATAAATACGCTGTTAACATTATAGACTTTACAGTATATAGAAATAAAAGAAATTTATTCAGTGTGTTTGTTTGCTTGTTTATTTATGGTACTGGGGATTGCCCAGGGGTGTTTTACTACTGAGTTACATCCCCAGTCCTTTTTTTAAATCTTATTTTGAAACTGGATCTCAGTAAGTTGATGAGGCTGGACTTGAACTTGCCATCTTCCTACCTTGGCTACCTGAGTTGCTGGGATCATAAACCTGTGCCAATACATCTAAAACAGTGTGGCTGACAATTAACAAGCAAATGGAAAATTTTTGAGTTTTTGGATACAATCATACATTTCTCACTAGGTATAAAATTGTCTTCAATTTTCTGCTGGGCGTGGTAGCATATACCTGTATTCCTAGAGGCTCAGGAGGCTGAGACAGGAAGATTGCAAGTTCAAAGCCAGTCTCAGTAACTTAGTGAGGCCCTAAGCAACTCAGTGAGACTCTGTCTTTAAATAAAGTACAAAAAAGGCCTGGGAATGTGACTCAGTGGTTAAGCACCCCTGAGTTCAATACCTGGTACCAAACAAACAAACAAAAAAGTAGTCTTCAATTTTCTACTACATGATTCACTAAAATAAAAATACTAACAGCTATTTCAGAGGAACTCTTAAGCATTGGTGCTCCAAAGATAAAAACTTCAGAAAGTCATAAAATTAAATTAAATACATAAAATTCTGTATACGGGAAAAAAGACTTTAGGCAGAGTCCTGAAGGCCAGTGTTTAGTATAACTTCCCATAACATCTTTTGTACATCCTCCCTATAAAAAAGTGACAGGAAATTTTTAAGTGAGGCAAAAAATTGTTACTATGGAAGAAGACCCCTAGGCACTTAAGGTTAGCTAGGTGCTGTGTGAGCAGAAGGCAGACTTTTCTGAAATCACACTATGTGGCACAGCAGGCTAAAACTACTTTAAACACATTACCCCACAGCTTGCTCATGTCATCCAGTGAGAGAAAAAACGAGGATTAGATTCTTATCATCCAACCATCACTCACATTCTAACAATGTTGGCTTCAGACCTCCAATACAAGGGTTATTTATGTCAGTAAACAGTGAGGAGATATTAGAGAAGATTCCATCTTCGCTACCCCCAGCCCAAAGAAAAGAAATGGGGGTGGTCATACAAAACATGTGAAATGAAGTCTAAAACTTTAAAATAGATATAGCCCTCACTGTGTGACCTAACGTGAAGTACAGATTATCTCATCCAATGTTCTTTTCACATTTCAGTGTACAGGAACAAAAGCTCCACTCTTACCTGAGGCCTGCAAGTACCATGCTCTTCACATCAACAATTAAAATGGGTAGGGAAATCTATTAAGTCCAAATAGTCCATACTTGTGTAACATCCTGCCTCGGAGAACAAGGTGTCAAAGATGGTCCTGAGGTCCTCTGATGAATATTTCCTGGGATAAATGCCTTTGATTTGAAACCCTTTACTTAAACTACCAATATCTCCCAAAACGTACCTTGAAACTTGGCCAACATATTCCGTAGCTCATTCCTGTGAAGAAATTGCATCAGGTTTTTAAATGAATGTAGGCAAAACACCGCCCTTGGTTCTGCAGAAGGGCAGGAGGCCGAGCACATTAGGTCGACTAGATGATGTGTGAGCAGAAGGCGGACTTTTCTGAAATCACCCTATGTGACGCAGCAGGCAAAAAATGGCTTTAAACACATTACCCAATGTCTCGCTCCTGGCGACCTGTGAAAGAACTCTCCTCCCCACTGTCATCAAGTCCTGAACTGGTTGCTGCATAGAAAAGAGAAATGAAAGATGTTTTTCAAGCAAGTGTGCTATTTGATCCACTCTTTGCAGAGATATCCTCTCCCTTGTGCAATTTCCCTGGCTCTTCAGGCCAAGGAAAAGATCCTGATGCAGACAGACAGACAGAGGTGGAATCCCTTAGGTATAGGCCACAATAAATTTGGTCATGGCCTGGGGCCACTGGAAGGAGGCATCTGTACCAGGGCCAAAGTGCTTGTCCTGCACCTGGGACAAGTAGGAAGTGAGGGCTGCCAGGGGTTCAGAGGAGCAAGAACCGGAATCCCGTGAAGGTGCTTGAGACACAGGGGCTTCTCGGCGCTGGAAACGTGGGGTAGCCCCAACCCAGGGCCAGGAACTCCAGCCGCCCACGTGCTTCACGGCCCCACAGGACAAGAGGGGGAACACCTCTGACACGGGGATGCCCAGAGCAGAGCCTCCCCGCTGGAGGGACCCCTGGGACAGGAGCGTTTTTCACCTGGGCACTCAAAGTCATAGATGGACAGGTCCTGAGGCTCCACCTGGGCCTTGGCAGCTCTCCCCAAGCTCTTCCTTGCCGTGGGTGCCATGGCGACGGCCGCCCTGTGTTGCACAGGAGCCCGCAAGCTCCAGAGGGCAGGGATGCACTAAAGAAGGTGGGAGGTGTCAGAGGAGAATCAGGGCATGGGGCTTTGGGGCTGGAGATTGGTGTGGCCTCGTGGCCTGACACATGCCCTGGAGCCAGGGGGAGGGGGAGGATGGTGCCAGGGTAGAGTCCCTCCCCCACCCAATGATGCCATGGTCATGTCCTGCCCCATCCAGTCCAGTCCTGCTACAGGAGGGCTGAAACCCAGGGGACAGGGGACAGGAAGGATGGCCCCAGGGTGAAGAGCCGCCCGGCCCCATCCAGTCTCTCCCTGCTGGATACCGAGGGACCCGAAGGAGAACCCCAGGGTCAAGTCCCCCCCCCAAAAAAAAAAAAGTCCAGTCCCACCCGCTGGAACCCGAGGGGAAGGGAAGGATGGCCCCAGGGTCCAGTCCCACCTAGCTGGAACCTGAGAGGACATGGGAAGAATGGACCCAGGGTCCAGCCCTGCCCCACCCTGTCCTGTCCCTCTGGAACACTAGGAGAAGGGAAGGATGGCCCCAGGGTCGAGCCCGGCCTCGTCCTGTCCACTCCCACCTGTCCCGTCCAGTCCCACCCGGCTGCAACTGAGGAGACACTGGTAGGATGGCCCCAGGGTCGAGTCCAGCCCCGTCCCATCCAGTCCCACCCAGTTGGAACTGGAAGGGACACAGGAAGGATGGCTCCAGGGTCGGAGTCCCACCCCGCACCACCCTGCTGCACCACCTCGCCTGTCCAGTGCCCGTGCAGTTCCGCACCACCCCGCCCCGTCCAGTCCCACCCCCCTGTCCCATCCTTTCCCACCCCAACCTGTCCAGTCCCCGTCCCGTCCCGCTACACGAGGACTGGTACGAGCCCCAACTGCCCCGCGCCCCTCCAACCCTCCACCTCGGGCGCCTCTGCGGGATCTCACTGCTCGGGTCCCCAGATGACCCCGGCTGGTGGCCGCTGGGGAGGACAGACCCAAGGGCAGACGGTGGCCGCACAACCCACTAAATGACTCCTCAGTAAGTTCCGTGGGAAGGGACCCCTCTGCCTGCACCAGTCTGGCACACCAAGGGAGGACACAGCCCCTCTCTGTTCTCTCCCTTGGGAAAGCCCCAGGGTCGCCTCAGGGGCCCGCGTGTCCCCTGATGAGGGCGGCCCAGCACCAGGGATAGCGCGGGTGGATCCTCCCCGCCAGGCCTCCAGCAACGCGGAGACCCTCCCGCCGCCATCAGGGCCCTTCCCTTCCAGAAGCGCTCCTGGGCCCGCCCTCAGCGGCCCCCCTCACCCCAGGCCACACCCATGAAGTCACCTCACACCTCTGTCTTCCGAGAGGAGAGCCCCACACCATTGGCCCCCGTGGAACCACACGGAACCACACGCCGATCCCACCTCCCCAGGCCCGCGCCTCATCGTGGGGTCCGGAATCGCTACCCCTCACCCAGCTGGGCGACCGCGAAGCTCCTCTCAGGGCCTTGGCGTCCTCGTCCTCCTCGTGGCAGCAGCCCGCAGGTCGTGTTTGCGGCCTCACTCGCTGATTGGCTGGCGCAGTGCGCGTGCGGGAGGCGGGGCCGCTTGGAGCCATGGCCCCTGCGGCTCCGCCACCCGCCACCGAGGGAGGGGGCGGCACTGCCATGGTCTGGGGTCCCTGGGGCCCTTGGCAGCACCTCAGCCAGGCTCCTGGCCCCATGAGGACAGGACATCGAATGGATGGCAGCGAGCCCTGCACCTCATGCGGGAAGGACAGGCCAGTGGACAGCACTGCCATCTCCCTAAGCCGCTTTACCCGCACAGGAGGCGTCTTCGCCATGATCCATCACCCTGGTGTCTTGGACTTCCCTTCCCGTTGCAGTAATTCAGGTGCAGGTCAGCATGAGAAAGAAAGAAGAAGCAGAGCAAGCAAAGCAGCAGCAGAAAAAAGGTCCTTTATTGTATACAGCAATCTTTTTATAGTCTTGTGAACAAAGAAGGCAGCCTTCCAACAGCAATGAATCAGGTCTTCAGCTAATTAAACATAGCACACAGAAGTTTTACTTTCTAATCAGAAGTGACCCGCTTCTCATGGCTAATCTACTCTCGGCCTGGAGCATGCCGAGCTCTGCTCTTGTTAAGAACAGATAATAAAATTTTTCTCAGCGCCCTCCTAGCCCACTGGGCAGAACATCCCGTTTGCAGGCAAGTCCTCCCAAGGACGGCAGACACCTCCTTTTCAAGCATGTCCGCTGTTACCTATCTATACCTTGACAGAATATCCCCTTTGCAGGCAGACTCCATCAAGGACAGTAATAGTAATGCAGTCACATCTGATTCTCTACACCTTCCCCTCTTCCTTTATTTCCCACCATTTCCCACGTGCAATCCCAACAGCCAACTGAACTCCCTGTGCTTCACATACTCACCAACACTTCCTGTAGTGACATTTCCTAAGGTCGCCATCCTAACAGATGCAAAGTGATAGCTGTGCAGGTCTTTTTCGGTATGCGTCCCATCGCGAAAAGGTGGAGCAGTTCTTTGACGCTCCCTGACCGCTTGTGTTTCCTTTCGCGTTATAGTACCCCTGAGTGATGGTGAGCTGAACATTTTTCACTTTGAGGCTGTGTATTCTGCTCAGATTTGAAGATGTGCTTTCTACATTTGTATATCACTCTATATGGCTGTGTTTTTCCCTGCTACATCTATGAAATAGATTAGTGCTTGCTCTGAAGTCATTCGAAATTCTCTGTTTTCTAAAAAGGGTTTACAATTTTATTGGGCATTTTCAAGTCTGTGTTCATCAACAAGCGATTTGGTACTTGATGTCCTGCCAAGATCAATTGTTTTGTTTTTCTTGCCAAGGTGGAAATTCAAGTTTCCCATTCCCATTATTTGAATAGTGTCTACTTGTCCACCTGCCAGCTCACTTCCTCAAAAGCCATCCTTTGTCCCTGTAGATTCAAAAGGTAACTCCCCTTGCAATTCCCCAGATTCCCATGTCTTGTTGAGGCTATTTCTGGACTTTCTGTCTGTTCCTGTGGGCGCTCTGTATATTCTGCCTCAGTACCACAGTGGGTGAATGGTGGCAGATTAGGATGTACTGGGTTATGGCATGGGCCAGTCAAGCTCTTCGTTTCCAGTGCTTCTGTAGCTATACTTGAACTTTTCTGTAGGCCTTATATTGCCGCAGTCTATTTCCCCGTACGGGCCACCAAATGCCGCAGTCTGGCTGGGCACAAATCACGAGCCACCACACAGCTTGTAGATTCAAACAGCAACTCTTTATTCCCGAACTCACACCAGCCGTCTACAATCACGTTCTGGGGAAATCCACGTTCTCTGCCCAAATCCACCTCCACTGGGCTTCTATCTCCCAAAATATACTGTCTGAATCCCGTGAGAACTCAAGGGGAACTCAGGCAGCAGGATACGCCCTATTCCCAGCAGGAATAATCTTAAACCTGGAACGCCCTAAACTGGAACACCCTAAACCCAATTATCCTAAACTGGGAACACCCTAATCCGCCCTGGTCCTTGAGCAAGGTCACCTACATTCAATGTCACTGCAACATGGGGTACGCTGGCAAGGAAATTGTCATACCTACTTGGCTAATGGCTCCCAGCATTATATTACTATTTTGATATCTGGGAGTGGGTGGGGGGGAGGCATCTGGGGCATTTGTATTGGATTGTTTTACATTTACAAGTGAACATGGTGAGGATTGCATCTCCATGATGTGGGATCAACCTGGCCAGGAATGAGATATTTCTTCCCACTCTTTCAAGTCCACTTTGAGGACTTTTAAAAGTGTTTCATGAGGCCTGGAGCTGTGGCACATGCCTGTAATCCTAGCGGCTTCAGAGGCTGAGGCAGGAGGATTGCAAGTTCAAAGCCAGCCTCAGCAAAAGTGAGGCGCTAAGCAACTCAGTGAGACCCTGTCTCTAAATCAAGTACAAAATAGGGATGAGGATGTGGCTCAGTGGTTGTGTGCCCCTGAGTTCCATCCCTGGTACCCTTCCCGCCAAAAAAAAAAGTGTTTCATGATCTCTCAAAATATCTTCATTTTATTAGTAATATCTCTTCTGTTGATCTCATAAATGAGATTTGCTTTGCCTTTTTATTGTGTTTTCGAAGTGCTTGCGTATGGTGTCTCTGTGTGTGTGTGTGTGTGTGTGTGTGTAGATGTTGTTGAAGTTTGCATGCTTATTTTATATCCTGCAAAATTTCAAGATCCTTTTAATGTTTCAGTTGGTTCCACACCTGATTTGGAATAGTACTCCAGGTACACTATGGTGTCCTCTACAACTAGAGTTCCTTGTACTTCCCTTCAAATCCTTTCACTATCAATTGCTTTGTCTCACTAATTGCATGGGCTAAGACCTCCAAGACAGTGTTTAAAAAGTCACGCACACGTTGGGCGTCTTTGCCTTCCTCTTTATTAGTAATGCCTATCCACCACACTTTTTGGACAATGTTCAATTTAGGTTTTCGTCTTCAAGTCTTGTGAAACATTTTTCAGCATCTCTGTAGGTAATCTGAATTTCCCCACTTCCATCTACTAATATGACAATTTAAAAGGTTTCCTAATACGTGAACCCTGTGATCCCAGAATCAATCTTACCTGGCAATGGTACAGTATAGTGTCATTGTGATTTTGGATTCGGCTTGATAATATTTTATTATTATATTGCTGCACTAAAGTTGGCAAATGATGTCGACCGGTCTTTAGTGCTGCTGCCATTATCGGGCTTGGGCAATTTTGTTCTTCCCTTGCCTGAGAGAGTCAATGTTTTACTTCATTTTCTAGGCTCCAAGCCAAACTATCCGTGTTGACCCACTTGGCACCAAAGGTTTGGCCAGAATTCCCTGGGGAACAATGCATGCCTTGTGGTCTCCTGTGGGTTATGCCTTCATATTTCTCCTCCTTCTGTGGAAACTGTCTTTTTCAAAACCTTTTTGTCCGTGTTGGAGTCAGTGAGAGCCAAGTGTGTTTCCCCAAGACATTATATATTTCATTTGGTTCTGCCAAGTTTTCTGCATAAAGTTACGTAAAGTGGTCGCCTGGATCTTAGAGTTTCTTCTCGCTTGCTTTGTGTTTGTCCTGTGTGCCCTGTGTCTGTTTCAGGTGATAGATTGTGATCAATCTATCAGCTATAAAAATATGCTTTCACTCTGTTCCTTTGAATAAATTAGCACCTACTCTAGGTCTTTCAGTGATTTACAAAGAGAATCTTGATTTAACGATTTAATCTTGTGTTTTTGGTTATTTTCTCTGTCACCTGCCTGCATTAATGTTATTTCCACCTCAATGGTTAGGTTTCCATCTAGCTCTGTAGGTGGGAATTTCATTTATTTATTTATTTTCATGTTTCCATTTTCACGCATATGAGTATTCATAGTCGTGCATTTTTCTCTGATCACTGCTTCTATACATATATACATATATGCATAGATGAGTGTGTGTTTGTATAGATATAGATAGATAGATAGATAGATAGATAGGTATATCAGGGTTTCTGACAAGGAGGCTCTTTATAATAATTTATCAGTTACTACTATGTGATTTCCTGTCTTGTCTCCACTTTCACACAATACAGCCTCAGTGGAGAGCCTTTATGAGTTCTGGAGTCGGGGCAGGGGGACTTTGGCTTCTTCATGCCACCCAGCACTATTGCACTGTGCTCAGAGAGTGTCCTTTGGATCTGTCTCCTTTCCTGCACTTGCTGATATTTCCTTTGAGACCTGCTCTATGATAAGCTTTGTAACTCTTCCTGGTGTGCTTGGGAAGGTGTATTTGCTAGGATCATGTGTTAGATTCCGCACCTTCTCTCATTCTACCTTGTCACATGTGCCATTTTAAGCACTATGCCACAGGTTCTTTTTGGCCATTGAACTTGTTGTGGCAGACTGTGTTTTCTACAGATGGCCGCAGCACCTTGGCCTCTCCCTGTGATGTGACTTTGGTACTTTTTCCATCAAGCAGTGGAGGCCTCCTGTCCTCCTACTGAACTCGGGTGGCCTCTGCCACACGAGGATGCTATGGGCGTGAAGAGACTAGGTCATGGAAATGCCCTGAAATCACTCCTTGCTCCTTGAGGCCACTCAAACTGGGAACCCACCCACCATGCTTGGAGGAAGCCTTGTGGTCTCCTGTGGGTTATGCCTTCATATTTCAAGAAACCCATGGGGAGAATCAGAGAGGCCCTGGCCCTGGCTCATGAGCTTCCAGCCCATAACCCCTCTCCACTTCCAGCCATGGAAGCCAGCTCCCTTGAATATGGATCCTCCAGCCCCAAGTGGAGCAACCCCAGGCCAGGGACATCAGGTGCAACAGGGGTGACGCATCCCTGCCTGGCCCTGAGAAACACAAATCATGGTTTTTGTTTGAAGCCAGCTCTCCAGCAGGGTCTTCCTCGACACCCCCTTAGCCAGAGCTCCTTTCCCCGACAGGAGAGCCTCATGCCAGCTGCCAGCTCTCCCTTTGCTCTCTTACCTGCTCAATACCCACCTCATCCTCTGCCAATTTCCCTCCTTCCTGGCAGCGCACCTGGTTCTTCTCCTTCCAGTCTGTCTGTCTGTCTTGTGTGAATGACTTGACTCTCTTACTTCTCCTGCAGCCTCGACTTACCCCTGCTCCAGAGAAACTCAGAGCCTCCTTAGAAGGTTCGGAAGGGGCAAGACCACGCAGAACTAATTTTTGTGCTTTTACAATGATCTTTAGAAGCCTCAGAGGCATAATTTGCAAACTGGTTCTCCTAGGAAGCCCTCTCTAGCAGCAGAGTCACCCACCACTTGTCCTCCTGTATCTGCTCACTGTGCCCTTCGGGGCAGTCTTCTCACACCTTCGCATGCCCTCTGGCCTCTCGCTTCCTTGATGGCCTCATGTAAAATGACCTGATGCTGCATGCCACTCAATCCATGACTCCTGGGAGGCACCTGGAGCAGCTCCCCTTCCACATCCCTCCTGCATGCATCCTGCCCTGGGAGCACAAAGTCCAATCCTTGCAGCCTGCAAAGTCCCATGAGCATCCTACAGTCATTGGCCAGCCTATCAGGTCACCTGCTCCCCAGGACCATTTTCCTTTACCTCCATCCATGATCCCCACCCATCTGCTTAGATTTGAGGTCTGCCATTTCTGTCAGTCTGTTCTGGAAGCACACTTCCTGTGCTTTCTGTACATTTGCCGGGCATAATCTTATTTCTGTAAAAACCCAAAATGCTCCTCCTCTTTGCCAGCCTCTTCCTCAGTACTCATGGTGGAAACTGCCTACTGTGGCACTGTCTCACCATCTTGAATTTATGATTTCTAGCCTCAGGTTGGCATCCAAAGAGTTCCCTGATGTCCCATTTCCATCTGCTGGATTCTTTCTCCCTCCCAAGTGCCTCTTCAAGCCCTTTCCACTATACTCATTCTTGGCACCTCCTCTCACACCACCTGGTCATGCTCGGCATTGGACACCTCCCCATTTCTCTGACCCAATATTTCAGGCAGAATCCTCCCAAACTCCCAGCATCAAACCTACAAGCCACCTGCATCTGTATGCAGTGTGTTCCTCCATTAGGGAAGGCGCATGTCCTCCCCCCTGTGCTCCAGCTTGCATGGCCTCCTTTCTTCCAGGAACCTCATATTTTCCATCATCTCTCTCTGTCCTCTATCTTCAGCATCTCTAAGCACCCCATCCCTCCCATCCACCTTTGCACAGAGTCAAATCTCCTCTTCCTTACAAGCCTGGGCCTCACCCTCAACCCGAGCCATCCCACCACCGTCTTCCACTTAGGGTCAGTGCTCTAGGAAGAATCATCTATGCCCAGGGCTTCCATTTTCTCACCTCCCACATTGCTCTTTAACACACTGTAAGCTGGTGTGGCTCCCACGTCTCTTTCCATGAGGGCTCTAGGTCTGTTGACCCAAGGGCCTTGGTGGGACTGTATCAAAAGGACATTCTCTGGACCTCATCTCACTTGATTGGCAGCAGCAGTCAACACTGTTCTCTCTCTCTCTCTCTCTCTCTCTCTCTCTCTCTCTCTCTCTGTCTCCTGCCCCCCTTGCTATTCTATAATTGTTTTGTCCTGTGATTCTCTTCATTCTGGCCACTTCTCAGTACCCTTGCTAGTTCTACCTCCTCCAAGAGGCCTTTACATGATGGGGTTTCCTGGGACTTGATTTTCCTCAGATCGCTTCTAGTTTACACTCTATCTCTGCAGACGCTTTCCTGTATGCCCAAGGCTATAATTAGCATTTATAATAGAGAATCACAAGCACAGTTTGTGGACCAACTTGGATCACGGTCATGGGATAGATGGCTGTTGAAATTCAGATTCCTTGGTTCTATCCAAAGCCTACCTAGTTTACCCTGTGGCTGGGGACGTAAAATCTGCATTTGAAATCACTCCTCTGGGTGTTCTCATACCAGGCACCTTGGACCCAGTTACTGACTGGCAGTCCTCAAATGTGAGGCTGACATTAACAAGGGCGGCTCGATATCTCCCTCTGGTGGCTTCTTAACACCATTGTTTTTCTTTTGGAGGCTACTGTCCATCCACTTATGGAAACCATTAGGCATGTGGAACCAAGAGCAAGGGATGCGAAACCAGAGTCTGTTCTGGGAACAAGCAAGAATACATGGGGGGGGGGGGGACTGGAGTTATGGCTCAGTGGTAGAGTACTCGCCTGGCTCATGGGGGGGCACTGCATTAGATCCTCAGTACCACATAAAAATAAATAAATAAAATAAAGGTATTGTGTCCATCTACAACTAAAAAATATATTTTAAAGAAAGAGTAAATTGAATCATCCTGTGACTTTGTGGCACCACCACAAGCTGCTCTGTGTCAAAAGGTTGAGGGACAATTAAATTGGCACCCTTCCATTCCCGACCCGGGTGCCAGAACACAGGGCCACGCCCCTCTATGGATCCTCACACCAAGGTCCTAAAGTCTCACAGGGGTGCCAGCATGTGTCATGAATTGCCAAAGTTATGCCTCCAGGGGGCGCCTGATCAAGAGCCTTCAGTTTCCCACTAATAGCTCATCGTGGGACACACTAGGGAAACTTATGTTCTACCCCCAACACTTTATTCTCATTCTGGAAATAATGAAGCTTCACAGTAAAATGTTACAAAAATCTATTCTTCAAAGGCAGTGCAATTCGCCCATCGTTCCACAGTTTAGAAGCAGTGTGCCATGTGTTGGGTGAGCAATGACGGATGGGAACAACCCTGTGCTGTCCTGAGCTACCAATGTAGCTGTGTCCTGCTCTGACTGGGTAGAGTTTCCTACTCTGGTCCTCGCTGAAGATTCTCTATGCTTCCCCTTCTATGGGCGTGGCAAACACGTGCAAAAGATTCACCTCCCACCACCTTGGCATGTTACTCCCGAAGAGAGTATATGGAATAAGAAGGTATGAGGGGATTTCTTCATGGGCCCTAAGAGAGGATGATCTAGGACAATTCATTACAGATGTGCCCAGATTTCAGGACTGGACTCAGTGCCGAGTCTCAGAAGAGCACACTCTACCAAATACCACTCCATGCTCAGCATTGCCTCTTTGCTCCTCTGCTTACCTGGATGCGGGACCAAACACTCACTTGCTCTTTTAGAAGACCGTGGTGTGGACATCTGTGAAGGCTGTTTGACAGCCCAAATGCCACGTGCTTTGTTTTCCCAGCAGTAGCCTCAGAACTCGAGGGGAGGGTGGGGCTTTGGGGTGACTATCTCAGTAGATGGAGAACTGAGGTTGGCTCCTGAAGCACTAGGAGGAGTTCTCGGCAGCAAAAACGAGGGAAGTCGTCATGGTCCAAGCGTCTGCGAGGTAGAGGGGTATGGAAGAGGCGCTCAGTCTCAGGAGCTGTCAGGGCAATGCAAACGAAACCTCAGTCAACCCAGGTACCCACCCCCCACTCCACCCCTTCTGGATACCTCTTGGGAAAAGGAAAATAAGAGCTGTTGCTGAGACTGACAAGATGTGGCCAGCCTCAGGCACTGCCTGTGGGAATTTCAAATGGCACAGTTACAGTGGAAAACAGTTTTGGGGTCCCTCAAGCTATTAAACATAGGATTACCATGACACAGTACTTGCATTCTGTGATGGTGTGGATGTGAGGTGTCTCTTCAAACCTCCCGTGTTCACGCAGAAGGCGGAACAATTGGATGGTGAGAGCTGCAGCCCCAACCGGTCCGTCCTAGTTTGAAAGGACTGTCTGGGTCTCTGTAGACAGGCGGGGTGTGGCTGGAGGAGGGGGTCACCTGGAAGGGTCGTTCTTCCCTGTACCCCTTCCCAATCCTCTCACCCTGCTTCCTGGCCACCACAAGGCCAGCAGCTTTCCTCTGCCACTGCCCTTCCACCCTGGTGTTCTGTATCACCTCTGGCCCAGACCAAGGGAGTCGGTCGACTCTGGACTGAGACCTCTGAAACTGTGAGCCAAAATAAACTTTCTCTCCTATGATTGTTCTCATCACATCGATTGGTCACAGTGAAAAATGTTGACAAACACTCACTCCTGGTGCATGTCACCCAAGGTGAAAGAGGCACTCAAGGACATACAGGTAACTGAATGTTCACTGGTGCTTCCAAAGGAAGCATCCCAAGTGTCACCTCGGTGTGGCAGGATCGCCAACACGTGGTCTATCCCACAACACAAGGTTGGGCAGCCTTCGAGAGGAGTGAAGTCTGGATGCACGTTCTAACTTGGATGGACCTGGAAATGATTTCAAAGGAAATGAGCCAGACACCAAAGGTCACATCGTGTCTAAGCCCATTGAAATGTACAGAGAGGCAGGCCCCAAAATTAGTGTTGGAAACCTGAGTTGTCTTAGAAAGCAGGTTCATGGTGGTAGCGGTTTACAGGGAGGTGGGAGTGAGGAGCCCACACTCTGTGGGTGCTGGTTTTCCCTGGGGACCAATGAAAACCTCGTGTAGGTGCCGAGATGGGCTGAGTTCACAACACGGTGAATTGACTTCATGCCATTGAAGGACGTCCTTCACGGGCTTAATTTCAGGTTCAGTTGAATTTCACTTGGATAAGCAACTTTTAATTAGAAAAGCACAACAGTTATTAGACTAAGTCTCAAAACCTTGAAGTATTCTGAAAAGGCTTAAGCAACGAATTCCTAAATATTTCCATTGAACCTTCCCATGGAGCCCGTTTATTCTCACTAATAAACATGGCTTACAAAATAAATCTGCTTTTGAGGGGAAAACACATACTGAAACGTGCAGCATTGTTTCTCGTGCTTGCCAGCCTCGCGCCCACCCGAGTGGAGTTCAGAAGGGCTGGATTTCTCCAGCTGCTTCTTCATTGCTCTGAGGGGAAGCACGCACCAGTCCCAGTAGGGCCAGGGACCACTGCCTAGGGCTTGCAAAATCACCACTGGGGAACTGCTGCAGACCTTTTTTCCTCTGTCCTCAACCCTTCCAAGAGTAGACACACTTACAGTTCTTTTGGACAAGTGGAGACAAGGGATCGGAGATGTTAGGGCACAAGGTGCACATCCCACAGCTGAGAAGTGGCAGAGCTGGGAGGGCAACCCACGTCCTTGTTTGAGAACATCCCTCTGAGTTGAAGACATGCATCACGAATGCACCCCGCTCTCTGCCCTCCCTGGGGAAGTAAAGAGGCCCGATGGTAGGTCTTGAGATCTGGCCCCCTTTCCTCCACAGGAGGAGGAACCCTTCATTCAGTCAGTGCACAGGCACAAATGGCAGTCCTCCTGTGGATGACATATGGAATCCAATGCTTTGTCTTGGTCTATAGAGGCCCACCCCCCACACCCGCCACAGGGCACCCCAGTCTGATCAGTGTGATGCTGGGCAGGGGCTGTCTGCCACCTCATGGTACAGGGCTGACTGTGGGCGCCACCCTGCCACTCAGTGTTCAGGGATCTCCTGCTGAGGGCTCGGAGGCAGTCACCATGGGGGTCTTCACACCAAGGGAAGGGGCATGCCCTGCCCATCAGAACTGTGTCCTCCTTCCCGAGAACTCCCCACAGCAGGGACGCCTCTAGACAAAATCGGTGGAAGAACCTTATCAGACGGCAGCTCTCTGTCTCTGGTCTCTGATGTGAATGGCTGATGGGAAGTGGGTGCTGTGTCCGCGGTGCCCTGTGGTGTAGGAAGTATGTGCCCAGCACACCCCAAGCAACTGTGAGGTTCATCCTCACCTCCCTACCATCCCAGGTCACAGGCACGCTGTGCAATCGCTCTCGTCACAGCATCCTTTGTGTGCTGAGCACCCCATCAGCATGCTGGGGTCCATGCACGCCCAGGGTCCTGTGGTCCCGTCACCACCTAAGTTTCGGCTTCACCTTCCTCTGGGCTGAAGTGCTTTGCTTCACAATGTTTCTCTCTCAAAGGTCATTTTACAGTGACCAGGTGTCCTCGATCCCCGCTGCACAAATGGACCTGACCTCATGTGGTCTGGCGGGTGTGTCTCAGGGGAGAACAGAACGTCTTTTGCTTCACTCTCCTCCCCCCAAAACCCATTCTGGGAAAACTCCCTGCCCGCCAAGCCCATCCCATGGAGGGTGTAGTCCCGTGTCCAGTGCTTCACTCATTCATTAATCTGCTGGTGCCTTCCTCCATTCATTCCCTGGATTGGGTGGGTGTGACCGAATGAGATGGAGATCAACACTCTGCCTCTGAGGATGTATTAGTACTTCCTGGTTTCCATAGTAAACTAACGTCAAGGAGAGCATTTTGATGACATTCTGGTTTCTATGACAACCGGGGCAAGCCATTCCTTCCTGGCAGCAGACACATTTCACAAGGATATTTACAGACTGGAGAGATGGGATAACTGTAGAAACCTCAACACTAGTAGGTGTCTGCTATCAACGTGAGTGAGTGCAGGAGTGTGTGTGTGTATGTGTGTGTGTGTGTGTGTGTGTGTGTGTGTTCACATGAGCGCGTTGAGTGTTGGGAGCCTGTGTGTCCTTTAATCGCACATTAAGGGCTCTCATCCCTTCTGTTTGTTAGGGAGGCTGGCGGCTCCCCACGAAAGGCGGGCTGGGGAGACTGAGTAAAGTGTCATCATGTCCCTAGATGACACCTGTTGTGTGAGGGCTTTGTCTTCTGAGTCACTGAAAGCGGAGATCCCCTTGTATTTTATGAACGGCCACCTCCGTTTCACGATTGTCGCGTGCACCCTTTACCGTGTAACTTTGCTCTTCTTACAACTCCTTGTCATAGAAACCTATTTCGTGTAGGGAGGTTGGGAGAGAGACACTTGAGGACAGCGGGTGATGAGACAGGTGGCTGGAGAGTGGGACTGGAAGATCACACCGTGTAGCCTAGATGATAATACTGTGCTCATCCTGGGTGCTGACACACACACGCACGCCCACAAAGAAGTGTCTTCTCTCAGACACATCACCTCTTGTCACACCACTCACCGCAGTTAGGTGGATTAAGCCTGAAGCAGTAAGTACTACTCGAGCACCTTCGCAAAGGGTCTGAGTTTGTTCGGTGCCTGTGAGGAAGCGCATGCCGGGGAAGAGGTGTTGTCTGTGCTCATCGTGTGGCTACAGAAAAGCCTAGGCTTTACAGGATAGCTGGATGGGGTCTTTCCCAAGACCTGTGTGTTTGGAAGGAGCAGGATTTAGGTACAGGACAAGGAAGCCTCTCACTTTACCCAAGGCGCTGCTCCTGATTCTGAATCTGGGACTCTGCCAGCCCTGCTCGAACCTCAGTCAATCAGTCAGTCCTCATCAAGATCCCTCTGTCTCCCTGCATGTCCATCTCCCTATGCCTCTGCCCTAGCTACCCACCGATCATCTTTCCTTCTGTCTATCTGCCCGTCCATCCATCCATCTGCCTGCCTACCTACCTACCTGTCAGTCTCTCTAGAGGGAGAGAAAACTGCTGTTTTCCCAGCTGTGCCAAGTGAGAACAGAAATCCACACGCAAGGGCTGTATGCAAGCCCTCCATAGCAGGTGTTTGGGAAACGGGCCAAAGCACGTGCTGAGAGGAGCACTGAATTAGGTGACCAAACACATGCGTCTTCTCATTGCCTCTCTGAAGGAGGCACTGCTGCCGTGACCAGAAAAATACGAGTAAGACATGTTTTGATTGCCTGCTCAAGGTCCTCTGTTAAAGTGTATGGTACCTGAGAACATGTAGCCAAATGGGGATGCTGAACAATATTGAAATGGGCTGGGAAGCGCTTAAAGCGTCTTGAATCCTTTTAGAAATAAGCCTTTTCAGTGGAAAAACATTTGTGGGTCCAGCCCGTGGCCTCATTTGTCAGCAGAAGGCATTGCTTTCCTGGATGACTGAATTACGGATGCTTCGCCTATTGCTTACTTTGTCATTTTAAACACGAGTTCCCCTGTATGTTTCCAATGTAAGGAACTAAGTGGACCTGAAAATAGTATCTATGCTGGAAGCAGAAACATTTTGGGGAACGGGAATGTGGAGAGGCAGTGAGCACGCATTGTACGCGTGTGAACATGCGACCCGGGCATCTTGCGTCTCTAACATCAAGGGATCTGAGTGTGCATGTGGCGGTGTGTGCGTGTGCCCCAGCGGCTGCATGTTGGGGTGCGGTCCGGCTTCAGAAGGGTGCACAGTCATGCTTGTTGTGTGGGCTGGGCTGGCAGGTCAGTTGAGGAGAGACAGAAGGTCTGGAGTCCCCTGTTACTCCTTGTCCCTCTTATCCTGTGTCCTCAGGTGCTCCAAGGTCTCCTACTCTGAGTTTGCTTAATCAGGGGTCCCCCAACCTGTGCAATCAGACACCCTCACCCAGGAGAGGTTTCGCAGCGGTTACTCCAAAGAAGGTCTAGCTCTTCCTTCTTAGATGTTTCTTGTTACGTCTACCCTAAGTGCTGCTCCCTGATTCTGAATCTGGGACTCTGCCAGCCCTCTTGTACATCAGTCAATCATCAGTCCTCATCAAGACCTCTCTATCTCCCTCCATATCTACCCAAAGATGTGCACGTGTGCCTTTACTTTAGCAACCCCTTTTTGCATAAGAAAACATATAATTTTGTTTTTGTGGGGTTTTTGGAAGTGTAAGGTGTTGTGATGTACTTGTGAAAACTGGGTGGCCCTCGAAGAGGCATGATACTCGCCCTCCAGTAGCCTGGACTTGTTAAAAGGACTGCCCTTGTGAACCATAAAGACATATAAGAATACAGCAGTCTTGGTCCATACCGGTGAAATCTGGAAGGAGAGGAAAGAGGATGTGTATTGAAGAAGAGACAAATAATAAAGTGTGAGGAAAATGGATTCTAGGACCCAGACGTATGTTTGGTCACATTACCTCCAGGATAACAAATAGTACAAAACACCACATAAGTGTTACAGAGAGGTCACATCCGTGCACTACTTCACACACTGTATGCAACATGTTTTAAAAAGGAGCTATGTAGAATTTGCCAGAGAATGAAATCTTACAGAAGCACGTGAAGACTCAATTACACACAAGGTGCGTGTGGATAACACTCATCATGACATGAGGCTGGGCCGTAGCTCTGTGGTAGAGCATTTGCCTTGCATGTGTGAGGCACTGGATTTGATCCTCAGCACCGCATACAAATAAACGAATACAAAATTCGTCATGACAATGACAGCAATTTTCCCTCAATGTCATCTATAATATTTTATTTATTTATTTATTTGTTCTTTTTAGATACACATAACAGTATATTTTGACTTAGACATGTGCAGTATAACTGATTCTAACTAGGATCTCATCCTTGTGGTTGTACGTGATGTGGAGATTCACTGATCATGTATTCATATATGAACATAGGAATGTATTCTACTGTCTTTCCCATTCCTATCCCCCTCCCTTCTCTTCATTCCCCTTTGTCTAATCCAATGAACTTTTATTCTCCATCCCCCTCCTCTTGTTGTGTGTGGGCATCCGCATATCAGAGAGAACTTGTGGCCTTTGGTTTTGGGGGACTGGCTTATTTCGCTTAGCATGATAGCCTCCAGACCCATCACTTTACCAGCAAATGCCAAATTTTCTTTCTTCCTGATGGCTCAGTGATGTTCCGTGGTGAATATACACCACATTTTCTTTATCCATTCATCTGTTGAAGGGCACCTCGGTTGGTTCTATAGCTTAACTATTGTGAATTCACCTCCTAACCTTGCTGTGGCTGTGTCCCCTTAGTATGCTGATGTGAAGTCCTTCCAGATAACTAGGTCAAATGGTGCTTCCGTTCCAGGTTTTCTAAGGAATCTCCATGATGCTTTCTAGAGTGGTTGCACCAATTTGCAGTCCCACCAGCAATGTATGAGTGAACCTTTTCCCCACATCCTAGCCAACATTTATTGTTACTTGTGTTCTTGATAATCGCCATTCTGACTGGAGTGAGATGGAATCTCAGTGTAGTTTTAAGTTGCATTTCTCTAACTGTTAGAGATGTTGATCATTTTTTTTTTTCATATATCTGTTGACTTTTTGTATTTCTTCATCTGTGAAGTGCCTGTTCAATTCCTTTGCCCATTTATTGATTGGGTTATTGGTTTCTTGGGTGTTAAATTTTTGAGTTCTTTATATATCGTGGAGATTAATGCTCTGAGTGCTCAGTCTGAGGTGCCAATCGCAAAGATTTCCTCTCATTATGTAGGCTCCCTCTTCATTGTTTCCTTTGCTGAGAAGAAGCAATTTAGTTTGGTAATGTCACACTTATTGATTCTTGATTTTACTTCTTGTGCTTCAGGCGTCTTGTTACAGAAGTCGGTTCCTAAGCCCACATGATGGAGAGTTGGGCCTACATATTCTTGGAGTAGATGCGGGGTCTCTGGTGTGATGTCTAGGTCCTTGATTCTCTTTGAGTTGAGTTTTTTGGCAGGGTGAGATAGGGGTTAAAGTTCATTCATGGGTTTCCAGTTTTCCCGGCACCATTTGTTTGAAGTAATCCATTCATGGTGAAAAATGGAAATGAGGAATAAAACGCGTTTGTGCAATGGATAGAACTAGAGGGTTTCCGCTGCGTATTTGGGGGTGGAAGAGTAAGAAGAGAAGGATCATGGGAACGATTTCATGGGCTGCCCTACACTTTTCAGTAAGGTTGGAAGTTTCTGTGGTTGAAGTTTGGCATGTACGACAGTGATGCTGGAAAATGGCCCTTCACAAGAAGATGCGTGTCATAATGCTCCTATGATCGGAACTCTGGTTCCACACACCTGTGTGTGAGCGTGTGCCTGAATGTGCAGGTAATATGTTGGAAGCACACAGGTCCTTCCACTAAGAGTGAGTGGCTTGGAAGGTTCTCTCTGATCTGCAGATGGTAACACACATTAAGTTGGGGGGGGGTGGCGGGGAAGAGTAAAAGTCCTTTGGATTAGACAAAGGGGAATGAAGGGGAGGGACGGCGTGGGAAGGGAAAGTCAGTAGAAGGAATCAACATAACTTTCCTTTGTTCACATATGAACACAGGACCAGTGTGGCTCCATATTACATACAACCACAACAATGGGAAGCCATATTCCATGTGTGTATGATATGTCAACATACATTGTACTGCCATTGTATACCCAAACAGAACAAATAATAAATTTAAAAAAAAAAAAAACGCGAGTGAGTGGCTGCTGCATGCTAACCCTTGGCAGACCTTCCTGTGCATTTCACGTTCTCAGTAAGCCTGGTTAATGTGTTCTAGAGTGAGACAAACCCCATTTTTTGATTCACACACCCTCCAGCACCCAGACTGATAATAGGAAATCCATGTGGCCAAGGCACATGAGGTCCTGAAAGGTGTAGTTCCTACTCTCCTGCAAGAGAAGCGATCACATTATACTGAGAGGCAGAAGGTGGATATGTTCTGAAATGCAAGAGATGCAAGAAAATAAATGTGGACATCTGCATTATGGGTGACATTAGGACATGGCTTCTGCTGCAGAAGTCATGCACTCCAGAGATGGGGAAGGTAGTCACACACAGTCGGCTTATTTTCCTACCTGTTTCGGGTTTTCCAGATTAGCATCACAGGGCAACAGGTCGTGGCCATCTGCATTTGGGTGCCCTGGAGTCCCTGGAGGAAGAGTGCAGTTTGGAGGAACGGAGCAGAGTGAAGGTTCTGCAGGTGAGGAGTTGCAGCAGCAGATGTGGGACTGGACCTTCATGACCCTGGGTAAGCCTCTCCCACAGCCCCCTGTTGCGCCTTGCTGTTCAGACCCTTGTTTTCACGGTAAGAATCACAGATTTGGTATTGGAAGACAGAAGATGTAAACCACGAGACAGCAGTTCAGGCCACAGCTGGAGACCAGTGCCTGAACCAGTGTGTTCTTCCTCACCCCGCCAGGCAGGAAGAATCAGCAGGAGGACCTTCACAAACCCCTGGGTCCCACGTGCAAGCTCTTGAACGTGACATTGCACAAACACCTCCTGCAGGAGGGCAGGGCGGCACAAACCCCTCAGAAAAGAAGAAAATCTGAGGCATTCTCCAAGGGAGAAGCCCCAGGAGCCAAAAAGGCACAGAATGTACAGTTCGAGGAAGGGTCCCCTGGCATGACACCCACTTCCTCGTGTGCTTGCTCTTTGAGCTGCACAACCCTTACAGTTAGGACAAGATGTTGGATTTGCCTTGTTATGGAGCCCCCCTGACACCTCCAGGGCTTTGTCTGTTTTTCCCCAAGTACTTTCCATTTATAAACCCTGCTGTGAAGGACGCACTCTCTGTGTTTCCTTCTTTCATCCCTCAACAATCTCATAGAGCAGGGTGCTTCTACTTGCACGAGAGGAATTTTCGCTTTTGACACTTTTCTGCTTTTCCTTTTGTGAACTCCAGGTTGCTCCTGTATCACCCACAAAAACAAGCGGTCAGCCCAGCACCTCAGGGAGACTCGGGCGGGAAGAGAACCACCACTCAAGCTGCCAGCCCTTTGCAGTCCCTGAGGACTTCACGTGGCCTTAGGACAGAACTGCGTCAGCAGTGGTTTTGACAGCCAGGCGTCCTGCCCTCCTCCAATCACCTCCTGACCCCCAACTCCAACTGCAATGGACACCCAGTATGTCCTATGCAGTTGGAAAGGCCGCTTGTGGCCAGCCAAGGTTTTGTCCAGATCTTGGACTTTGCCGAAATATAAGAGGAGAAGGGTGCTTTCTCTCCAAGTCCAGATCCTCTCTGAAGACCAAAAATTGAGAGTGAAGGGCAAAGACGCAAGGGCCCTGAACAAGTTGGAAATCGAAGCCCTGGCCACCTCAGCCCGGGCATGGTCCAGGGCCACTGTGCCATCGGGAGAGAAAAGAAGGTACAGAAGAGCCCTTAGAGTGGCGCTGGAGATTCTGACTGAGAAAGCCCACTTGGATCAAGGAAGAAAACCCGAGGAGCCAGGGACCCCTAAGGTGCCTGCAGAGGTACTCCAAAAGCCAGCCAGCTGGCGACCTCGCAGAAAGTATCAGGGGCGCAAAGGGCACTTGTGGACTAAGAAAAGGGGACAACGGGGATCCCTGTGCGGGCATTCAGAGAAGGAGAACGACCTGCATGGCGAGAACTCCCAGGTGCACACAGCCATCCGCCTGTCTCCAGCTGAAAAGCAAGCAGAGGCATCACAAGGCGCCCACCAGCGTCCAGATTTCCTGCCTCCTTGTGGAGGTGACCGCCAGGAGGAGGGGGCAGAAGAAGCAGGCCCCTTTGCACGTTCCCCCACCGTGGGGGAGGATGCCTGTGCTAAAGACGAACAGCCAGCTTGGTCGCCTGCAGCAAGACTCTTTGCAGCTGTGCCCAAAGCTCAGCACCAAGAGGCGGGGGACACCTGCCCAGAGACCCCGGCTACTTCCCAGGAGAGCACTGCCTTCGCAGAGCATGCAGAGGGCCCAGGCGAGGGTGCCTTGGAAGGGATGGCAGCATCCTCCACCTGCTCCACCCCGAGCCTGCATCGCTCCCTCGGTTTCGCCCACAGGAAAAGGAAGCTCGAGGCGCCAGACCCCAAGAAAGGACTGCCGGGGCGCCCACGCCCTGTGCGCTCCCAGACGATGAGGGACGCCAGGGCCAGCACCATAAGGGCTGGCGATCGACCAGCACGAGGAGCCGCAGCAGGGCCTTGGGCACGCGAGCCCTGCCCTATCAAAAGAGGGACGATGGTCTGGTTCAAGTTTCAGGATCATCCGTTTTGGCCGGCAGTGGTCAAGAGCGTGTGCAAAACCCAGAAGACGGCCCGGGTGCTGTTGATCGAGGCGAACCTGCGCGGGGAACGCAGTGGCATTCGGGTCCCTCTGCACAGGCTGAAGCACCTGGATTGTGAGGAGAAGGAGAAACTCCTGAAGAGAGCCAGCAAGGCATACCGGCAGAGTGTGAACTGGTGCTTGTCGCTCATTTCCCACTACCGAGAGCGGGTCGGTCGGGGCTCTTTCGTGGGCTCCTTCCTGGACTACTATGCGGCCGACGCCAGCTACCCCATGCGCAAAGCCATCCAAGACGGGGACCTGAACGTCAATTTTCCAAAGGTGAATTATGCCGACCTGGAAGATTCCGAGGAGGAGACCTCGGTGGGCGTGGGCGGCAAGAGGCCCTGCAAGAAGCTGCTCCCCGACCGCATGAGGGCCGCTTGGGACCGAGCCAACCAGAAGCTGGTGGACTTCATCGTGAAGAAGAAGGGGGTCGACCACCATCTGCTGGACATCGTGAAGGGCAGGAAGCAGTCCCGGTGGCTGACGTCCTTTCTGAGTGAAAACCGGTACGTGTTCTGCATCGAGACGTACCTGGAGGACGAGGATCAGCTGGACGTCGTCGTCAAGCATCTGCAAGAGATCTACGAGCAAACGGACAAGGCCTTGCTCGCTCTCATCAGAGACGACAAAGTGAGATTTCTTGTGGAAGTCCTGCTGCCAGAAGCGATCATTTGTTCAATCGCTGCGCTGGATGGACTCGACTACAAGGGAGCAGAAGAGAAGTACCTGCGAGGGCCACCCGTGCATCCACGGGAGAAGGAACTGTTTGACAAAGACATCTTGAAGCAGATGAGGAAGAGATCCAGGAGAGGCAGAAAGGTGGTCAGGTCTCTTCCCCAGCCCTGTACCTCCGCAGGGGCCTCCTCCTCTCCCCAACCCATCAGGCCGCCCATCTGTGTGAAAGGAGGCGCCTCACCCCCTCCCTAGGCAGTCCCATATGCTTTGCACCTTCGAGACTTTTGGAAGGTGCACTCTTCATGGTGGATCCATCTCTCCCCTTGGTGGATGCCACCTTCAGCCACATTTCTTGTCCCCAAACCCCTCACCCGCTATTTGGCTCAAATACTGCAACACCCTTTGGGAGACAGAGCTGCTCATATGTTGCTAGAGGAACATTGCACTGTTTCTCACGACACTCCTTCCCTTCCCACTTGATATTTTCATACAAGACACACACCAGCAAAGGCCCGGCCTTCAGCTATCTAGCAACCCTAACCTGGGAAACCTCATGCGTGTGTTCATACAAACATCCCCTGGATTTTTCATGCGTCCAGGGACATATGGATACACATATGCCTTGGGCTCCTTCTTGACCTCATCCCCGAACTTTCCCTGCTACACCTTTTTGCTTCTTGAACAATAGCCTTGGAGTCAAAACCAATGACAGAGATGCTTTCTCCTGTGATATCATCACCTTCTGATACTTCTTCAAAAGCCATTCTGGAAGTCCAGCCGAGCACAGAGTTGCTGGATCACCAGCCCACCGTCCTCTGGGCATGGGTGAAATCCTGGCACCCAAGGGCCCTTTTGTCCTGTGGGATCTTGCCTAGGAGCATCGACTTGGTGCATTCGTGAAATTCCGCCTCTGGGAGCAGGGAGTGGCCCTGCTTCGCAGGCTGAAGAGCAGCGGCTTCCTGAAGCACACAGGCCACAGGCCCCCTCCCATCACTGGCAGCGACTGGATCCTCCTCACATGGCCATCGAGTCCCAGGTTGACCACTTCACAGGCCAGCCACTCCATGGAGTGGATGGGAGAGGAGCCCATCCACAGAGGATGAGTTACAGGACAGCAAGCATTTGCTCTGGATCCCACAGGCCCTCACACAGAGACATTTGTCTCAGGGTGTATCCCCCGCCTTCTTCACGGGCCAGCAGGCTCCCACCGCAGAAACGCAGACTGGGTCAGTCTTTCCAGGCAGCTGGCACAGTGCCAGTACCGGGGCTGCCAAGTTGCAAATGGAAGATAGAAACAGCCTCTGCTCGGCCCTACCTGGCCATCGTCCAAATGTAATTAAACACACACCCTCCAATGATGCGTGCAGAACCCACGGATTCTCCTACTAACTTGAAGCAAAACGTCTTTCTGAGAATACACGTGAGAAAAACCAGTTTACTTTGAAAACTTGATTGAATGAAGCATTGAGGGTTGAGGGGATCCTGAGCGGGTGGGTAGCTGTTGGAGGAAGTCCCTTGTTCTCGTGTGTTCCCATGGCAGGTGCTTTTCTCGACCTTGCAAGGTAGCTCTCTGGATTCACAATCCAACTGTTGTGTCTTTCCCCTTGGACTCCTGCTCCATCACGCTTGAAATTGCACCACGGCTCAGGTGGAGCATCCAAGAAAGCGTACAAGCACACTCACCACGAAATAATATCATGGAAAGTATCATGGTGGCTGTTGTCATTTTGAAGGCTCATTGTGAGTTCCCTGCTCATTCCAAATAAATATTCATGTTTGTGGTTGACGTTGTGTAACTTTACATGTGGCCTTCCAAATGGTATGGGTGTCAGGCCTGACCTACCTCTCTCTGGACTCTGCCTGACAGAGAGCAGCCTCCTGGGGCCCCCTGAAGCCCTCATGGTCCTGGGAATCATTTTCAACAGACTGTAGGCCCCGGCGCTCTGTGCAGACCCCATTCACCCAGACAGTGCCCTCTAGCTTCTCCACCACCCTGTGTCTGGCTCTCAGCTGTCTGCTGGGGCCATGTTAGCATCTGGGTTCTACTCTTTTCCTTACTGCCTCATTCATTCATTCATTCATTCCTTCATTTTTCATCAGGAGAGCAAGTGAGCTGTGGCTTAAGGCTCTGCTCTGAAGATAAACTCCAGGTGCCCTAGAAAGGGACGGGAATCTTGCAACCCAGGTGACAATCGCACTTGTGAGGGAACAAGGATATGACACTTTGTCCTGTTAGTGAGAAATGTTGACCAGCCACATGGGCTGACTCCCTGCAGTTGAATCCAGATCCTGCTCCCCCCCACCCCTATTTTTCAGATGGGAGGTTTCTGTTGGTTGAGGTGAAGGGAGAGAGGCTGGTCTCTTTTGCATATCATCTACAAGTGGCACCTTTATCCAGGAGAGGCGGCCATGTCTCCCATGAGCTCCTATCTTCCTCCTCTTTGAGGCAGGGTCCCTGCTGGATCTCCATCGCAGGTGGGTTTGTGTGATGCCATAGCCTCACCTGTCACCTATTGTAAACCCTATTTCCAGGAGTCCACTTCTCCTCCAGCTGTGAGGCACGCTGCTGACGACCAGGTCCTGTGCTAATGGATGTTTGGCGTTGCTGCAGAGAGATGGCATGCGCTGGTGCACAGGTCTCCACCTCCACTGGGGAGCTGAAGAGGGAGGAGTAGAGCCCTGAGACCTGGAAAGCTGATGAGCACAAGAATTTGGAGCACCAGGAACCCCCAAGCTGTCACCCTAGAATCGGCAATCCCCTAATCATTGTGAACTGGGGAGTACCTTTTTTGTCTCTGTAGGCCACAAAGACCGCCTGTAAGGGAGCCGCCTCAAAAGACGTTGCTTGTCTTGGGCAGCATCCATCCTGTTAACTGTCCTTGCTGCAGGACCGATGACAAGGGCAAACTCAGAGTAGATAAGATCACAGCCCATCGCAGCAGGGGAGGGAAGTACAGTTCCTGTGCGGGTGGGAGATGCCTTCTCCTCAGATGAACTGCAGGGCCTGGCTAAAACGTTCTCGTGTGAACTGGGAGAAGGCATGTGGGGGTGGATTGGGGGGATGCTAAACCAAGGCATGGAAAAGAATATCATTCAGTGGAGGGGGGGGGACTTGTTGGCTCACAAGCACAGAGCTGTGGCAGAGTTTCTGTGACCCAGGGAGGCCTATATGCCACTTAGGTGGCACTTCAAACTTGCACAACCACAGCCAATGAATGAGATGCCAGCACAGGAATTGGCCTTAGCAATGGGGTTCAAAATTATGGATGATTTTTTATGTGAGTCTAGAGGTCCTGTCAGAGAACTCTTGTGACCTTGGAGGTCAGAGCTGCAATGACACTACCAGAACAAGGAATGTCCTGGTGTGGTTGCGCTGGTATCTTTGAGAAGCGCCCTGTTGACTCTTTTCTGATAGAAAATAAAATTAGGATGAATTGTCGAAGAGTGGAAAGGTCATACACATTCTTACAAAGTCCCAGTTCATGATAGAATAATGAAACTAATACTCAACATCTCTTGTGGGACCAAAGAGTAGTTATATAGACATCCCAATGCACAATTTACATTAATAGGTAACTTAAGAATGCTGGAGTACTACTGCCGTTTCCCCAGGGATGAATTCCTATTTCTGATTTATTTTTTTTTAAATTTTTTTTAGTTGTAGGTGGATACAATATCTTTATTTATTTATTTTTTATGTGTTGCTGAGGATTGAACCCAGGACCTCACAAGTACAAGAGCTACAATCTCAGCCCCTATTTCTGATTTCTTAATGCACTGGTTATGAAAGGAATTAGTGGGATGGGACCTAGGTAAGTAGTTTATTAGATGACTATTGATATCTAGAAAATCAGATTGAATAAAGGAAGTTGAAAAACAACATTTTAAACTCTAAGTTTTTATTGCTTCTTGGAATAATACATTGGTACTATAGGTAAATCCTTGTACCAATATTACTAGTTATCTAGAAAGTCTTAAAAATAGAGGTTATTTTTTATGCAAATACTATGTTAACACTAAATATAATCATTGTTACCAATGTGACTATTTTACTATTTGTAATTTGAACAACTGGCTAAATATAGGTAATAGAAAAGTAGATTCTTCTCATCCAAATTCTTGGAATATTAAGTTAGTACTAGAAACAGAATCATTCAAGTAGTATTTACATTAGGATAACTAATTTTAATTAGAATCTGTTGGTGTCAGAACACTGACCTAAGTAAGAACTCTCTACCAGATCAGAGGTCACATTAGGGAGGTAGGGGGCAGAGGGATCAGCACCAGAGAAGTGTGTGGGGTTCATAGAGGTTGGATCTGTGGGTACTGGCAAGGCACACTAGTGTGATAGACAGAATGACATCCCCTGCTAGGATGTCCACATTCCCATCCCATGAACCTGTGAACATATTACCCCATGTGGTAGAAGGGATTTTTCAGTTATCATTAAGAAATTATCTTGGATTATCCATGTGGAACTATTATTATCACAAAGGTTCTTATAAGAGGAAGGTAGGGGTCAGAGTAATAGTGGGTATGATGATGGAAGTAAAGTCAAGAGTGTAATTTGCAAATCCTACACCTTTGACTTAGAAGATATAAAGAGGGGCCGTGAGTCAAAAAATGCAAGTAGTCTCTGGAATCTACAAAAGGCAAGGAAATGGATTCTATCTCCAGAAAGAACACAGCTCTGCTGACACTTTGATTTTAGCCCAGCAAGATCCATGTTAAACTCTGACCTCTAAAACTGTAAGAGAATAAATTTGTGTTATTTAAGCCACTGAGCATGTGATGACTTGTTATGACAATCCTTCAGAAGCTAATACAGCTAGTAATAGGACAGTCTAGCTAGTAAGAACAGGATGTATTCTAGAAACTTGAGTATTCATGGTGGGCTTTCAGGGCCAGCAAAGGCTGGGAGGAGTCATAGGGCACTGACATGGAATCTGTCACTGGAGCTAACCAGGACAAGAGTCAAGAAACTGGGTTCCTATTGACCTGGATTTGAATCCAAGTTCCCTCACTTATTACTCATGTGACTTTGGCAATTTATGGTACCATTCTGAACACTGATTTCCTCATCTATGAAATAGGAATGAGAGTAACTTCTGAGGCAGAGTCGTTAGGAAAAATAAATGGGAAAATTCCCATACGCTTGGTATAATGCCTGCATGACACATAGATGTGCCTAAGAAAAGAGATCAAGATACTTTGGCTTTCAGCAGCAAAAAAGAAAAAAGCCTACTTCCCAGTGGTCCCAGAAATATGTAAGGTCTGTTATTTCACATCACGTGAGGTCTTGAGGCAGGAGCTCTGGGATTATTGTTGTGGTTGCCCTTTGAGGTCATTAGTAGCCAGGCTCTTTCTGTCTTTCAGTTTGACAACCATTAATGAGCCATGTGTGTCTTTGACTGGCTTCCTTCACAGTGAAGAGGCAACTGCTATAGTCCTTTGTAACATATAGTTGTGAGTAAGGAACAAGAATTCTTCCTCTGGCCCCTCCCCTATGCCTCAAGTCTCCATGCCTAAGCCAATTGTTGGAAAGAGTGATGGGGACCTACCTTCTAAGGCTAAAGATGATCTGAGACTCCCCTAAGAACCATGGCCTTATGAAAAAGTTAGATACTTGGGCAAAATTGGAGTTCTCTGAGGAAGAAAAAGAAGAGATGTTTCGATAGTTTAGCATGTGTACTGCATATAGAAAAAAATAGTAAATATTTTTCTCAGAATTAAGAAGGAAAATATGGAGCTGATTGTCTAAGAGGCATAGAGATGTTGAGTTCCCCTTTTCTTATTTTTCTTCTTGGAAATAGGGTAAGAGCTGAATGAAACAAACCCAAAGGAAAATTTACTAGGGAAACTCCTGCAGAATCAAAAGAGAGAATATTATGCACATTTTTCCCCACATGAAATATCTTTAAGGCTGCATGGGCATTGTCACAGTATGTATTCTGATGGTTGTGCAGCAGAATTGCCCTGGGACCTTTTTTAAAGTATATTTCTGAGAGTGGGCCTAGCCCTGAAGATTCTAATTTGGCAGCTTGAGAATGATCCCAGGAATGTGAATTTTTATTAAGCTACTCCAAGTAAGTCTGAAGCACCAGATGAGTTGAGAAGCACTGTCACTTCTTACCAAAACTGACAGATCCAAAGGTAGAGGAACTCCTGTGCTCCTTTCTGTCATTCATTACCCTATAGGCTCTCTCAACATTGAAGTATATTGGCAAGTTCTTGAATGTTGGCATCAGTCCCATTTCCCCCAGCTCCCACCTGCAGCCCAGCACAGGCACGTCATTGGCAAACTCTTTCAGGTATCTCTTTAAATTCTGGCAATGAAAATCTGGTAGGGGGCCAAAATGAAGCATGAATTCAGAAGGAAAAACGGGAGGCATCAGGAGAGACACAGTTGGTAACATGTTATGTTGACACTTGACTATGGAGAAAATGGATTGCCTTGGACACCAAGTAAAAGAGAGATCCAACTTGACATCAATCACAGAAGAATTTATTCACAGGGCATATTTTTAATGGATGTGAAATTTGATCTCTTTGTGTTCAAGTTAATAAGAATAAATGTGGAATAAAAGAAAGTTGGTACACCTATTTGACTATTACTTAGATATGGAACAAATATAGCGCAATGAACTTATTACAATCCCCATTTAAGTATTAACTGACTTAAAACTTTGCCATGTAACCAAAGAATTCCACATATATTTTTTTTCTAAAATTTATCAAATGTTTAAAGTTACTAAACAATATGTAACTTTAAACATTTGAAAATTTCTAGACCAGATGACCCCACATGACCTTCTAATATTTTTCTCTTTCTCTCCCCTCTATCCAGAGTTCTCAGCATTCCTTACTGCCCCTTTCACACTACACAACCCTATCCACTGTCAGCATCACTCTAGCTGTATCCCCCCTTCTAGTGTCTGTCACTTTGGGCCTTTTCCAGAGGCCCAGAAGTAAATAATAACAATAATAATAACACATGAGATCATCATGCTATGAAAATTCCCAATTGTGTTTTATGTTAATATTTAAACAATATTTTTAATACTCAACATTTATACTTAGACCCATCTTTGATTTCAAAGCCCCAATAAGATTTAACCCTGGATTTCCTCTAAATTACAGGGGAGAAAGATAGATTTGCAATGGTGTCTTACCCTCACAGTATCCTATTCAATCCTAGGCAAAGAGGAGGACCCCAACATTTCTTAACCACATCCCAGGGTGACAAGGGATGTTAAATGTTCCTTGGTGGTGGTTCATACAAGCAACGGAATCATTGAGCACTCCCACTCATTTATAGGCTCTTTCTCCAGAGTGAATTCTCTGCTGCTAAACCAAGGCTGTGGATTCACTGAAGGAATTGCAACATTCATAGGACTGTTCTGCGGAATGAGTTTTCTGATGATGCATAAGGGATGAATTCCGGCTGAAGGCCTTCTCACATTGTTTACATATATAGGGTTTGTCTCTAGTGTGTGTCCTCAGGTGCTTTGTAAGGTGTGAGCTCTGGCTGAAGGCCTTCCCACATTCTTTGCAATTGTGGGGTTTCTCTCCAGTGTAAATTCCCTGATGTTCGATAAGGTATGCACTTCTGCTAAAGGCTTTTCCACATTCTGTGCATTCATATGGCTTCTCCCCTGTGTGTGTTCTTTGATGGTGAATGAACCCTGAGGGGCCACTAAAGGCTTTTCCACATTCATCACATCTGTAGGGTTTCTCACCAGTATGGACAAAGAGATGCCTAGAGAGGGACGAGGTGTCTGTGAAGGCCTTGCCACATGCATCACATTTGTAGGGCCTCTCCCCAGTGTGGGTCCTGCAGTGCTGGGTCAGGTGCGTGCTTCTGTGGAGGGTCTTCCCACACTTGCCACACTCATAGGGCTTCTCCCTAGTGTGGATGAACATGTGCTGGGTCAGGTGCATGCTCTTGGTGAAGGCCTTCCCACACTCGTGGCACTTGTAGGGCTTCTCGCCCGTATGAGTCCTCAGATGCTGGTTAAGGGATGAGCTCTTGCTGAAGGCCTTCTCACACTCTGAACAGCTACAGAGCTTCTCTCCGGTGTGGATACATTGGTGGTCGATGAGAGATGAGCTCTGGGTAAATGCTTTGCCACATTCATTGCACTCATACAGCTTCTCCCCGCTGTGGATGCAAAGGTGCTCTGTCAGGTGTACACCCTGGCCAAAGGCTTTGCCACACTCTTTGCACCGGAAGGGCTTCTCTTTGGTGTGAGCTGTCTGGTGGTGGATGAGCAATGAGCTCTGGCTGAAGGCCTTCTCACACTCACTGCACTGAAAAGGCTGTTCCCCCATGTGAAACCTCAGGTGTTTGATCAGGGATGAGTTCTGGCTGAAGGCCTTCCTGCATTTGGGACAGGAGTATGGTTTCTCTCCCATGTGAATTCTCTTGTGCTGTACGAGCCCTGAGAGGCCGCTGAAGCCTTTCCCACAGTCAGGACACTTATAGGGCTTTTCTCCCCGGTGAGTCAGCATGTGATGACTGAGGGAAGAGGCATCTTTAAAGGCCTTCCTGCACTCCTGGCACTCATAGGGCCTCTCTCCCGTGTGGGTCCTGCGGTGCTGGGTCAGGTGTGTGCTTCTGCAGAAAGCATTCCCACACTTGCCACACTCATAGGGCTTCTCCCCGTTGTGGATGCACATGTGCTGGATCAGGTGGGTGCTCTTGGTGAAGGTTTTCCCACACTCGTGGCACTCATAGGGCTTATCGCCCGTGTGGATTCTCTGGTGGTCACTGAGCGAGGAGCTCTGGCTGAAGGCCTTTCCACACTCACTACATTTAAAGGGTTTCTCTCCTGTGTGAGACTTCTGATGCTTTGTAAGTGAACAGCTCTGGCTGAAGGCCTTCCCACAGTCCTTGCATGTAAAGGGTTTGCCTCCAGTGTGACTTTCCTGAAGGCCAAACAAGGTGGAATGGTCCCGGAAGGAGTT
Source organism: Marmota flaviventris (assembly GCF_047511675.1). NCBI lineage: Eukaryota > Metazoa > Chordata > Mammalia > Rodentia > Sciuridae > Marmota > Marmota flaviventris. The sequence goes on from NC_092518.1 coordinate 133,027,448, forward strand.
CCCTTGTTGGGTACACTGCCAAGGTTTCTTATCCATACAGAAGCCCTGCTAAGTAATCAGGTCTAAATTTGGGCCTAGGCTCCCTACATGTGTGTCACCTGTGCCAAAACTTTTTCATGTAGGGATCCCTGGCTGTGAAACAGGAACTGATTGGAGGCTGAAGCTTCCTTGGAAATCACTGCATTCATTGGGAATGTCCTCCCTGGAATTTCTCTTGTGCATTATTGCTGTTTGTCTGGGAGATCTCTCTAAGTGGCCCTCACTCCTCCATGCCTCATACAACATAGAGTCCCAGGGACTGTTCCCTGTCATTCTATTTATCAGTGTTCCCTGGAATGAGCCTCCTTCAGAAATGTTCTGCTGGAAAGTTGAGTCCTTAGCCTCAGGTCTGGTTCCCTAATCTGAAAGAAAATACAAAACAGGGAGTTCGACCAGCGTCATGTGATAGAAAACCTAGCCCCTGAGGCATTCATGGTGTCAACAACCCTCAGAGTTGGCTCTGCTGTTTCAACACAGGATGAGATGAAGGAGAAATGGACAGGAAAGCAGATAAGCAGGTGACACAAGTGGTGCATGAGAAATGAACACCCAGAAGGGTCTGGAAAGGACAGAGGGAAGCTGGGAAAGAGAGGCACAGGAAAGGTGGCAGAGAAGGATGGAAGATAATGGGAAACAATAGATGATGATCCAAGGGCTCATTCTGGGACTGGAAGACATGACAAAGTCCCTTCTGCATTGTTGTCTCCATATGCTTGGATTATCTAATGGCCTCTTGGAAAGGTACTTTCATTCCATTCCAATCAATCCTGCATATTGTCAGGGTAGAAAACTAAAAATTCAGATGCAGGAGTAGAATTTCTATGCCTTATTCTAGTTGATAGTTACCTTTTTCTGACAAAGGAGTATGCAGAAGGCAGAAAGATGCTGTGGTTTTGCTGATAAAGATTGTGAATATGGTTCATAATGGTAGAACGGTGATCTCTTTGCAAAGGCTAAAGAGCTCATCTCAGAATTACTTTTGAAATATGTTTTACAGGAGATTCATCAAATTGATGAAGAAATTATTTTGAAGGGACTCAAGAAGAAAACACACTGATAAGTCAAACACTATGGTAGACAAGATTTGTGACACAGAGAAATACTGTCCAGTTATTTTCAAGTGACAAGATAGGATGAGCAGTTCAAGATTAAGTCTCCAGCTGCCTCTATACTAATACATAGAGTAAGGGGACAATGATAAATTGAAATTGTTTACATAAATGGGTTTGACAGAGACTGCACTTTGCTCAGAAGGATTCAGAAACAGATTGTGGCAACAGAATGTAGACCCTAGATATGTGAAAGTGACAGAAACATCAGAAGAAAGTTGCCAATTTAATTTTGAATTACTAATAGTGGGGAAAGGGAACAAACTTCATAACTGCATAGAGTCAAGCCCTATGCTCCTAACACCAGCTTTGTAGGTCTTTCATGATACTACCCCATACTCCAGCCTCTGAAAGTGAGCTTTGTCTCTTAGGAACTACCAAACCCTATGTAACTCTCTTCTAAGGCACATCACTGCCTATGTAGAAGCTGTGTTAGATTCCAATCTGTAACCCCACAAAATTTAAGCATGTAAATGTGCTTAGTAAATTTTTGAATGAGCAAAAATGTTTTGAGAAACTAATTAAGAGATCTAAAAAGGAAACTGCCGCCTGAGGAATGGGAGAGACTATAGTATAGAATTCTTACTCTATAGCCGTTAATATCCCCATGAAAATGGGGGCCACATACCTAGGGATTCAGTTTGGCTACACTGGAGGTGTTCTTATGAACAATGCTGTAACAAACACATGAAAGAAAAGAATAGCACACCAGTAACATTAAATGTGGCATGTGGCTTACTTTCTCTTCCTTGGCCACCAAGATATTATTCCCTCCTGATTTTTGCCCCACCTCCCCAGCAGCTCCTTTTCAGTCTATTTTGATGGTTTTCCATTAGACCAAGCTATACTTCCTTTTACCCTCAGTCTCGTGGAGTTATATACACAAATACATACACCCTGACTTCTCCCAAATTTATCTCTCCATTCTGTCATTGAGCAAAAGACTTATGCATGTTTTTCTATTTGTATATCTAATTAGACATCCCAAACTTAACATGATCGAAAACAAAAACCTTGGGGCTGGGGTTGTGGCTCAGTAGCAGAGCACTTGCCTAGCACGCGTGAGGCCCTGGGTTCGATCCTCAGCACCACATAGAAATAAATAAATAAAGGTATTGTGTCCAACTACAACTAAAAAATAAATATTAAAAAAACTTTTATGATCCTCAAATCTATGTCTCCCACATCTTCCCCATCTCAGTTATGTCAACTGTATCCTTCCAGTAGCTCAGATCAAAAAACCCACCAGCAAATCTGCTAACTCTATTTTCAGAATCTGACTGCCTTTAATTACCTCCAGTGCTACCTCCCTGATCCAAGTCACAATCACCTTTCTTTTGGAATATTTCAGCAACATCCAAACTGGTGGCCCTGCTTCTGTTTTACCCCAGCCATATCCCCCCCCCAACACACACTGACACACCTTCCTTATGGCAGACCAAGTGATCCCATTACAACGTCATGGCAAATCAATCACTGCTATACTCAGAACACTCCAGCAGCTTGTGCTCAGCCCCTACTGAAAGACCAGGTCTTTCCAATGTTGCTCAAAGTTCATGACATTATGGCCCTCATCTCCTTCTGTCTCACCTATGCTCCCTCTCTTCCAGTCCCCCTGGACTCACTGATTTACTCTAAAACATCAGATGCCCTCCTTCTTCAGGGCCTTTGCCCGGAACCTTCTGCAAGATAGTTTTTGTTGTTGTTGTTCTTGTTAAAATGCTGCTATGACCCAGTTTTTGAGGTCCTGTCCAGGGACAGGAAAGTACCCTTGTTGAGTAGCTGGTTAAGTTCACAGTCCAACCACTTCTCTTATCAAGCTCTCACATTCCAGACCACTATGCTCCTCCCCTAATTGTCCTGATGCCAGGAACCAGATAACTAGGGAGAGCTCTTATGCCCTGGAACCTGAGAAATTATTCAAATTAGCCAATCTGCAGAGAACCCACAAAACCTAGCCACCCCAGCCCCACGTGCCATCAACATGTTCCCCCTAGAGCTCCAGCTTACTGTTACACTGTCCCCAGGCTTTATGTTCTTGTAGCCCTGTGTAGCCCTGCATGGCAGCTTTCTCTCGTTAGGATCCATAAGAACAAGGAGTTCTACCATTTGTCTGGGCCAATATCCTACCATCAAAAGAATCTTTAAGTCCTGATAAAACACTGTTTCCTTGGGAAGGTCCATCATTTGCTCTATTAAACCCCTTCAGATATTTTCTTGCTGAAGTTTTCTCTGACTGCACACGCCCCTCATGCTTGGCACCACATCTCTTCTCCCTGCTTGACTTTTCTTCACCATTTGCCAGGTCTCATGTATGGATTATTTCAATTGTCTTTTCCTCTTGGGACATCATTTCTGTGAGAAAAAGGGTTTTGCCTCACATTACATGTTCAACAAATGCTTCTTGAATGAGAGTGAGTGAATGCATAAGTGGATGAAATGGTAAGAGGAAACTAGAGAAATACCAGGAATACTAAAGTTTCAAGTGACTGGCAAACACACATATACATACACACACAAACACACGCACACACACACACACACTCTAACAAAAATATTATCAGCAAAGCAATCCCTCAAGGATTTTTTAAGCTACATATGAAACAAGTTGCCCAAGTCCCTCTAGCAAAACATCCCTGTAATACTGCTAACCACAGATTCTATTTCCTCCTTGACATTTCCTGATCCTTCCTTCATCCATGACCCCTATGCAGTTAGGTGGAATCATGTGATTCATTCCAGCTACTGGGCTATAACTGGAATGATGTGTGTTGCTTCTAGTCCTAAGCACTTAAGAGCTGGTATTATTTGTTCTTTGGGTCTGAGGAGGTTCTTTGTTCCAGAGGATGCAGCTACAAGGAGTGGAGTCTCTATCAGCCCAGGTCCCTGAATGACTCTATGGAACAGAGACTTTTGTGATGATAAATGATGGAGATTAGAGGATTTCAGCTTTGCAGCACAGACTGTCCTACCCTGACTAATCCACATAGTCTTTCATGTGGTACATCTGGTCTCATAGGGCTAGTGATTTATATATTCATTATAACTTTGAATATCTATAGGTGACATATTTTATGTGGTTAATACAAATCATAATATAAGTTATACTTTAATTGAGGATGTCTTGCTTTGTTTTTCTTTGAGAGACAATGTGCACAGTGGTTAAAAGCCCAGGCTTTGATGTCAGGCTACTTGTCCTAAATTCTCCAAATATACTCACTACTCTCTGGGCCCTGTTACCTTATCTGTGTGATGAGAATGATACTGCAGTCTAGGTCTGTGAAGACTGAGAGTTAACACACATCATTTGTACACTTGGACACCAAGATGTGAGGCAAATGTCTCCTAGGTCTGATACTCATTTCTGTTTGCAGAACATTCTCTTCCCCCTCTCCCTAAATCACCAAACTTTGAATATCCTATCATCAGACTCTAAGCCTCTCCCCTTCTCTACTGCAGGGTCAGTTGCTAACAATAGTTCCTTGAAGACAGTTCACATATCTCTCCAATTCTTGAGGGGAGATGGCTCTTCCCTCCCCTCCACCTGCTGTTTCTTTGTGTTTCCTGTTCCTTTCCTTGTCCTGCCTTGAGCTCCCAAAAGTGCTTGTAGCTGCTGGGTTTTCCCCTACCACTATGTTTTCACCTCACTCTATACTCTCCTTGAATAATTTCATCCTGGCTTCAACTAGCACCTCTAATGATGGCTTCTAAAATCTGTACCTCTACCTTCTACCTCTGTCCCAAGCTTAAGACTCAGATTTCTAGGATGACTCAAAATAGTATGGGTTTCTTATTTGCAGTGTGCCCAAAACCAAACATTATTTCCTTTACCACCCTTGGCATCCCTTCCAAAAGGAAATTAGCCCGACCACTTTCCTTCTGCATGAGGAGCATCTCCACTGTTGGCATCATTTCAAATTTAATTTAATCCAACAAATAAGTAATAGGTATCCACTACAGCATCACACTCCATTGAATTCAGTCCGAAACATGTTCTGACTGCCTCTTATGAACCTGACCTAGGAAACCAAGCAGAAAAAAATAAATAATAATTCTGCTCCATGTACTGTGTGTGTGTGTGTGTGTGTGTGTGTGTGTGAATCAGATATAAGATATGTAGCCAAGGAATTACAGCAATGCTACATTCAGTACAGCCAGCCCTCTGTATCCATGGGTTCCACATTCTCAGATTCAACTATGGTTTAAAAATATTTGAAAATAATTTCACCTATACTAAACATGTGCAGACTTTTCTTGTTATTATTTCCTGACAATATAGTGTAACCACTATTTTCAAGATTTACAAGGGCATCACGACCTTCGGATAGCTACCAGGTTTCACAATGTCCTGTTCTAGACCACCAGAATGGTGCCTAAAAGTCTCCAGTCATCAGTTCTTTCCAAACATCTTCCCTTTGTCTAATGGTAAAAGGAGCTTGAAACTTATGCTGAGGTATATTTTTTTTTCAGGGCATTAGTCAGCCATCTTCTTGGCCTTATGGTTTTCTGAGTTAATCTTTTCTTTTCCCCAACAACTTGTTCTTGATTTTTGGCTCCTTTTTGAGCAGTGAGTAAATGGACTTGGGTTTGGTAACAACATGGAGTAAAACATAAAAGTCCACCGTAATCCTCTTGCAGTCTTACATACTGCATTGCTCCGCCCAGAACTGCCTCAGCCTAGGAATAACCATGTCTTGGGTCAGACAGGAGCAACATCAGTCAGCGTAGGTTCTGCTTGGGGAAAATAATTAAAACCACTGACTCATGCTTTCAAAATATGAATTTTAAGTGATGTGAATATTATCTTAGACAAAAGTCACAAGAGAGACTAAAGAATGTCACTAAGGACCAAGTGATTGAATCTCAGGTAGCAGAGTCTATGTTTTATATGTATTTTATTCTAGATAAATTGAGATTGCTTCATGTCTTTAACATAATATTTCATGTTATTATTGTGGGACAAAAACACACCTTCTACTCTATAGCATTTATCCTGGCTCCTACCACTCTTTCATTGGTCTTAGAAGTAGAATCACTTGGGTACTTTTGTCACAAGATATGTAACCATGTCCCAGCATAACTTGCCAAATTAGAAATGACCTCTCCCTCTGGGATCTATGAGCTCTTTCTCTCTTCCTAAATTGTACCACATTCCCAAAGGTGTCCAAGCTGGAAGCTGGGTACTATGTCCTCATACCTCCTTTTTTCCATCTTCACAACATTTACAGTCACCAAATTCTGTCCTTTGAACAATCTTCCCAGTCCATCCACTTCTCTCTAACTCCACAGCCATACCCTGAGTCTAAGCTGCCATAATCTCTAGCCGAAACTACTGGTTACATTACACCCCCATCCCATCCTCCTGTAGCCTCACTTGTCCTGTCTTCCTCAAAGGAAACAGAGAATCCTGTAAAACTTAAACCTGATCCTATAATTTCTTCTCTGAAAATATTCCAGGAAGAGCTCCTTAGAAATAAACCCTGATTCATTCTCATGGCCTTTAAGTCCTGCCTCACTGAGCCCAGTACCCATCTGACCCTCCCCTGTGCCCATCTCCCAACTCACTTGGTTTCAGCCACAGACCTCTTCCTTCTGGCGATACACCAAGTTCTAATGTGCTATCTTCTTTGTTGGGGATGTTCTTCTTTCAGATGGCTCACACTTTCCCATCCTACAGGTCTTTATTCTAATATGACTGCCTCAACAGATGTGGCAGGAAAGTTCACTTGGCTCCTTCCCCTTACTGCTTTTGTCATAGTTCACTGTAAGTGGAATATACCTCCACACTTCATTGCCTTTAGGTTTTGACCCATGACTTGCTTTGGTCAACAAAATGTGAGTGGACATGAGGTACACCATATCCAGCCCAAGGCTTTACTGTGCTTGAACAATTTGACTTGGCCTGTTCTGTTCCTGCAGTGGACCATCACGAGACATTACCTCACTGAGCTAACCACTTTCCCTTCCATCAGGGGCTCAGAATGAGAAGATATGTGGAGTGAACCTGAAGCTATCCCCACAAGCTCACATAGCCACAACTGCCCCAAAGGCCCTAGATTGAGAAATAAATGTTTTTGTAAAGCATTAGGGTTGGTTTGTTATGCAGAAGTATTGAAGCAAACAATGGCCTCAGGGATGAAACACTCAAAACTAGAGAATGAAGCAGAAGTCTTCCAACTCTTTTCCAAAATACTGGTGACCAGGCAGAAGATAAAAGGAATTAGGTATGGTAGAGAAAAAAATAGCTCAAGAGAGAAGACCTTCAAACATTAGCTATGAGAAACTTACCTTTAAAAAGTCAGTCCACCCAAACAAAGCCCTCCAGTGAGTAGGGTTCCCCTACCCCACCACCACATGCACAAAACTTCCAATCAGTCCCAGTCTGTTATTAAGTGACTTGGTCTTTCTTCAATGCAAATATATTAAATTGCCCATTTTGATGTGGAAAAAGTGAATGCCCATCAAAACTGGCCCTTCTAATTTATGAAGGAGGTTATGGTATGCAGCCTGGGGCCCGAGCAGCCACACAGTGCTCTAACTCACTGCCTGTCTTAATGCCACTGCAACATTTGGCCTGGACAATTCACTACTGCTCTCATAGTCTCCCTTCCTTCTATCCCCATTCTCCACTTGGCACATAAGAGGGTCATGTTAGAAGGCTTATCAGCCTCACAACCTTCCAGTGGCTCCAGACTCCTCTCTGTGGCCTATACGGACCCTGGGCTCACTTTTTCCTAGTCCTCCCAATCGTGGGCTCCTTCTCATTCTTCTCTCACTTTCTTTAAATCATGTCTATAGTAAGCATCCCTCTTAACGTTTATTTTTCATATTTTGTACATTGACTATGATTTATAACCGTGTTTTCCCATTCTTCAAGTACCATTGATTTCTCTCCTTAGACTACAAGGAACACTGGAGAAGGCCTCACTATGGCATTCATGGTTAAATCCCCAGCCTGGTCCAGAGGAGGTCTTTTAGAAAGGACACTGGATGAAAGGAGATAACAGGTATGAAGTCCCTGATGTCATGATTTTGTGTTTGGAAAGATAGGGCATATTTATATAGAAACCCAATCTGGATATTTCCAAATATTGCCCTTTCCTTCCTATCTTAGCCCCACTGCTATCTTGAGTCACCCAACTGATGGCTGCAGCAAAGGCAGGGAGAGAAAGGGAAAGCCTGTGTTCCTTATGCAGATTTAGGGGCCCAGAAGAGATAGAACACAAAAGGGCTGTCAAGGATGGAGATGAAGAAATACTGGAGTCTGTGTAGGGAAGGAGGGAGGGGACTTCTGGATGGTCTCAGCAGTCCTGAGCCCTGAGAAAGGAGGAGGGCACTCAGGCCCCCTGTGGGCACAATGGCAACATGCAAAGGGAAGTCTCCATCCAGATCAGAGTGGTGCAGGGTGGGCTCAGTGGGCCAGTGTGAATTCCAGCCCTCTCTTCCTTCAGTAACACAGAAATACAAGACCCTCCTCTCCCCATGCTCGCATCAGGGGAGGATGGACACTGAGCCAGGCCTGAGGACAGCTCTTCATGTCCTAAGGTCCCTCAGGAAAATCCAGAGACAAGCAACATGGCCTGAGGCTGCAGGGCCCCAGGGCTGAACTGTGCAGATGGAGCCCCAGAAGGGGGAGTAAGCAGAGAGCAGGGAGGCATCTGCCAGGGGCTGTCTCCTGACAAGGTTGATGGCCTCCATCAGCAGAAGATGTGCTGGGCTCTGGGCCAAGGAAGCACCATCCCAGGAACACCAAGTATAGTGTGTGTGGGGGGGGGGGGCGGTGGGCGTTCCTTGTTGCAAACTGGGAAGCTGCTGCCAACTGATGACGGGAGGAAGGAGGTCCATGGCCTAGCAAGATTGCTTGGGTCTGTTCTGTACCTATGGGCACTGGCCCTACCACCTCAAATGCTCTGGGAGCTCTGTGGAGCCCCAGGACCACTCCATTTCTGGATCACTGACACCAAGGGCTCAGCAGGCTGCAAGGACTAAGAGAAGGAAGAGACCCCTCCCCAGCTCTATCTAAATCCTAATACTCACGGCTCAATGCTACTCCTAGGGCCCAGGGGTGGACCCCATCCCAGGTGTCTGGGAATCAGGGTGGAGAACAACTCTGCCTGCTTTCCCACTCCCATGACATGAGCATGTGGAACCTCTGCTCAGTCCACCTTCTTCTACCCAGCCACTGTCCCTAAAGGTCCCTCAGGGGTCCAGGTAGCAGTGGCTACCTGATGGCTGCCTGAGGTAGGCAGAAGTATGTACGGCAGATTGGAGAATGTCACCCCTGCCTTCCTGGACCTACATGCAGCTCCTGCCGGGGACATCTGACCTCATACTAGGACTTTTCTGTGGCCCTTTTCTGACCTTGTCTGCTAGCCTGGGAGCAAACATGTGCCTGTGAGGACAAAGGGGAGAAAGGGACATGGATGCCAGATAGCTTGGCTCCCCACACAGCAGGAACCTCATCACCCTTCCCCCACCTTCAACTACTCCAGTTGCCAGAGCCCCATTCCCATTTCTCCAGAAGGAGTACTCTCTGTATCTCTGCTCCCTACCTGACTAAGTAATCACTATGAGTCCCTCAGCACACTCCACCACCTCTTTTGGGATATCCTTTTTCATCCACAGTGATGCCCCTCCAGTCCATAGACCATAACAGTAGGTACGCTCCTCTTCCCTCCACCAACTACAACTCTGAAGCCAGGAGTCCTTCCCTCCTCAAATCTACCCTCGTCCCCTGTCACGGTTTGGATGTAAGGTGTCCCCAAAAAGCTCACATGTGAGACAATCCAAAAAGGTTCAGAGGAGAAATGATTGGGTTGTGAGAGAATTAACCCAATCCGTGAATGAATTCCCTGATGGGATTAACTGAGTGATAACTGGAGGAGGTAGTTCATTGGGGGCATGGCCTTGGGGTATAATTTGTATCTGGTGAGTGCAGTTGCTCTCTCTGCTTTCTGCTCATCATGTGAGCTGCTTCTCTCTGCCACACTTTTCCACCATGATGTTCTGCCTCATGAGGAGCTCTAAAGAGCTGGTGGAGTATGGACTGAGACCTCTGAAACCATAAACCACCAAATACATTTTTCCTCCCCTAAAATTGTTCTTGTCCTGTCTTTTAGTCACATCTGACTAAAACATTCCCCAACTCTCCTCAAGAAGCCAAGACTTCTTCCCCACCAATCCATAAGAATCAGAATTAGATATCTAAGACTCCTCCCCTCCTCTCTTTCCCACCTCCAAATTTGGATTTTTCCCTCTCCTAATATGATCCCCACAACCTGATGACTCCCTCCTGTGCATCCCACACTGAAAATGAGGAGTCCCTTTCCCCCTTACAGCAGAGCTCCTCCCACTCCCAAGGTCACCTGCACCTCTGCAGACAGAGCTGAGCCCTGTGGCTGGAAGCCCCACCTCCCCTCTCCATAGGTGTAGAATTGGGATCCCCTCTTGCAAAGATTTGCTCTCTTCCAGTGTGCCTGTGGTCACTCTGAGGTCCCTCAGAGCAAAGCCCCTAGCTGCCTGCTCAGTTTCTCTGACTCTGCAAGTATTTCAGTAGCCTGCAGGGAAATGCCTCTTTCAGGATGCAAGCCAACTCTGAAGTCTATCTCAAAGCCCTGGAAAACGGCGTTTAAGAATATGCCTCCTCTGCACACTGCTGGGGTGCCCAATCTAGGGGTTTTGGGGGTGCTAAGTCCACGTGAGCATTTTCAAGAAGCTCCAGGGAAAACATCTTAGCATCTCTGTGCAGGTCACATGGCTTGACCGAAAGATGTGTCAGTGTTGTCCTGAGGACAGGACCTGTGCGGTAAGGGCTAGATGTGGCAAGGCCTGGACCCTCCAGCAACTATAAGTACACTCATTGGCCCTTTACTAACAAAATTGCCTCCATCAGTTATTGTGGGGTGAAGGCAGGAATGCACCAGACATTGGTGGGCAGGAGACCAAAATATAGGGTTCCCAGTGCCATTCTGAACTCATAATATGACCCTTCTATTCTGGGAATTTCCATAGCAGACACAGATTGGCTATTTCTTATCACAGCTCTTCACACTGTAAATCCAGCCTCCAAGCACTTAAGCAGCCATTGCATAGGAGAGGGTATGGGCTTTTAGTCAGGTAAAGTTGAGTCATCTAACAGCTAGATGACTTACACATGTCACAGAACATCTTTGCCCCACCCCATCTATAAATGGGCAACAGAAACCCTTTCCTTTTTGTATATTGCTGAATTTGATTAGCTAATTGTTGAAATTCTTGCCAGTGTTCATGAGGGCTATGTTTCTAGAATTTTTAATATATAATATTTTATCAGGATTTAGTACTAGATTTGTCCTGGCCTCATAATGTGAGTTGGAAATCCATCCCTGCTCCTCTTTTTTTCTGAGTGTTATGTAAGATTGGTAATTTCTGTTCCTTAAATATTTGTCAGAGTTCACCCATGAAATTATCTGGGCCTGGATTTTGTTTATTTTGCTTTTAGGAAATTTTTTGGATAGGAAATTAAATTCATTTATAATATATAGGGCTATTTGTATTTTTTCAATCCATTTTAAGTTTTGGTAAATTACTTCCAAGATATGTGACAATTTTGTCGGGCATGTCAAAATTATTGGTGTAAACATGCTCATTATATGCTTTAATTATTCCTCTAATTGTCTGTAATGATATCACTCTTTCATTTCTGATACTGATGCTTAGTGAATTGTCTGTTTCTTGATTAACCTTAGGGTTTACAAATTGTGCTACTCTTTTAAGATATATTATTCATTCAATTTCTCCTGAATTTGTTTTCTGTTTCATTGATTTCTGCAGTTATGTCTACTGTCTCCTCCCTTCCATTTACTTTGGATTTACCTTGCTATTATTCTGATACCTTCTTTAGATGTAACATTACTGTATTGTTTTTATATGTTTCTTGCTTTCTAATGTAAACATTAAACAATGAATTTTCCTCTAATCACTTTTCTAACACTATCCCCCTGATTTTAATAAGTTTTATTATATCGTTTTGTCTAAAATATTTTCTAAGTTTCTTTATTATTTCTGCTTTGACCCATGGGTTTTGGGGAGTGTCATGTGGAATTTCCAAATATTTGGATATATATTATAATTTGTTTCTAATGAAATTCCACTGTGTATTCAGAGAACTTATTATGACGGATTTCTGTCCTTCTAAATTTATGGAGACTTGTTTTATGTTCTACATTTGATCTATGTAGGCTAATGTATACTGTGATGTTATAAAGCATCTGTGTTCTGCAGTCATTGAGTAGTCTATAAATATCGATGAGGTAAAGATGATTGATGACATCATACAGATATCCTATATATTTACTGATTTCTTCTCTAGTTGTATCAGTCGCTGAGGCAGGAGTACTAAAACCTCCTACTATAATTGTGGAAATGTCTGTTTCTCCATTTATTCTGTCAATTTTTGCTTCATATCTTTCAAAGCTCTATTATTGGGTGGAAACACATCTATAAATTTTATGTTTTCCTGATTAATTGACCCTTCAATCACATTTGATCACAGGTAATACTCGTTACCTTTATCTCTCCTTCTTATTAACAAAACCATTATCCTGTTGTGTGTGTGTATGTGTGTGTGTGTGTGTGTGTGTGTGTGTGTGTATGTTATGTTGGGGATTGAGCCCAGGACCTTGTGCCTGCTAAGCAAATGTTCTACCACGAAGCTGAACCCCCTGCTCCCCACTTTCATATATTTTCATTTGCACAGCTTATCATGCATCTTTTACTAATCATCCCACTGTTCAGTGAATTTATACTGAATATACCTTTCTAACTTTAGGAAATGCAATCCTCCAGCACCTCTCTCTCTTTTTTTTAAGTTGTTGATGGACCTTTATTTATTTACTTACTTATTTATATGTAGTGCTAAGAATCAAACCCAGTGCCTCACACATGCTAGGCAAGTGCTCTACCACTGAGCTACAGCCCCAGCTCCCTGAATATACCTTTTTAATGCTGTTTTTGTGGTTTCATTTAAGAACAAAAAAATATGTACATGAACTGTCTATTCATTTTCTTCACTGTGCAGCCTGGCATTAGGATTGTTGACTCTGGTGACCAATTGAGCTGTTCTTTCCATGATGGCTTTGCAATCTCAGCACAGTAAGATTTGTTGCACATGAGCAACACTTCTACCTCCTTGACATTGTGGATGAAGAACTTTTGGAAGCCAATGGACAGCATGTGCTTTCTTTTCTGGTTGCTCCACATAACCTATGTTGGGCATAAAGATCTGGCCCTTGACAATCCCCCAAAACCAAATACTGAATGTTTTCTCTGATATAAGCAGACTGATTCATAGTGGGGTTGGGAGAGGAAGCATGGGGAGGTGTAGATGTACGCTAGACAGGGCAGAGGGGCGGGAGGGGGAGGGAGGGAGCACAGGGTTAAAAAAGACAGTGGAATGAGATAGACATTATTACCCTAAGTACATTCATACCAAAAATGGTATGAATATACTTTATATACAATCAGAGATATGAAAAATTTTGCTCTATATGTGTAATATGAATTGTAATGCATTCTACTGTCATATATAACGAATTAGAATAAAACATAAATTTAAATTTAAAAAAAAAATCTGGCCCTTGAATCTTCTCTGTACCCAGTTGTCAATACATCTGGGTTTCCGCCATTTATGCTTAATTTTGACATATTAGTCTGACTGGTGCCTGATGAACTTCTTGGTCCTCCTTTTGACAATTTTAGGCTTCAAAAAGGTCTGAGGGCAGCCATCCTGCTGAATACAGATTGTGGCCATCTCCATAGGCAGCACCAAAGAAGAGAGTCTGAATATATTTTTTATAAGGTAGAATTTAGGTCTATCCTTTTACTGTCTATTCTTTTTTTGTTCCAAGTTTATAATTCCCTGATTGTGCTAACAAAATATTTTTTAAAATTCAATTTGAATTCATCTGTTTTCTTTTTGCTTATGACACTGCATCATTTTTAGTGGTCATTCTAGAGATTACAATATATATCTTTAACTTTTCACTGTCTACTTAATATATACATGAATGTAAGAAAAGTCATATTATTATCAATAAATTAAGTACAAATATCTATTATTTAATATTTATGTGAAAGTTTACTGTTAATAGTATCCTACATTTCAAGGTAAAAATTAAGGCTTTCCTCTAAAAAAGAAGAATCATTTTTTCTTTCTTTTTCTCTTTTTTAGGGAACTGTTGTTTTTCTTCACATTGAAATACTTCCTTCAGCATTTCTTTTAGTGCAGGTTTATTGATGAAATTTTTTAGCTTTTGGGGCTTTCAAAGTATACTTATTTGGGGGCTGGGTTGTGGCTCAGTAGTAGAGTGCTTCCCTGGAATATGTGAGGTACTGGGTTCCATCCTCAGCACCACATAAAAATAAATATCCTCACCAACATTTATTGTTGCTTGTATTCTTTATTGTTGCCATTCTGACTGGAGTGAGAAGAAATCTCAGTGTAGTTTTAATTTGCATTTCTGTAATTGGGAGAGATGTTGAACATTTTTTCATATGTCTATTGACTATTTGTATTTCTTCTGTGAAGTGCCTGTTCAATTAATTCCTTTGCCCGTTTGTTGATTGGGTTATTTGGGGGTTTTGATATTAATTTTTTTTAGTTCTTTATATATCCTGAAGATTAATGCTCTATTTGAGGTACACATGGCAAAGATTTTCTTCCATCCTGTAGGCTCTCTCTTCACATTCTTAATTGTTTCCTTTGCTGTGAAGAAGCTTTTTAGTTTGATTCCATCTCATTTATTGATTCTTGATTTGATTTCTTGTGCTTTAGGAGTCTTGTTGAGGAATTCAGTTCCTAAGCTGACATGATGGAGAGTTGGGCCTGCTTATTCTTCTAGTAGACACAGAGTATCTGGTCTAATGCCTAGGTCCTTGATGAACAATACACTCTTGAACAACAAATCAATCAGAATAAATCAAGGGAGAAATTTCAAATTTCTTAGAATTAAATGTACGAATATATCACAATGAATCCCAGAATTTTGTATTATTATAATGCACTAATAAAAAAACAGCATATATATGTATACACACACACACACACACACACATACACAAATAATGTGTGTGATAAGGCCATACCATAATGATTTGTAAATAGCATCAGAATGTATCCCTCTCTCCCTTGGGTTTTCAGAACATTCTGTTTGTTTCACTCTTGTAAGATTTTTCTTCATTTCCCATGCTATGTGAGCCTTTTAGGGGCAAGTGGCATGAACTATTCATTATATTGAACACAATGGATACTGCATAATTATTTGTAATGACAATAAATAAAACTAAATATATTACAGAGAATAAAAAAATGCCATTTTTCTGGTTTATATATTATGACATAGGTAGAAGAAGAGCTGTGGGAGAGAGATACACACATGAAAAAAAAACAAAACACAACCTGTCAGTATTAACCTGCTGATATAATTATGAATAATATGAGAATATTTTGTACATTTTATGATAACAAATTTGACAAATTAAATGCTAAAATTCCTCAAAAAATATAATTAGCATAGCTCATTGAAAAAGAAAAAAAACTATCTGAATAGCCATATATGTGTGTGCATTTGCTATATAAAAATATATTATATATATGTTATATATAATACATATAATTAAGACTATGGTTTAAAATCTTCCCTTAAGAAAACTTCAGGCTCAAATGCCTTCACTGAAGAATTCTGCAAACTATCAAAGCAAGAAATCACACAAACTCTACCAGGAAAGTAAGGAGAAATAAATTCTCCCAACTCAATGAGACCAGCATTACCTTGATATCAAAATCATACAAAAACATTACATATAAAGAAAATTATAGGGGCTGGGGTTTTGGCTCAGTGGTAGAGTACTTGCCTGGCATGTGTGAGGCCCTGGGTTTGATCCTCAGCACCACATAAAAATAATTAATTAATTAATTAAATGTCCACTAACAACTAAAACAAAAGAAAAAAAAAAACTACAGACCAATATACTTTGTAAGCATGCATGCAAAAATTTCTATTTTTAGCAAATTGAGTGTAAAGAGGTATTAAAGTAAAGCCAGGTTGGGTGTGATGGCGAACACCTGTAATCCCAGAAGCTCAGGAGGCTGAGGCAGGAAGATCATAAATTCAAAAACAGCCTTTGCTACTTAGTGAGACCTGAGAAATTTAGCAAGACCCTTTCTCTAAATATAAAATGAAAAGGGCTGGGGATATGGCTCAATAGTTAAGCAGCCCTGGTACCAAAAAAAAAAAAAAAAATCAGGTATGCTGGCACATGCCTGTAATCCCAGCAACTCAGGAGGCTGAGACAGGCCAGCCTCGCCAATTTACTGAGGCCCAAAGCAACTAAACAAAAATCTGTCTCAAAAAATAAAATGGGCTGGGGATGTGGATCAGTGGTGAATTGCTCCTGGGTTAAAACCCCAGTACCAAAATAATAATAGTAATAATAACACATGGCAAATAGAGCCTATCATGAGAATATAATTTTGGTTTAAGCATTTGAAAATTATTCTATGTATTCAGGAGGCTGAGGTAGGAGGATCACAAGTTTGAGGCCAGCCTGGACAATGTAGTAAGACTCTGTCTCAAAATGAAAATTAAATAAAAGGGCTGGAGATGTTGCTTAGTGGTAGAGTGCTTGCCTAGCATGTGCAAGCCCCAGGGTTCAATCCACAGTACTGCAAAGTATTCAATGTAATTCAGCATATTAGCAAATTTAAAAAAAGAAAAACTGTATGATGTATTCACTGGATATGGAGTAAGCATTTGACAAAATACAACATCCATTCCTAGTTAAACTAACCAAAAAAAAAAAAAACACAGAAAAAAGATGGCAACTTCTTTATTGTGATAATGTATATCTATTACAAACCTACAAGTAACTTCATACATAAGAGTGAAACCTGAGTGTTTTCCTCCTAAAATCAGGAACAAGTAAAAGGTGTCCATTTTTACACCTTCTATTCAACATTCTACTGGAAGTGATAGCCAGGAAAATTAAGCAAGGATCAGAAATAAATAGTATGCAGACAGACTGGGAAGAAAGAAATAACTGCTTTATTCACAAGTGACATCATTATTGATGTAGAAAATTCAGTAAAGGAATCTACAGGACATCTAGTTTAGCAGGTTTCAGGATATTGTATAGTATCAATTATATTTATACGTATTAGCAATGAGTGATTTAAAATTAAAATTGTAAAAAAATACAAATTTCATAGCATCAAAATGTGGAATACTTAGGAATAAATGTGACAAAGATATGAAACAACTATGCCCTGAAAACTACAAAACATTGCTGAAAGAAAATGAAGACCAAAATAAATGGATAGCGAAAGTGAGATCTTATCTGTGTGTCAAAAGACTCAGTATTGGTGAGATGTTGATTTTCCCAAATTAATCTGTATATTCAATTCAATCCTATCAAAAGTCTCAAAATTCTTTTTCTAGAAACTAACAAGTGATTCTAAAATTCACATGGTTATGCAAATAACCTAGACTAGTCAACACAACACTGAAAACGACAAAGTTGGAGAACTTATACTGTCTGATTTCAAAGACTATTATAAAATCACACTTATTGAAACAGTATGGTATTGGTGTAAAAATAGAAAAATACATCAGTGGAACTGCATACAGTTCCAAAATAAATCCACACATTTATGGACAACTGGTCTTCGACAAAGTTGCAAAGTGATGCATGCAAAGGAGAAAGACAGCCTTTTCAACAAATGGTGCTGGAATAATGAGATATGCACACACTCAAAAACAAACTTTGATCTCTACCTTGTACCATATACAAAAACTGACTCAAGATGGATCAAACTTAAATATACAACCTAAAACTGTAAAGCTTCTGAAAGCAAAAAACATCTTTGTGACCTTAGGTTAGACAAAGATTTTGTACATGACACCAAAAGCATAATCCATAAAGACAAAATTAATAAATTTAACTTTATCAAAATTTAGAATTTCTGTTCTTCAAAAACTACTGCTAAAAAATGAAAATGCAAGACTCAGAAAGAAGGCACCATTTTCCAAGCAGAGGGCAGGCTTCACCAGACATCAAATCTGCTGTGCCCTTGACCTTAGACTTCCCAGCCTCCAAAATTGTGAGAAATAAATTTCTGTTCTTTGTAAATCATCCAATGACTCACTCTGTTTGGGCTGCTACCACAAAATACCAGAGATTAGGTAATTTACAAAAAAAACCCCTGATTTATTTTCTCAGAGTTCTGGAGCCTGGAATGTCCAAGATTAGGCACCTGCCTTTGGTGTCTCATAAATAACTTCTTACTGATCCTCCTGAATTTTGGAGGGAACATATTGAAATGGAAGCACTTCCTCAGTTTCAGGCATTTAGGTACAGCAACACAAGTGGAGTAAGCAAATTTTGTTGAGTGAAAAGAACCAAAAGAACACTTATTCTATACAAGTGTAGAAAACACAAACTATCCTATAGTGACGGGAAGCAGATCAGTAGTTGCCAGAGATGGAGGAGGAGGGGAAAGATTACCAGTAGCTAAAGAAACTTTGAGGGATAGATACATTTATTGCCTTGATTGTGATGATAATTTCATAGTTTTGGGGGGTGGCTTATCCAATTAAATAGTTTAAATATGCACAAATTACTATATACCAAATAAACCTTCATAGATCTGGTTTTGAAAAAAGAAAATACCTACAAAAAAAGATAACCATATAACACTGGGCAGATGAACTGAACACCTACTTTACAAAAGGAGTTACAGAAATGGCCAGTTAGAATATAAAAATATACTCAATATGATTAGTCATCAGGGAAATGATAATTGAAACAGCAGTGAGATGCCACTCCACACACTTGAGTGGATAAAAATAAAAGCTGGCAACTCCAATGTTGCTGAGAATGGGAAAGGAAAGGAACTGTCATGTCTTTCTGGTGAGAATGTAAATTGCACACTAGTTTGAAAAACATTCTGGAAGTTTCTAATGAAACAACTATCCTATGACATGACAATTCCCCTCCCAGGTATTTACCCAAGAAAAATGAAACCATATATTCATCTAGTGGCTTTTTTTTAACAGCCCAAACTGGAAACAGTCCAGATCATAAACAGGTGAATGAATAAACCAAGTCTGATATACTATATGATGGAAAATTACTCAGCAATAAAAATAAAGGAGCACAAACAGATTCAATAAATCTCAAAAACATAGCAAATGAAAGTATTCAGGCACAAAATAGTTATATATATAAATATATATATATATATATATATATATATATATATATATATATATATATATATATATATAAATCCCATTCATATGGCATAGTAATTGCTTGAGAAGGCAAAAGTAATCCATAGTGGGAAAGATTAGAACAGTAGTTGTCTCTGTGGGATTGTGGTGGGGATTGACAAGAGAAGGGCACAAGGGCGATTTGGGGGTTGATAATGCACTGCATCTTGACAGGGGTTTTGAGTATGCATTTGTCAAAACTCACCATACAGGGCACTTAAAATTTATTCAGAAACTGAATGTAACTTTTACATCCTAAAAAATAAATAGAACAGTAAACAAACATTGATCTGTAGTTAATACTATACATGCTAATGGGTTTAGAGGTGCAGTGTACTGTGTTTGCAACTTGATTTGAAATGCATTAGTAAAATGAGCACAGCCATACAATCAAGCAAATACAACATAATGCTATTTGTAGAATATTACTGATTGGTACATGGGTACAATTTTTTCAGTTGTTCTGTAAATTGCAAAGCTCTCACAATAAAATGTGGAAAGGAAATAAGAAAATATTATCATCTAGTGGATAAAATTGTTATAAGAATATTTAGGAAGTAGGTCATAATAATTATTGCTAATAATGTATTGAATGCTTATTGATAAAAAATGAAGAAAAAAGTTAGAATTAATTCCTTATAGGGCTTGACCTCTCCAGCACCTCTCTTTTTTCCATTGGTTCACTGAACTCCTGCTGTGTTTTTCTTTTTGGTCCTAAATATGCCAAAGTTGTTCCTGTCACAAGGCATTTGCACTTGCTGTTCCTTTACCCTGAGGATGGTCTAGCCCCTTCCCCACACACATACACCTGTCACTCTGATATATCACCCTGATTGATGGTCTGCAAAGTTTTCTCATCACTTCTCAAATGTTTTTGTTGCTCCTTGTTTATTCCTGGCTTCTTCAAGAAAGCGGTAACCTGTGTCTCCAGGGCTTAGCATGGGGCCAGACAATAATGTCATTGTAGAATTCTGTGGACTGGTAAAAAAAAAAAAATCATCTGGAACTGGCTGTCTTCTGCTTGTAGGTCCCTTGACTTGATTCAAGGACCCTTTGTTTTTTGTTTTTTTTCCTTCATAGTATGAGCCTAGGGTGCTAAATGTGTGCCCCCCTTAGAACAGGGATGAGGGCTATCTGGTTTTGCTCATGGCAGTATTCTTAATGTCTGATACAGCAGAGGCTCACAACCTGACTTTATGAATCTTTGAACTCGACAGTGAGGTTTGCCTTTCCTTCACTTCGTTTGGTCTTTGACACTTTACCAGGCCCATTACCACCCTGAAGACTCCCAGGAGGGAGCGGTCCTTTCCATTCCTTCATTCTCTCCTTTGTCTGCTGGTCGATTTGTTTGTTCGTTCGTTCATTCACTCATTCGTGCGTCCATTCCACTCCTCCGTCCTCCACACCTAGACATCCAGTCCACGCGCGCGCTGCTACTCCCTGATCTCGCGGCCCCACCTCCCTGCCTCGCTCCACCTCTGCCCCACCCTCCTCCTCCCCGCCCCCTTTCCAGGCCAATCGGAGCTGACAGGCTGGGCGGGGCAAGGACTGGGGAGGGACCTCGCTACCCCAGTACCCCCGGCTGCGCCCCCGGCTCCGGAAACGCACCGCGGGGCTGCTGGGCTCGACTAGGCGCGGGTGGCTCCGTGGCGCTTCCTGCCACGCCAGGCCTGCCTGGGCCGCGCCAGCTCCACTCTGCTGAGGGCTGTGCATCGGTCGCCGCCAGGCCTGGGTGAGCGTGCGGGCCGCTGAAGAGTGTGTGGGATCTAGGTGATCGTGCGAGCGGCGGGAAGGACGTGCTAGCCCGACTGATCACGAAGGAGGCGATAGGATGTGCGGGCCTGAGTGAGCACACCGGATCGAGGTAGGAAGTACTGGGGGGGCGAAGTGAATGTGCCAGTGGTGGGAGCGTATGCGGGGGAAGGGGCGTCTCAGTGTATGGAGAACTGCTCGGCCTTGGTACGGGCCAGGGGCCAAGGGGGATGGGTCCCAGATGGCGGGTACGACGAGGCCCGAAGGCCTTCCAGCTGCGGGTGGGGGACGGCGGTAAGGGCGGGAATTGCTGATGTGCAAAGGCCTACCTACGTTGCCTGTGGAAGATGCTAATGGGTAGGAACTGGTCAGGGGATGAGAAAGGGTGCCCAACCCGTAACCCCAAGCGCAATGGAGGCGATGTGGTAGGAAGCGTTGGGGGGAGGGTCTTAAAGGGCTTTCCCCCAATATGCAGTTGGGGTTCAGCCACAATCTAGAGCGCTAGGGATGGTTTCTGCTGGGGGGGGGGGTCGG
The DNA here is from genome assembly GCF_047511675.1 of Marmota flaviventris. Classification (NCBI taxonomy): domain Eukaryota; kingdom Metazoa; phylum Chordata; class Mammalia; order Rodentia; family Sciuridae; genus Marmota; species Marmota flaviventris. The sequence goes on from NC_092518.1 coordinate 133,049,190, forward strand.
TCCTTCCCATTTGGGTGTGGGTCAAGTCTCAGCTTGGTGGGGAGAATGGGGCACTTCTGTTGTCTAAGGCATGAGAGCTGGAGGGAAGGAAATGGAGGAAACGGGCAGCCCTTACAGGGTAAAGAGATCTCAAGACCCTATGTCTGAACAGGGCTTTGGGGGACCACCATCTCACACCTCACCCCACTACCTCTTCCTCCTAAACTCCTTTGCTGGTTCCTCCACTCTAAATTTTGGTGATTAATTACATGTCCTTTTACACACTCAACTGCTGCCCAAAGCCCATGGTACCTTTCAAACACCCCCAATTCCTGGCCCTCTTCCCAGAGGTCCCACCCTGTTCCAACTGACATCCTTCAGCCAGCCTTGGCTTAGCCCAGCTGGCGTCCCCCTCTAGTCTCCTTGGTTAGTGAAACATTTCAACCTTAGCCCCAACATTTTCCTTTATGATTTCAGATGAGATCTCTGGAATAGTGACTCCACTAGGTACTCAACCCTTCTGCCATTGGACCTTTCCATAGAAGCAACTTGCATAGTGTCTGTTTAGTCCAGTGAATTTCCCTCAAAATATTCCTGGAGAGACCCCTTGGAAAATCTTCTTGAAAGTGAATTCTCTTCCCAGAAATCTGACCATTGCCACAGACTCAGTGGGCTTCAGCCTCAGGAGGCTCCTGGGCAGGAGCACTGTATCATATGAGCCTGAGGTAAGGGAGCCTCTAGATTCTAGACAAGCCCAGTGTCCACATCAGAGTCTTTGAAGTGCTTGTTGAGAATGCATATTTCTTGGCCCACCAGACCTGCTGCTCTGCTACTTCAGTTTTCATTAAACTCCAAACCAGGTTTCTAACGCAGTGATCCAGCTCTTCCAAACCTGCCTGGTCTCCTGGATGGCCCAGGGATCCTTGGGATTTGCATAGCATCCCACTGCACCCCCAATTTAAAATTGTTTATATCTAGACAGTGTAACCTCAGTGAGGCTATACTTACAATTTATTTTGATTTTTAGTAAGATACCATGCATCTTCTTGGGGAAATGGGAACATAAACCTTTCCTCAATTAAGTACAACAAACACTAAAAAATCCCCTTCTGGACTACCTTCTGGCTTTTTATAGAAGGGAAAGAAGATGGAAACCTAAACAGAGAGAGACAGGTGCCCAGGCAAAATGAGAGAGGAAACAGATGCCTTTCCACCCACACACACAGAAAAAGACACACACAGACACAAATATCCCAAAAGAAACAGACTTTCCTGGTGAGACACCCGCTTTTGGCCCTTTAGGATCCTGCTACTTCAAGTAGCAGTGGCTTGCAGTCTACTGGATGGGCCCAAATGGGGCCTTCACATATACTTTTCAGCCTGCCACGTTAGAGGAACATTAAGGCCAGGACGGGCTGCTGCCCAGAGACCAACTCAGCACTCACATTCTGGCCTGCCTAGGGCACATGAGGACCTCAGCAGTGCGTATTGAATTGCACAGTCTGTCCTACTGTTGGGCACTCGCTATACAAGAAGAGAGGTTTCCTGGAAAGTGCACTCAAGCCTGCCTCTGCTTATCTGGATTATTTCAATCCAACAGGTGGGACCTTACCTACCGAACTAATCAAGGGTGTCCAGTGTCATTCAGAGACATGATGAGTCATCCCTGTGTGTCTCTTTTGGGTAAGTCTCAGTGTTTACAGACCACACCTGCTGGCATAAGGTGGGCCTTGCTGTTAGAATACCCATGGGTGGGGATATGACATGGTGAACAAAGTTGTTCAAGTTCTGGAAGCTTTTTGATTTCCATATATGCTAGAGTTTTTGAATGGTCTTTGCCCGGAGACAGTTCTTGCAAACCTGGAGACACAGCACAAGGGAGAGATGATATCCAATACAGAGAATTGGGAATCCAGGTGATCATTGGATGGAAGAGGAAGCTGAAGGCACCATTGAAACTAGGTCTCTTATGTTTACACCTTTTGGGGCATGTTTGCTTTGGCCCAGAACTGAACTGAACATCACAAGCCACCTGCTGTCTTCTGGCCTGAGGACATTCTGCTGCAGGTCCTTCTTTAGATGCTCATGGGAGTCCAGGTATTTGGGCACCAAGCTGCCAGGTGGGTCTTCTTTGGGTAGGCTTGCTACCTCTCCCCACCTCTACCCCACCCCAGGGAAGGACAGCATCTGTCCAGGGACACTGCTTGGCTGCATGTGCAGTCATATGAGTTGAAAGTTGATCTTTTAGGCTCAATAACTGCTTTTACTGGTAGGCAGACCCCTCAGGACATCCTAAGTCCAGTGTGACCAGAAGACAACCTAATTCTTCACCACTTTTTGTGACGTGGGTCAGTTTTTGTTTCTGTTGAAATAAACTCTCAATTTCTATTCTTTCAGATCAAAGTGAAATGATTATTTGGGGGTCTCTTAGCATTTCCAATTCCACACAGTAAATTTTAATAAGTTGGTTGGTTAAAACTTACATTGTGATCTAAAGCACTCAGCAGGAAGATTTGTTCACTGGCATGGGCTTAAGCATCATTTTTCAAATTATTCAGCAGTAGGTTAACACTAACATTATCACTGTCTATGTATTCTAGCAGCAAATATTAAACAGCTGTAGCATACATGGCACTTGGCTAGGTCCACTGTGGAATCTGCAGTTGACCTTGTCAGGGCCTTTTTTCGGTGGGAGTTGGAGATTAGTTTTCCTGTGTTGTATCTCTGCTTCCATTTCCCAGTCATAAGTAGGAGTGCACCTCATGAGATTGGGGTGTTCTTTTCTGCACTGAGTGAAAGTGCCTTCCATTCAAGGTCAGCATTAGTCTCTGTGTCCATTGGGTGCACTACAGTGATTTTCATGTTCTGTCTGAAATTGCTTTGACCTTGATCCTGGAAGATCCTTTCAGAAGGCAGTAGACACCTGTGTTTGTCACTTTGGTCACAGCATCCAGCTTTTTTTCCAAATTAGTTCCACCATTTTAAAGTAGAACAGTTGTATATCATGCACTCTAAGTGATCTGATTGTCTTCAGGATTGATGATGATTTTATTATTAATTACAATGGGGATCCATATGTATTATCTTTAAAAAATGATCTTCCTTAGTTTTTCCTGATGCTCTGTTACCTGATAACACTCGGTTAATTATTTGGCAATTAGCTTCATTTTGTGAAAGTAAGGCCCACATTTTTCCTCCTATTTTTATGAACACCTTCTAAATTGGCTCTCTGTGTCCCTGGGCTCTGTTACTGTGGGTGGTGATCACACAGCTACTGAGAGTTGAAGTGCTCTCAAGCCAAATCCCCTGGGTTATCTGGGACAGGAAGGGCCACTCCTGTTGCTACATGGAAAGGGATAATTAACAATTCATTTGGGGCTTGTGGCTCCAGGATTTTAACAGTTAATCATTCCAATTAAGTAAAATTCTTTGGTAGGATTCACTCAATTAAATGGAACACTTCAGGAGGATTTGTTCAATTAAACTTGGCTGGCTTGGAAGAACTGTGTGTGTGAGAGTGAAAGTGTGTGCATGTGTGCACATGAGAGAATGATTTGTGTATCTTGTTCAGTGAGGATCTGCAGTGGCATCTTAACAGGAAGACTGAAAGGCAGCCCCCAAACACCCATGCATACAATGAGGCTTCTCTTTTGCTCCCTACCAGCCTGTTGTATTATAGCCTGGTAGAATAGGGCTGCATATTTCTTTCTTCTCTGGTCTTGGGAGCTGGACATTAAACACGCCACTTAATGTGGACCCTTAGTTTCCTTCTCTGTAAAATGGAGGTGACAATAGCCATAGCTGTGATCATTTAAATTAGGGGAAGGAAGACACACAGCTCCAAATACACATACTGAGTGCTGCATAAATGGAAGTTCACTGCATTTAACATTCCACTCCCCACACACATTGTTTAAGTTGCTCCACAATTTGCTGCAGACACTAGGGATTCGGGGGTGACCAAGAAAAGAAGGCCCTGTCCTATTGGAGCTGATATTTTTCCTGGGAAAAACAAGCAACTTCCTAGGAGAATTTTTAGGTAGTGAAGGTTTTCCAAGTAAACAGATGAGGCTGGAGACTGAAGAGGTTTTGAGGAGGTGACATTTGAGTTGAGGCCTGAATTATTAGAAGGAGCTCTCTGATAAGCTGTAGGGATGTAATTAATGGCAGGTTTAAAGGCCTTAAGGGCCACAGCCTTGACATATCTAGAAGTACATGAATGTCAGTATTCTGGATGGAGTGACTGACACTTGGGGGACAGGATATGTAATTGGTGGGCTGGGCCAGGACCTTGTAGGGGTGATAAGGCCTTGGGTCTGTGGTTTGAGGGCAGCATATATAACACAATGTCCCCCTTCCATTTCATTCAGCAGCCAGACATCAATATCAATTGGAAGCAAATTGTTAAAAACAATAAATTCAGGACCAGTTTATTTGTATGGGAAGCCACAATCAAATTAGACAGTGAACATATGCCAGGAGAAGTGCAATGGGCCAGAGGGGCTCTACCCCAGAGAGGAAGGGCTTGGATGCTGAGTACCTGAGGATGAATGTACACACACTGAGGAAACACCTGTGCCACGTGGCCACTTAAAAATGGGAATAAGGCTTCCATGGATTTTAGTGCCAAATGAGGGCTTCTGCCTGCACCCATCCACTGTGCTGATAGTGTAGATAGTGCGTGGGAAGGAGCCTGGGAGATCTGTCTCTAGGCTTTCTGGTCATCCCCCTTCTCAGACTGCCCACACATCCTCTCAGCCCTTCGATCCTGTGCTTGCTTCACCTATGTGGGCATCCCAGGAAGTGCTGGTCTTCTGATCTGATCCCAAGGGCCACTCCCTATTGTCTCCTTGGCTTCAGCCCTTGTCTTCTTGCATGGTGAGCATTTTTCTCATCCAAAGATTATCAAAATCTTTTTAAAATCATGTTATTGTATTTGTATGCCCTTATTTTTGTATTTACTTTTAAAAATATTTTTTAGTTGTAGTTGGACAGAATTCCTTTATTTTATTTATTTATTTTTATGTGGTGCTGAGGATCAAACCCAGTGCCTCAAACATACTAGGCAAGCACTCCACCACTGAGCTACAGCACCAGCCCCACCAAAATCTCTTTTCTGATACCCATGAAATTCACCTTTGCTACTAAAAATGGAACCAGAAACAGAAAACAAACATTTTTAGACCTTGACTCTTCTCCTATGTGGCTGCAGATACACTGCAGTATAGGTGTGCTTGATCCTTTTTCTCTGAAAACACAAATATTTACTCAGTTGTCTACTCCCCTTTCTTTACCCTCTTTGGGTTTTCAATCAAGAGTTATTATGTCTGTGTGTATCTTCTATAAAGAATTCAAGCCAGGCACAGTGGCGCATGCCTGTAATCCCAGTGGCTCAGGAGGCTGAGGCAGGAAGATCATGAATTCAAAGCCAGCCTAAGCAAATTAGTGAGGTCCTGTCTCAAAATTTTAAAAAAGTGGTGGGAGGAGGACTGCTGGGGATGTTGCTGCTCAGTGGTTAAGTGCCCCTGGGTTCAATTCCTGATACAAAAAAAAAAAAAAAGAATGTATGTATTTGTAATCTCTGCATGTCATCCTACATTGACTAACTGTTAATGTCGTATTTAAACTCTCCAGTTTTCTTCCTGCTGTGAGTTCTAGGACTCTTCAGTAGTATCTCCAGAGCTCATTCGCCTTCTCCCTATCCCCCCACCCCCACGAAATACCTTTTTTAATGATATTGGGTTATTTACACTCCTCCTTTGGTATACTATATTGTTTACATCCTTTTCCTCTTAACCCAATATTTATATTTAAAGTTCCTGTATTTATATTTAAAGTTCCTTGTAAATAGCACAGTCACATTTTGTTTTTTAATACAGTATAGCAATCTTCCTTTTGATTGAAATGTTTACTCCATTTATATTCAACCTAATTATCCATGTAATCAAGTTTAAGTTTGCTATCCTAGTATTTAATTCTCTTTGTCCCATATGTTCTTTTTCCTTTTTTTCTTTACTTTTCTTCTTTTGGATGATTTTTGGTATTGTATTTTATCTCCACTATCAGCTTGCTAGTATGCACAGGAGTCTCAGAGGATTTGTTAAAACACACAATCACATTTTACTTCTATATGTCATAAACCTCACGCTACCTTTTCACTGTTTTCAGTTGAAATGGTCAATTATTTTTTTAAACATTTATTTTTTAGGTGTAGATGGACACAACACAATGCCTTTATTTTTATGTGGTGCTAAGGATTGAATCCAGGTCCCACCTGTGCTAGGCGAGTGCTCTACTGCTGAGCCACAATCCCAGCCCCAATTATTTTTTTAAAGATTTAAAAATTAGGAAGGTAAAAGCATTGCTTATTTGCCCACACATGCGTACATTATTCCACATGTTTTTCATGTCTTTGGGTAAATTCAAGTTTCATCTATTTCATTTTCCTTATTTCTGAAAAACTTCCTTTTATATTTCTTATGGTACAGAGCTACTGGAGACAAATTCTCTCAGATTTTGCAAGACAATAATTTTATTTTTTCCTTCATTTTTGAAGGATAGTTTCCCTGAATATAATGTTCTAGGTTGCCAGATTTTCCCCCACTTTCAGCACTTAAAATGTTATTTAGTAGTTTTCGAGTTTGCACATTTTCCAAAAAGAAGTCACTCACTATTCTTATTTTTGTTCTTCTGTACAAAGTATCATTTGTTTCCTTTGTTTACTTTAAGATTTCTCTTTTTATCACTGGTTTTCAAAAACTTGACTATTATTATATAGCTTTCTTTCTGAGCTTCATTTTTAAAAATGAAAGGAGAAAAGGAAAGGAAAAAGAACAGATGGGACAAAGAGAAATAAATATTAGGACAACAAATTAAACTCGATTACATGGACAATTAGGTCAAATATAAATGGACTAAACATTTCAGTCAAAGGACAGAGTTTGTCCCCAGCAGGTTTTGATTGGACGTTGAACATTGTAAGGATTGAGTGTCTGGATTTTGAGAAATAACTACTTGTGGATCCGTTTGATCTCTTTGAAGCTGAGTTTTAAGCGTTTGTTGGATAGTCCAGCCTTACTACTGAGGCATGGTCCCTCTGTATTCACTACTGAATGTCCTAGTTGATCAGAGAGGATGCTGGTCAGTCAGACCTTGAACATCTCTCTACCTTTGCTTATTCCGGGAATTGTTCATCTTATACTTTCCTAGTTTTTCCTTTTGCAGCCCTTTGGAATTTCACTGTATGCCCGCATGCTTAGTATTTAGGAAAGACTCAAGGGAAGCCTTATGCAGATTTTTGAAGCTGTTTTCAGCATAGCACACTCCTTTCTGGAACTCTGCTCTACAACTTCCAGCTGCCTCTGCTACCCTGAATGCTGGCCTGTGTCTCTTCAACTTGGTGAAGCCACTAAGCTCTATTTAATTTTACCCTCCTTAAACTCTCAGTCTGGAAATTGCCTCCAGGCAGAGAGCTGAGTTACTGATGACTGGCCTCATTTGTTCTCTCTGGGATCATGATCCTGTGCTTCCTACTGTCCAATGTCTGAAAACTGTTGTTTCACATATATTTTCTCCCGTTTGCTATTTGTTCATGGCAGGATGTAAAATCTGTTCCTTGTTATTCCATCATGGCTATAAATGGAAGTTTCCATTCATTTCTTTTAATATAATACCTTCAGTTTTATGTAAAAGTCTTTCTGGAGTATTGGGGTTTTATAGTGCTTAAGCTAGTATCAAAATGCTTCCTTTCCAGAAAAACAGGAGACTAGTAAGGTAGAGGAAGTTGATTGAGGAAATGAGGAGGGGAGGGTAAAGGGATGTTAGGGAATGAAACTGATCAAATTATGTTATGCGCATGTACAAGTATTTGTCACATGAGTCCTTCTATTATATATAATTATTATGCACCAATAAAAAAGGAAATTTTAAGAATAATATTTGAGGTTTTTCAGAAGACACTGCACAGGTAAAATTGATGACACTTCCCTTGAGGGAGCCACCGAGTTAGGAGTCTTCTTGAGTTTTTGATTTTATTATTCATAGCTTAGGGCCTTCTGGCCCCTGGAACTAAAAACATGAGGTTATTGGAGTTGCACAGAAAATAATTACAGGCCCATCCATTTGTCGCTCATGGAGTTAAGATAAGTTTTCATTGTTCTTTCTTCTACTTTACTGAATAAATTTCTGTGAAATTTTTAAAAATGTGCTTCCTTTTCACTTCCATGAGTTGAACTGACATCAGAACACAAACTCTGCAACTCACTGAAGTGGGAGGCCTGTGGTACAGAGACATCTGTGCTAGGGTCTTATTTCACTTATTTTGCAGTTTGGAAGGAAAAGGTAACCTGTCTATGTTGTCTAGGTCTTTTATTTAGTAATCTGGTGTTTGAAGATCTTCTCTTTGGTCTTTCCAATTTTGTTCAGCTTTTCATTTGTTGAATATGTGAGAGAAATGTTCTCATTGTCTTTCACCCAGTGGAATCTTTCCATGTGTTGTGGCTTTGAAGAGCCTCACCACTGGTCAGAAAGCCTGGGTTCCTATTCTTTGTTGCCTCTCTTCCCTTCAGTCACCTGATCCAGTTTAGTGTTGCCTTCTACAAAGCTCCTACAGATGCCTCATCTCCTATCATTTCTGCTGGTATTCTGCATACTGTGAGAGAGGCCTGTGATTAGCTTGCCTCTGAAAGCTAGTCTCCCTGCCATTGGCTCTCTGTCACACTCTGTGGCTGTCGTGACTGTGCCCTAGCTGGCATTCATTTGCCTTATCTTGGCTCCCCCCATCCTGCCTGAGTTAATTCTTTGCCAGCCTACTTTGCCACTGAGGTATTTTCTAAGGCTTTCCCATTCTCTGGCTTATTGTTTGGCCAACATATGAGAAAAGATTCAACAATATTTAAAACCAGGGAACAGGAAATTACCAGTCTCATCCCAGGGGACCCAGAGACAGGGTTGTTGTTACTCATGGCTTTTTTCACTTTCCTTAGCTCCACCTGCTCCCCAAGGTCTTGCCCTTCCCCAGGACGGAGCCCCGGGAAACCAGGTCCTGGCAGTCCCTCTTGAGATGCCGGAGGCCCAGGTGAGCTGTGCTTCCCTCTACCTTGCTTGGGATTCCATCACTGTTCCCTGATTCTGGCCTCAGCCGCTGCCTCTTGCCCAGCATGACATACAGCAAAATGTGAACCCTGGTTGCTACCTTCCTTCCCACCCTCTGCTTCTCTCCTGAGGCTGCCAAGGAATGGAGGTCCACTAGGCTTGGAATTTCTGTCATATAGTTGGGAGAGCTGAGTTTCCATCTGGGAAAGTGAATAAATTGAGGTCCCTTGGGAAGACAGTGGGAGGCCAGGGTCACAGCCTAGGTTTCCTTGTGCTTGGCAATGTTCTCTTTCCAGGACTTCTCAGGGCTTGTTGTTGGATCTCCATGTTAGCAGCACACACACACTCCAGGCCCTCACCCCTTGCTTTTGGCATTATTGGTGCCACCCCTGCTTTGTTGCAGACTAGATGGAAAGACTAATCATCCCTTGAATTCTTTCAGGCTTTGGTACCATCTGATGATGTGTGGAACCTGACAAAAAGGGAATGGTTGAGCCTGGACCCTGAACAGAAGACACTGGCATATTATGGGAACATGACTTCTGTGGGTAAGGTTCCCTCTAGCCCTTCCCCACTTTCACCACCTGTTGGGAGTAGGGAGTGGGCACACAACCACACCCACACAAGCTTGCCTTGTCTCCAGGTTATAGGGAAATGTAAAGGGCCTGCTATATTTGAGATCTCCAGTGACACGAACTCCCCAATTCCTCATGACATGTAAAGAGCCCCCTTTAGTCTTTTATTGGAAAGAAATTAGAGCAAACCTGCTACTATAGTTTAGAATGTTTTTAACTCACAAATTATACAAATTACATGGCCATTTGATTGGAGTTTGCTGTTGAGAGGTCAAGCTCTTGTTTACCTCTCAGGGATGTGTATGTGTTGGGAGGAAGAGTGCTTAGAAAGAAAGACTGTTGGGGTTATGTTTGGGAGTTAGGAAGTCCCCAGATCTGGAAGAGCTCAAATTCAGTGGGTGGACACAGAGAGGGTAGAAAGTAGGGTAACGATCAGCCCTGAAAGGAGCTGGCCCTTGGGAACTCCATTTGATCTGCATAAATGACTTACCTAAGGTCACAACCAGCCCAGTTTTTGAGGATCCAGAAGAGTTTCTCTTCAAAGGCCTTCCCTTTTCTTCCATTCTGATGTCATCTGTGGCTACTTCTGTGACTCATTTCCTTCTCCATATCAGGAGTTCCTGCTTTGAACCCTACCTTGGTCTCGCACCTGGCCCAAGGACAAGTGCTGTTGGTATCAGACCCATCCCTCAGTACAGATCAAGCTAAGCACCTGGGTGAGTGAAAAAGAAACCTAGAGAAATATGAGGAAATTGGGGAGAGGCCCAGCTTAGCTATTGTGGGGCTCAAGTTGGGGTTGGAGGGTTCAGCTGAACTCATGAGGTCTAATGTTAGGTTTGGGAGCCCAGTTGAGGCTTTTAAGGGGTGTGGGTGGTGTCCTGTCAGGAGGAGAAGCCTCCCAGGAATCCCTTTGGTAGGCAATATCCAGCAGTCAGGGTCCCTTGATCCTTCCCTCCTGGCACAAGCTTCCTTTGGCTTTTAGTCCTTGTGCTCAGCAGCTATGTTGTGGGGGAATTGTTGACAGGAGAGAGTGGCCTCCTTCCTTGTGCACTCTATAGTCTGCAGTGTCTTCTATTTATCCTTTCAGAAAGCACTTCTATGACCCACCACCAGACAATGGATATAGAAGTCCAGCCTCAGGAGATGGCTTCCACGAGCTCCCTAAGGGCCAGTGACCCAAATGCTGAGGTCAAACAGAATGGGAACACTGACGGGAGGGAAGGGAACCTACAGAATCTGCCCATAGAACACCATTTTGCATGTAAAGAGTGTGGGGACACCTTTCGCCTTAAAGTGCTCCTTGTCCAGCACCAGAGGGTTCACAGTGAGGAGAAGGGCTGGGAGTGTGGCGATTGCAGGAAGGTCTTCAGGGGGGTGTCAGAGTTTAATGAGCACAGGAAGAGCCACACGGCCGCGGAGCCCAAGCCCGGCCCTAGTCAGGCCCTGGATGATGGCGTAGAGAAGAGGGAGCAAATGGAGAGGGAGGCGAAGCCCTTTGAGTGCGAGGAGTGCGGGAAAAGGTTCAAGAAGAATGCGGGTCTCAGTCAGCACCTGAGGGTGCACAGCAGAGAGAAGCCCTTCGACTGTGAGGAGTGCGGGCGGTCCTTCAAAGCCAACACCCATCTCTTCCGACATCAGAAGCTTCACACTTCAGAGAAGCCCTTCGCGTGCAAGTCGTGCAGCAGAGATTTCCTGGATCGCCAGGAACTGCTCAAGCACCAGCGGATACACACGGGCCACCTGCCCTTCGACTGCGACGACTGTGGAAAGTCCTTCCGTGGAGTCAATGGCCTGGCAGAACACCAGCGCATCCACAGCGGTGCCAAGCCGTACGGGTGTCCGCACTGCGGCAAGCTCTTCCGGCGTAGTTCGGAACTCACCAAGCACCGGCGGATCCACACTGGTGAGAAGCCCTACGAGTGCGGCCAGTGCGGCAAGGCCTTCCGTCAGAGCTCCAGCCTGCTGGAGCACGCGCGTATCCACAGCGGCGAGCGGCCTTACGCCTGTGGCGAGTGCGGCAAGGCGTTCCGCGGACCCTCCGACCTCATCAAGCACCGGCGCATCCACAGCGGACTGAAACCCTATGAGTGCGACAAGTGTGGCAAGGCCTTCCGCAGGAGCTCTGGCCTGAGTCGCCACCGGCGGATCCACAGTGGGGCGAGACGCTGCGAGTGCAGCGAGTGTGGCCGCGTGTTCAAGAGGCGCTCAGCGCTGCAGAAGCATCAGCCCACCCACCGCGAGTAAACGGGCCATTTGCCCCCCCCCCCCCGCTGCTGGTGGGCAAGAGGGGTCCTAAGAGGCCGTTGGTGGAGTCAAAGGAGATGAACAGTTTTGTAGCGCTTATCTATTTTATCGTCCAAAAGGTTGAACCAGTTTATACTGCCACCAGCAATTTCTTAAGTGTACACATTTCTCATTATGCCCATTGAGAGTAGCTTTTACCATTTTAACTTAGTTTGGGTAGTTTACCTGGCAGAAAGTACCGTCAAGAGATTTTGACCATCATGCCTTGAATGAGAAGAGAAATTTGGATGTGGGGGTGGGGAGGGGCCTGGTGGCTCATCTGCTCCAAGCCCCACCTCTGAAGGAAACAAATGCAGAGATGTTCAATGATGACATCAAGATAATGTGACCCCACCTCTCCCAAAGAGTTTTTTGGCCTACTTGAATTTATAAATTTTTAGGGATGTAAATAGAATACTCAAGTGTCTTATAATATTTAATTTATTAATTTAGTTACACATACATATTGTAAATCACATATTATATAGAATAATATATTAATTTAGAAAACACTCCCTTTTGCCATGCTCCATTTCAAGAAATCATTTTATTCTAACTCCTCATATACATTTTCAACCTCATAGTCTTCACCAACATGGGAACCCCCTTGAGTCTCAGACCATATCCAGTCACTCCATCTAATAATCTATGCGTGGTAGCACTGTGACAATCCCTGCATGAGGTTCTCATCAGAAACTTCCTCCCAAGCCATAAGAACATATTTATGTAACGTTAGGACAATTGTTTTGTGTGTTTCTTAGTTAGTCCTATAGCTCCACAACATAGGTACTTAAGGTGGTGCTTTTTCAAATGGCCTTACAAAAGGCTGGAGGGTTTTTGTTTTGTTTTCTTAGAGCACCTGAAGCATCATCCTGAGGTCATACTCCCAGTAAAGATTACTGAATGTGGGTTAAAGGTTCTTTGCCTCCTTGTTTCTTAAACCAGTTCAACCTGATGACCCTTGTGTATATCCAAAACAAGCATCAATTGGATTGTTTCAGCCTAATGGCTCTTGTTCTCAAGCAGCACTATTTTATTTGAAATAAAGTAGGCGAGAGAGCAGCCCCAAATAAGAGACACATCTCCAGGACTCAAGGGTGAGGTGACACTTTCCCACTGAGAACAAAAGCCTCTCTCCTGGTATGGGGCCTAGATGGTACTTCACCATCCCTCTATTTGCAAATCTGTAAAATGGGAGGAAATCACAGTACCTACCTCCTAAGATTATCAAGAGGACTGCCATCATGCCTGCAGAGCACTGCATGTGATGGCCTGGCACAGAGGTCCGCATTCAGTGAAGATGATCTGCTGACATCGTACTTCTTGTTATCATTTTACAGCTCATTAGTACTAGAACTGGGAATGGACCCAGGCCTCCTGACTACTAGCCTCATCTTTCTTTCCTTCAATGACTTAAATACTGATTCTTTTTTCCTGAATGCAAATTGTACGTTCATCTCCTTTGACTAGTTATCAAGTTACCTTTGAATATATTGACTTTATATAGCAATTCTTTCTGTATTGATTGTGGTGTTCTCTTGTATTTCTTTGCCCTTTGTAGCAATTCTTTTACATTTTTTGTTGTGCGGGCTTTTGATTTTTACATATTCCAACACTTGTTTTTGTCTGTTAAGTCATAACTTTCATTGCTTCAGTATTTAGCTATGACGACATTTTCTTCTAGAATTTTAATCACAAATGAAAAGTTGAAACCTCTGCCCATCAGAAGGTAGATGCACCAGGTGGGCAAACTGGATGGGAAAGGGCCAGAGAAGCATGCCTATTCCTATCCAAGATGCAGACTCTGTGTATATCTGTGGGCAGCATTTGACTATCCAACCTGACCACTGAGGCACACTAGAGATATGTCTGTCATGGAATGCCCAGAGCACTCTGTGACAACACATCAGTATAGCCCCAGCCACCAGCAGCAGGGCTTGGCCTCACCTAGACCAACAGGATGGTCCAAAATTGGTCTGGCAGCAGCCAGCCATCATTCAAGTTCCCAGGAGCGTTGACAATGCCGGGTTTGGATTTGGTGACTGAGCAGCAGATCCACTCGAGACATCTCCTCAGACACAAGAAGACTCACTTGACTGACATCATCATATGGACCACAGCTTCCTCCCAGCAAGTGACTCTGGAATGAGAAAGAGATTGGTTTGGTGGCCACTGCTTTGGGCAACTAAGGAGAAATTTGCCCATGTGTTCTAGCACTACTTCTGCAGCCATATTGAAGAGGTCAACAAAGCCAAGGCTCAGAGAGGAACTGCCCTCCAGTGGCCTGTATCGTGCTGCTAGAAGCTGGCTATATGAAGCCTGGACTAGGAATTGCAGTAGCTGTGCCTGAGGGGGGCAATAAAGCAAGGGTTCAGAGGACAACAAGGCCCTTCTGATGGTCCATGTGGCATCCAAACAGGAGCTGGTCATCCTGGGGCTGCACTGTCACTCTGCAGCCTCCTCTAAGAGGAACAGCAGTAAGGAGTAGTGAGGTAGCTGGCCACACCAGCGCTGTGGCCTGAAACTTCCCAGCAGCTGTGCCCGGGGGGCACTGAAGGGCCTGGAGAGGAAGTGTGCTTTTATGGCACCAAGGGGAGGCAGAGCTCCCCAACAGGCACAGCCTGGAAGGGCTTTCCAGGCCCCAACCTGGGAAGCAAGGTTTAAGAGCAACCCCCATGACCTTGGCCAGAAGGTCCTCTCAGAGGCCACCACTGTGGCCCTAGGCAACCTCTCCATCCTGACCCCCAGGCTGGAGAGAAGCCAACAGCACTTGTTACATAGCAGCTCCTTTTGCTCTGTGGGCTCAGTTCTTGCAGTAGTTTTGAATCTGTCTGAAATCACTACTTTCTCTGATCAGTTTTCTCTTTTTGAGCTGTTAGGATGTGTTTTGTATAGCTGTCGTTGGGTAAGGAATGTTGACATCAACCAGGGGCAAGTCTGGCACCTTTACCTTGAAGGACTCTGCCATTTCTTGACCATTCATTCATCATTTATCAGGTTTGATGAAGGATCCTGTTGAAGTCTAGATTACCATTGGCTCTGAATGTAGCATAGTGGTCACTGCTCCCAGCCAGGACATGGCATCTTGGCATTCCTTCCTGCCCTCCTTTACTTTTTTTTTTTTTTTTTTTTTTAGTTTCAGTTTTATAATTTTCTGTCAGACAAATCCTCTTTAAGAATTAACACTAAAGGTTGTGTCTTTTCCATCCCTGTTGATGAAGCGGCTTTTCATGATGTTGGCGGTAAAATCCCAGCTGTATCCAAACACAATCAGTCTGTGGCTTTAACGTGTGTCTGTAGTTTGGCTGAGTTCATCTTCTGCCTCCGGGAACATGAGGGTGGATTTTCTTGGATTCTCTAGGTATACTGCTATGTCCAATGCAAATGTGAGCAAGCTTCCTGTGGTATGTGCTTGTCTATGCATTCGTGTATCTACCTCATTCCATTTTCCTTTCTAATCACATGTATTCCTAATGCAAGGTAAATGGAGAGCTGTTGGGTTACATGGAATTCTGGATCACAGTAAAAGTACCCTTTTCTTGCCATACTAACAAAGAAACCCTCCATTAATTTTATTAGAGTTTGGCTACTTGCTGAAGTTTTCAAAAGAAAGCAATCATTTACCATTTTCCTGCATATTATGATTCACTGTCAATTAGTTGTATCATACCCACACTTGCATTTCTGGAATAATCCCCACCTGATTGCAGTGGGCCTCTTTCTTCTTCGGTTGTATTGCATTCTCTGTGCTTTGTTTTGTGCTTGAAATGGCATGGCACCTGCCCTGGGCCTGACCCTGTTGTGTACCATGTGACCCACCACCCCCCTTCTAGGCCACATTAATTAAAGCAGAACCAAACACCTGATGCAAGGTCAGCAGCCAGTCGTTAGAGCCAGCTGGAGATGATAGAGTGAGCTTTTCAGGTCTGTGAAGTATAAACAAGGAAACTGAAGTTTCTATTTGGTGTTGGAAGCCATGTGGTATTTAGAGGTGTTGCCCCTGTGGGTGACACTGAGATGAAGATTACTGGGCTCCCCAGAGCTGTTCAATACCAGCACCACAAGGCAGGCCTGACTGCACTGTTTCCTGGATCACTGGCTACTGCCCTCGTCAGTCCATGCTGTGTCCCCAGCCTAGATTTGAGCCAGCTTGAGTGGGTCTCTTCTTTGTGCAACTTGTCAATATCCAATTGCATTTGACCATTTGGCTACTTCTTGAGAAGAATCAATATTGGCTTTCCTCTCATTCTACCCAGCCAGCATTCCTGGCCCAAGTCCCACCTTGACTGTTGTGAATACCTATTTAAATGTGGTACTGTATTCTGTTTGCTAAGATGGGTGAAAACCTATGCCTTCTCCTCTCAGTGAGTATAATCATTGGTTTTCTGAGTATTCTTCCTTTCCTGAACTGTGTTTGGTCCATAAAATAAGTTCATCACAGCCCACTGTGTTTCCAGCAAATCCATCGTATTGGGAGGGGGGGGGTGATTACTCCTGTTACTAGATACCTGTATTCTATAGTTCTCATTGCATCAGTTTGGGTGTTTACTTTCAAAAACAGACATGGTCTCTTTAAACTTGACCCTCAATTTACTTGCATACTCTGTTAACAGTAGTTGTGTCCTGTCCCAGTTCATCTTTTGGTTGTTGCCACTCTCTTCTTACTTCTCCCCACTCTCATGACCTTGTCTGTTTTATGGCACTCACTATAATCGGCCTTGCACTAGAGCTGTTTGTGAACTTGGCTTTTCCTCTCCCCTCCTCAACCCTCCCCTGCCCATTAGATTGTGAGCTCTTAGAAAAGACAGGGGTGGCCCTTCATGTCTGATCCCCTACCAAATCTAGCACAGTGCCTTGCATCAAGTAGACATCAATAAATAAATGTTAAATGGCATTGGTCTTCCTTGACTTATTTTATCAAAGCTTTATTTATCAATTCTTCCCTTTCTCCTATTTTCACACCATGGGGTGCATGTCTTTATACTTGAAGAATCACTCCCTTCTGGGGTCCAGGTACTATCTTGGTCCCTGCTGGGATTGGCTTGATAGACACCTGGAGAGGAGAAAGGCACCCTGGTGATTAGGGACTAGTTTGCCTGGAGCTTTGAGCTATCCCTTGGCAGTCACATTCATCAATCCAGGTACTTTCCGCATCTCAGCTAGGACTCCCAGAGTCTGAATTCCAGATGAAAGCAGAAGATAAGGTCAGAACTTGAGTTCCTTCCTTAGGGATCAGCAATGGGTGACAAATGGTTTCTGGAACTTGAGAATCAGCCCACCTCTCTAAGCTTAGACGGGGTGGGAGCAGGGAAGTCAGTCATTTTGGTGGCTAGTGGTTGATCCTCTCTGGTGACCACTGCTTCAGGAAAAAAAGAGGAGGCTCTTGGTTTACTGACTCTTCCAAACTCAAATAGGGCTCAACTGTGAAGACAGCTGCCCAATTGTAGAAAGACAAACACAAAGTAAGCTCCAGGAACCCAATGGGAAACTTAACAGGAGAGAGGAAGATTCTAGAAAAGAGAATGACTTCCCCACCAACTATTTCCCTGGCTTCTAGCAGAGACCCAAGGAAGAGCCATGTCATCTTTCCTCAAGGTCCTCACCCCAGACCAGCTGTAGGGAGGTGGAGTTTCACAGTACCTACATGACAGTGCAACTACCTGCCTGTGTGCTTGCCCCAGTCTGGCCCAGCCATATCAGCTTGCAAGCCAGTCATTGGGAAAGAACCTTTCACTTGCTTTTATTGGTTCATGAGGTGCTTGTTTCTTAGAATTCCACCTTCTTTCCTTAAAATGTATGCAAGCTCTGTTCTGGCAAGCTTCACTTGGCATGGGTCAAAACCACAAATCATTTGGACAGCCAGCACAGACTGTGGGGGAGGAGTCAATCAGGGATTTCTCTCCAGGGGTCCTGTAGGCCTCTAGTACAGAGTTCAAAACATTCCTTCCTGCCTTTCCTAGTGCCCCTGACTTCCTGAGCCTGGTAGCTTCTCCAGCACCATCCTCTATGGAACAAGCACAAAGGCATCTAATGAAACAGGGATATACTTTCTGGTTCTCACCTTCAGTAACACATTCAAAATTATTGAAAAGATCTTGTGAGGCCCCCTGGCAGTGTTCTGCATAGCAACTCATGGGCCAGTGTCTACATGACCCCTGTCTGCCTAGCCCAGGTTCATTTCATACCCTCTCCCCCACCCCACTTCTACCTACAGGACCACCCAGGACGGACAGCTGGCTCAGGGAGAGAAGTGGCTTCTGCTCTGATGCTCACTGCATTTTAGCTTCACTTCCCCAGTGGTCTTCTGACCCATTTTTCTAAAGATTCTCAACCTGTTTCTGTCTGTCCTCGTTAGTCCATCCAACAGTAGGTCATTCTTTCTATGTGCCAGCCTGACGTGGCCCAACTCAGCATCAGAATACAGGGTTAAAATGCCAATTTTATCTGAAAGTTCAAGTCCTCTCTTCCCTATCGTAAGTTCTGCTGAATCCTGAGCTTCTGGCTCCTGCCTTTGGCCCCTGAGGCCCAGCAATGCCTCCTTTTACTGCACTATATTGTTATTCTCAGTCAATGGATGTCTCCTCCCTGACCCAGAGAGGTCTTCACTTCTGAGCCACACATTCCTTACCTCCACCAAGGCCTTGGACAGCAATCCACATCCCCTGCCTGGCTGGGAGGGGTCCTCTCCCTCCTCTCTGTGCCCCCTGTGTTATGGACCCGAGCCCCACTGCCTGGGAGTGGCCTATAGTTCCAGACTAGAAGACCCAATGCAGGATGAGATGGATCTGCTTGGTCCCCAGCAGACCTTGGACCTGTCCCAGAGTAGCCCTTGGAGAAGGTGTCCTTGGAGTGTATGATCGTACACAGCACTCCCACCTCAGTGCCAAATCCACTGTACCCTACAGGTTCCTAAGGGATAAGACGGCTGGGACAGAGAAAACATGGCCTCTACCTGGACTTTCCCTCCCCTCCCCTCCCTGCAGAGTAAAGCAGTGAAGGTCATGGTTCAGATCCTCCACTGGTTTTGAGAGGACCTGTCGGGGCTGGGTCAGCCCCAGCTCTTGTGGAGCCCAGTCATGGATCCCATGGCAGTGTCCATGATGTTACTCAACCTGGTACATGATGTGGCTCCATGAGATAGTCAAGGAGCTGGCAGTGAATACATGGAGCTGGGAGATGGTGCACTCTGAGGATTCTGCAGCATGTCCAGGTGGGGAGCTGGGGGCAGGATGACTCCCAAGAGCACCTCCTATGCTCGCACTGGCTTGCCCTCAGACAATACAAAGAGACTCAGGGAGGCTCATCCAGGTGAGGTGTGGCCCAGGGCCCTAAGCGTGCCACATGGTAGAGAATTGGTGGGGCTGAAGGCTGGGGAAAAGGAGCCAGAGCCCTGAGCAAGTCCTGAGAACAAGCAACCAGGACCTGATCCATTTCCATTCCAAGGGAGCCACTAGCAGAGAGCAGCCAGCCTTCTGGTTTGAGGTGGAAGATGAGTATCACATGCACAGAGGATGGGATTGGTAGAGACTTCAGCCTTTGCTCAGAAGGTCCCTGCTACAGTTTGAATATGGTTTGTCATCACAAAAACTCATGTAAAGACTTAGTCCCTGATGTGGCAATATTGCAAGGTAGCGACTATTGGAAGGTATTTGGTCATGGGGGGAGGCAGAACCCTGATGAATGAATGAATGCTTTTCTGCCATGAGTGAGCTGTCATTCTGTTGGGGCTGGATTAGTTACCAAGAGAGCCAGTTGTTATAAAGCAAGGTCACTCTTCATGTTCTCCCTCCACATGGACCCTTTGCCCTTTCACTTTCTGGCATGAGTTGAAGTAGCACAAGGCCCTCAACAGATGTGGCTACCCAGTCTTATACTTGCCAGTATCCATAACCAGGAGCCAAAATAAACCTCTTTTCTTGTAAATTATCCAAGTTTCTGATATTCTGTTATATGGACTAAGATAATGAACTAAGTCGCCAAGATCAGGAGCTGCCTACAGACTTGGTGGCCAAATGGAGGGGAGTCTAATAGTAGAGGTTGGGGTCTATTGACCTTGATCCTCCAGAGGTCTCACAGTACCAAGCTCACTTTGGAAGGGCGTCAAGGACACATTTGTCTAATGTCAAATGGCCAAGGCCAAAGTCCAAATTTTGCCATCAGGGAATGAATTTCTGAGGCTCAATAATTCTGAAATTTATCTCAAAATAGAACTGTTATAATTTTATTATCCATTTGCATACTCCAGCTTTTAGAGGTGGCCTTCTGGTGCAGAAACTGGGGCCTCTCGTTGCTGTTGCCTGAAGCTAGCCCCTAGCTTTGCTCTCGCCTACTTTCCACCTGCTGCTGCTGGTGCTGACTGGCTCTCTGAAGAAAGATTTTAGCAGCATGTTTACCACAAGGAACTTTCTTCTTAGGATTAACAACTTGGTCAATTCTCAAAAATCCTTTGCCTTTACTGAAAACAATTAGCATCTATAAGAGTTTTTGTGGCAAGATTCCCTTTAAATTTTTCAGCAATTGTTTTCCTAAAGCATTTTGTAAAGTCTGGCTTGAAGCTTGTTTAGTTGAGATAAAAATCTGTTTAAGAACCTTCTTTTTCTTCGAACACTTTATTTTCTTCATATGTTCATATTCTTTATTATTTTGGAATAAGAGATGATTTATGAAAGATGAAATTGTACACTTGTACACAAATTTAGAGCTTTTCCTGTTTTTTTTTTTTTTTTTTTTTTTTTTGCAACATGTAGAATTCCCCTTGGGACTTTTTCTGGAAACACTCATGACCTAAATGAAGTCAAACAATCAAATATTCAATTGCATTCTTAAAGTTCTTTTATTTAATGCCACCAAAGCCAGTATGAAAACCAGTGAGTCGTATGGTAAATCTGTCTTCTATTGCTATTATCAGTGTGTGAATATTCTTTATGTTATATTCTTTTAAAGTTTCTTTTTAGTTACACAAACAAAATGTAAATATAACCTCATTTTAAATTTTTAAATAAATATGGATAAAATAAAATCCCCTTTAAACCATTCTTTGGCACTCCTAATCTCTTCCTTTCTGGGAAGATATGTTCTGACATTTTTCTGTATATTTATATGTGTATATACAATAGAGTTGATCATTCTGCAAGTTACTTTCAAGTAAGCATACCTGGGAGGATGGTAACTACAGCTAGATATTCCACAGAATGGATTTAGCAAGGGTTATTCACCCTTCTTGCTAAACATTCAGGCATTTACAGGGTTTTGTTGAGAGAAACAGTGCCACATATGCAGCCTTACCCCAATCTCTTGTGCACAGATGTGAGCTACAGGACAGATGCCAAGTTAGGAAGGGCAGAAGCTGGATGACTTCAACAAAGAGATCTGCAATGATGCAATGGCTCAGAGAAATTGCTTTTTTTTTTTTTTTGTAGTGCTCTGGATCAAGTATAGGGCCTTGCACATGGTAGGCAACAATTCTACTATTGTGCTATATTCCCAGCCCTGGTGTAGGGAGAATTGAATACCATTTCTCTCACACATAAGTCTGAGCTGAGCAGCCTGTTGATGGGGGCAGCTCTGCTTCATGCAGTCACTCAGGGACCCTAGCTCCTTACATTATGTTTCTTCCCTCTCCTCAAGGGCGGTGTTTCTCAAAGCACACATGAGGAAAGATAGTTCACTTCCTCTGATCCACTGCAGACTGAAACTTTTCTAACATGCAGTAAATATGTCATGGTAATATACAGTTTCTATAGAAACTTCGAAGCACTTCTTCCTGATATCTGTACTAACCCAATCATGGAGTACTAACAAACAGCTGTGGCTGCACAGTGGTCCCATGGATGGCATTGCTTTGACCACAGTCAGACTGTAACAGTGTCATGTCTGTGCTCTGGCTCCTGTGAAGAGCAAGAGGATGAAGGGTGTACACATTCAGGGCAAGCACTGTCCCTCCAAGCAGATGAGGCAGAAGTTGGACACATCACCACTGCTTTAATTCCATTGGTGAACTATTACTTAATTGGCACTTAACTGCCCTGAGGGCAGCTAGGGGAATAGTCCAACTGAGCAGCCCAGTGCCAGAAGGAACAGCCCTCAGGCAAAGGAGGCAATGAACAGTGTCCTTCACAGTACCAAAAAGTGGTATTTACTGGGTTCAAAGAGTACAGGCATTTTAAAAATAGATGCTATTAACCAGGTGCAATGGCACAGCCTGTAATCCCAGCTACTTGAGAGGGTGAGGTAGGAGGATAGCAAGTTTGAGACCAGCCTGGGAAACATAGCAAGGCCCTATCTCAAAAAAAAAAATTGAAACAACTGGGGATGTGAGTCAGTGGTAAAGCACCCCTGGGGGTTCAATCCCCAGTACCAAAAATATATTAAATAAATAATTTAAAAAGAGTCTGTATCAAGTATGTGCAAGAGTTCCCAATGGATAGAACCACCACATGACCCACCTATACCACTTCTAAGTATTTATCCTAAAGAATTAAATCACCATACTATAATGACACATGCATATCCATGTTTATAGCAGTACAATTCACAATAGCCAAACTATGGAACCAGTCTAGGTGTCCATCAATGGATGAATGGATAAAGAAAATGTGATATATATATATATATATATATATATATATTTAGCCAAAAAGAAAACTGAAATTATGTTATTTGCACTAAAATGGATGAACTAGACACCACTATGTTAAGCAAAATAAGCCAAACTCAGAAAGTCAAGGATCATATGTTTTCTCTCATATGCAGAAGCTAGAGAGGAAAAAGAAAAAGAAAGATGGGGAAGGGACTAGGGGTAGGAGCAGGGAAGAAAAGAGGAAATAATGAGGAATGATATTAACCAAATTCTATTATTATTGTGTGTACATGCATGAATATATAACAGTGAATCACACCATTATGTACAACTATAATACACCAATAAAAATAAGGTAAGAAAGATAAAAGGATTTAAAAAAAAAAGAGTTCCCATTGGCCCCCAATCTCAGTCACACTGATGGTCCAAAAATAGTATTTTTCTCATTTGCATTTTTCTCATTACTAGTTTTTTCAGTTTGAGCATCTTTTCATATATTTATAGGCCACCCCAATTGACTCTTTTGTAGACTACTTGTTCATCTTCTTTGCCATTTTTCCTCCTGACTTACAATTCCTTTCATATGCTTAGTAGCGACCCTCCATCTGCTCCACATGCTGCAAATACTTTCTTCCATGCTGCTGTTTTTAACTTAATTGATGCTGGCACATCTGTTGTCATGCAGAAATTGTGTTTTTCATCATTATTCCATCAAACATATTAGGATTTTCTTTCAGAGTGTCCACATTTTGTGCCTTGTTTAATAACATCACCTTTATCCAATGACTAGGAGTAGATAGATGTTACCTAGGTATCATAGATGAAAAGATATTCCTGAATAATTAAAATATCTAAACATAAAAACTATATAAATCTAGGCATGGTGGTTGCATGCCTGTAATCCCAGGGACTCAGGCGGCTGAGGCAGGAGGATCATGAGTTCGAGGCCAGCCTCAGCAACTTAGCGAGGCCCAGTCTCAAAATAAAAAATAAGCCTCACTAAGTTGCTAAGGTTGACTTTGAACTTACAATCCTCCTGTCTCAGCCTCCTGAGTCCCTGGGATTACAGGCATATGCCATCACACCTACCTAAATTGACAAATTTTCATGTGTGTTTCTGGAATTTCTGGGATCTTATTAATTAATTTGTAGAATCTTGCATCAATACTTTTTAAACTATCATAGGTGTATAATATGTTTTGATGCCTAGTAGATTTTTTTCCTTTAAGTTTTTTGGGCCAATATTGTATAATTTTTTTCCAAATGAGAGTTTAAGTGTTGGCTTGTTAGTTTTCATTAAAATCTTGTGATATTTATTGTGATTGCATTGAAGGCATGGATTGATTTCAGGGGAATTGACATCTTTTAAAAGTAGTATGTTTTCTATCCAAGAACATGATATGTCTTATAATTTATTCAGGCTATTTTTATGTCCTGAATTTTTTATATTTTTTCACATCCACCTCACATATTTTAATACATTTTATTTCAAAGTTTTTTATTATTTGTATTGCTCTTAGGAGTAGGAGGCTTTTTAAAAATATATTTGTTATTCCATCACTGTTGAGAAGATAAAGTTTGTGAAAGCTTCATACATGAGTACTAATAATTTGTCAAATGTTTCATTTAGATTCTCCAGAAAATGATCATAGCATATCTGAATAATTATAGTATTTTCTGTTCAAGTATTTATACTCCATATTTCTTTCTTGTCTCATATTGATCATAATGAGTTCATTAGAGACTGGCAATGAAGGGGTGTAGGTTGAATTTTATCAAATGCTTTTTCTACATTAGTTGCAATGATAAATTTGTTTCCCCTTTAACCAGTAATTAAGTGATTTGCAATAATAACTCTGTTAATATGGATTCATCATTGCATTCTTAGGAAAAAACCATACTTGTGAATGGTAAGATATTCTTTTATTGGTATGATTTAGTATCTTTGTACTTTTGTTCATAAGAGAAATTGGTCTAAGCAGCAATTTTACTGTGCTATCTTATTCCAATTTTGGTACCAGAGTTATAATAACCTCCTAAATGGATTTGGATTGTTTCCATCTTTTATAATGAAAAGAAGGGTTTATGTAATATTAGAATTACCTGATTCTGAGCTGGAGTTGTAGCTCAGTGGTAGAGCACTCAGCTAGCACATGTGAGGCACTAGATTCAATCTTCAGCAACACATAAAAATAAATAAATAAAATAAAGGTCCATCAACATCTAAAATTTTTTAAAAAAAAGAATTACCTGTTTCCTCTTTAGGTTTAGAAGAATTTAGCCATAAAACAACTTGGACCTGATATAGTATTGAAAGATCTTTGACTATCTTAACACTTTTTATGGATATTGGTTTATTGTATTCTCTATTTCTTGGTCAATTCATATTTTCATAGAAAGTCATCTATTTACCTAGATTTTTGTATTTATTCACATAAAACTACAGATAGTATTCTCTTGTAAGTTTTAGAAAATTTGACTCTGCATCTGAAGTTACACCCCATCCTGTTTTTTACAATATTTGTTTCTTCACCTTCTTTCCTCCTGACCAAAATTGCCATGAGTTTGTGCATCTTTTAAAATTTTAATCTATTCAACAGTTTGGGGATGTTTCCTATTAGTTTATTTTGTTCTACCTGTTTTTTTTTTCCTTTTAATGTTGTATTAGCATGTTTTATCTGTTTTGTAACAAGATCCTGAGATTATTGGGGTAGCAGTGATGTAAGTTTCAAATCTACATTTCCCAGATAAGAGTGGCCAATAAAATGACAATAGAAGTCATTGGCTGGAGTTTCTGGAGATTTCTTTACAGTGGACTGAATTAGTGGGAGAGGCCCCACTTTGGTATTCCTCTCATTTTCTCTTTCTCCTAAACTGGAACATATATTTGATGGCTATAGCTTCAGAAGCTATTTGATACAGTAAAAAAAATTGCCAAAGGAATCATTAAAGATTTTTCTCTTGACATCCTTGAGCAACTGACTAAAGCCAGCAAATGCCTGCTTCCAAACATCTCAATACATGAGAAAAGTATACTCTGTGTTTAAATCACTATTGTTGACTGTTACTCAACTGAACATAGTTCCTAATTAACACATTGCTTGTGGATGTAACCAATATTATCAGTTTCTTGTGTATCTTTCTATACTCTTTACTGTCATTATTGTAAGTATATTTTAAGCTTTTTATTATGGAAATTACCAGACATACACACACACAAAAATGGTAAATAGTATAATGGACCTCCATGTACCCCTTGCTCAGCTTCAATTATTCATCAATAATCTATGCACGCACACACACACACACACACACACAATGACACACATATTCTTTTTTTACAGAAATGCTAGCATACTATTACACAGTACCTTACCTTCCTTTCTTAACAATGTTATGTTGGATATAGCTCCATATTAGCACACAGTTTCTTCATTCTCCTTAATGTCTATCTAGTATTCCTTTATCTTTTCACACACATGCTAGTATATCTGTAGAATAAGTTCCTAGATGTGGAATTGCCAGGTCAAAAGGTACATGTAAATTACATGTATTTGTAATTTTGATTAATGTCCTCAAATTACATCCATAGAAGTTGTACTACATTCATGAGTACTGCAAAACAGTGCCTGTTACCCCCACCCCAACATTTTGTGCTATCAAACTTTGTTGCTTTTTCCAATCTGTAAAATTAAAATGAGTATCTCACTGTAGCTTTAATTTTGATTTTTCTTATTTAGAAGTTATTTTTCTTTCTCTCCTGTGAGCTGTTTGCATAGCTTTTGCCCATCTTTCTATTGCATTGTTAGCATTTTTCTTATTATTTTGTAGGAGCTACTCATATAATAGGATTATTAGCCCCCTTCTCTCAGATATGGATTGGAAATAATTTTCCCAGTTTATCATTTGCCTTCAATTTTGCTAATGTTATTTTCATATTAACAAAACTTTTTGGTTTTATGTGTTGAATTAATCAAGGTTTTCCTTTTTGGCTTTAAGGTCTATGTCAAATTGAAAAAGGCCTTTTCTTATCCAGCATTATGTTTTCTTCTAGTATTTTATGGTTTCATTTTTTAATCATTAAATTTGATCTATCCACAAGTTAGTGTTTTGCAGGCCATGAGGTGGAATTTGACTTTTGTCTTTTTCCAAGATGGCTCCCATTGGTTTAATAATCCAGTCTTCCCCTACAGAACTGAAATGATATTTTTATTTTATGCTAAATTCTTGTTTGTGTTCTGGTGTATTTTAAACTTTGTATTTCTTTAGTTCTGTCATTCTATATGTATACTAGTAAGACTTTTTAAAATTACTGTTTATTATGCCATCATTTTAACTCTAATTCATAATGTTTCAATTTTTCAAACTGTGAAGTACAGCCCAGATGCAGAGGAATGTGTAGATCATATATATTTTATGTGAATTTTCTGCATTTTAGAATCTACAATTGTAAAGTGAACATACTCTCATAACCATTCACAGATCAGGGGATGGAGCCCCACACATGGCCCCAATGGTGTTCCATGCAATCACAACCCTCTCCCTCCCTAACTTCCATGATAAACATTTTCTTGCTTTGCATCAGAATTTTGCCACTTAAGCATACATCCACACATAATTCAATATTGCCAATTTTGAACTTCATATAAATGCAATTTTAATTTATGTGTGTTGTTTCAAACTCTATCTTTTTATAACTCATCCACATTATAGTGTATATATATTTTATTCCTTTTTGCTTTAGTAGATTATTCTACTACATACCTTTACCAAGTATATTTATTCATTTTGTGCCTCCTGGATATTTGGTTTGTTTTCATCACCAAATGTGACATTGAACAATTGTATTAGTTTCCTATGGGGCCTGTTACAAAGTGTCATATATGTGGTGTTTTGCAGCAATGGAAATTTATTTTCTCAGAGTTCTCAAGTTCTGAAGTTCAAAATCAAGATGTTGGCAGGATCACCCTCCCTCTGAGGGCTCTGGAAGAGAACTTCCCTTGCCTCTCCCAGCTTTTGGTGGATCCAAGCATTCCTTGGTACGTGGCCCATACTACTCCAATCTCTACTTGCATATTCACATCACTCCCCCTACCCTGATTCTGTCTCAAGTATCCCTCTGTCTCTCTTATAAAGACCCTCATCATTGGATTTAGAAACTACGTAGATAATCTAGGATGATCTTATTTCAAATCTTTAACTTAATCACATCTGCAAAGATCATTTTTCCAGATAAGGTCACACAGGGTCCATGGGTCAGGACATGGACATGTCTTTTGAGATTCCACCATTCAACCCATTCCACCGTATATACTGGTTTCCTGGTATCCACATATACACAAGCTTCTTCAGAGTTTATCTACTTGGCAGTTGAATTTCTGGGTCATAAGGGAAGTATGTTAAATTTTACTATATTATGCCTACACTTTTCCCACTGTACACTCCCATTAGCAAGGGTGTAATTTCCCATTGCTCCACAGTATTGCCAACTTGGAATTATCAAACTTTTTAGTTTCCACCAATCTATTGATTGTGTAATGGTAGTTCTAATTTACAGTTCTGTAACAACAAATGAGGTTGAGCACCTTTCAAATGTCCACGGGCCATATGAATTGTTTAAGTTGTGAAAAAGCAGGTCTGTTGAAGTCTGACCCATTTTTCTGTTGTCATTTGTCCTAATGTTATTTTGTTATTTCTTATCTTCTAATTATGAGAAACTTGTCAGTTATATTCTACTTTTTCTTCTTCAAACCTTTCATCAGAATCTCTCTTTGTGGCCCACCTAATTGAAACCTATTGGGAAGGGAATTTTGGAAAATATCGTTTAGATTAGCCAAGTTGGCATATTACAAAGTCACCTTTATTTCACATTCCTCAAAATACTCAGTTTACATATGCCATCTGGTTCTTATTAGTCAGCTGACTGATAAATATGTATAACTTTTATTATCCAATACAATATTTCCATGGGACTATCTTTGAGTCATGAATTATTTTAATGTGAATTTCTTCATTTCTAAACAAGTGAGGGGGGTCTTTTTTTGGAGGGTAGGCTGGGAATTAAATCCAGGGGCACTGAACCACTGAGACACATCACCAGCTCTTTTTAGGCAGAGTCTCTCTAAGTTGCTGAGGCTGGCCTCAAACTTTCAATCTGTCTCAGTCTCCCAGGTCACTAAAATTAAAGCATGCGCCATAGTGCCCAGATTTTATATTTTAGTTATCTTTTTGTTGTGACTGTCAATACCCTACTAACTCCCATGAACATACCTGTAGGTGAATATGTTATGCTTATTCCTCTTTAAAGTGAGATAAAATGCACATCATTAGGGAATTTCAGGGTGTTAAAAAACACATACTGGATTTGAACTTTGGTTGGGTTATATCAGGGAGAGTTTAAAGAAAGTAGAATTTGTTTTAGGTACTGTCAGAAAGTGAGGACAATTCTATGATTGGGTATCTCAATACATCTTCTTTCTGAGACTGATTGAAGCACAGTGCTACCACTATAATGGGTAAAGATGCAGCAGTCACCCACATCAGTGAGGCAAAGGGGAAGGGTGCTTGGTATTTTGTGGATTGCACATTGACCTTGTTTTTATCTATGCTTAGACAAAATTATGAAGTGGCCTTGCTTTGTCTCATTTTCTCATGGTCTCAGGGTAACCTTGTTCGAGGCTGGCATTCTGTGAGGTTGTTTATGTTCAATAGAAGAACAACATGGCCTTGCTGTGAGTGCCAGACCAGCTTCCAAATATCAGGGCCTGCTGTTTATTTTTCCTGTCCTGTGACTTTCTAGCTTAATTATACTGTGATCACAGACTATGCTATAAATGATTTTAACTCTTAGAAACATCATAAAACCTACTTTTGGTTCCAGTATGTGATTTTTTAAATAAATATTCCATGTGTGCCTAACAGAATGTGCAGTCTACAGTTGAGTGTGATTTCTGTTTATGTTCATTCGGTCAGCCTACCAACTGTGGTTCAAATCCATATTCTTACCAATATTTTTGTCTAATCTACCAATTACTATTTTCTTCCAGTTATTGAGTAAAGAATGTTAAATACTACATTTGAAATAGTCATGCTAAAAATGTAGCAAACCAATATCTGACCAAACCTCTGAATCTAGCTACCAATTTACAGAAAACATGGAATTCAAAGGAAATTGTTAAACAACCCCATGGCACTGCAACAATCAATATCCAGACTGTACAGAAATCTATAGTATAAGTAATTTTTTTCAATAAATAAATTACAAGGAGAAAAAAAGATATAGGAGAGCATGTAGATTAAGACACTTAAAATGTATCAATCAATGTGTGGATTTCAACTGGCTTCTGATTCAAACAAATTGTAAAGAAAAATGTATCAGGGGCTGGGGCTATAGCTCAGTTGGAAGAATTCTTGCCTTACGTGCACAAGGCCCTGGGTTCAATCCCCAGCACCACAAAAAAAAAAAAAAAAGGAAAAGAAAAGAAAAATGTAGCAATAGGTAATTTCAACACTGGTACTGGACACTTGACAATATTAAAGAATTATTGTTAATTCTTAGTTATAATTGTATTATAATTATGTTATAATAAAGAGTATATTTTAGAGGTGCATACCTACAATTTATGAGTGAAATAATAGTATGTCTGAACACTTCTTCAAAATAATTGGGAAAATTCTGGGAAGATGACTGTGACATAGCTTTTTGATCTCCGAAAATTCTCACATAAAACAGGGAACCAGATGGCACAAACAAAGCTCCATGGGCAACATTTACAATGATAAGTGGAAAGGTTTTCTTAATGAATCCCAAAATCAAAGTGGGTGAGTGCAAATCACCAACATCCACAGGACCTAAGAAACAGACAATCTGCACCGAAGAAGGCAGAGGGAAACAAAGGGCATATGACTGACAGAGTCAACAGGTCTTCATTGAGAAACAAGGAAGGCAGCTCAATCTGGGTGGAGGTTTACCCAACCTAGTAGCAGGTAAGTGAAAGGGGTGCATAGGAAGGTCTAACCTCGTTAAATATTCAAAAGTACCAGACAGTGCTCCCTTCTAGGACAGGGACCCACAAGAAAGAGAAACTGCTGAAGGGAAGCTAATATTGAGTTAAATACAGGCAATAAAGCCAAAATGAAGAGGAGATTCAGATTAAGGTGGGCAAAGGGAACAGAGTGAAGAAGTTTCTGAAAGCCAACCACCATATTTTTGATCACAAGAGAACAGATGAGTGAAGTTTGAAAAGCCATCCTGAACCACACCTCCTGTGAGAAGTTTAAGAAAAATAATTTCATGTGAAAATATCAAGGTAAGATCCATACCTTTTTTGTAACAGAATCCACTTTAAGAAAAAAAGAGAATAAAGGCAAAAATCATATCTGTAAGGACAGTGAAGGCACAGCAGAGAGATATGTCCTTGAAAACAAGCAAAATGGGAATTACTATTTCAAAACCAAGCTGACGAAACTAAGAAAATAATGCAATACATGAAAGAAAGCCATAAATCACATGGAAAAAAACTCAGAAATTAGGTGATAGGACTCAGGAAAAAATTAGAAGTAAAATGTTTATTTTTATTTTTTTCCTTAATCATATGTTATTATCCTTTGCCTTTCTAAAATACATTTTTTTCTTTTTAAAAACTTCATTAATAGGTATTAATCATACATATTAGTGGGGTTCAGTGTGATATTTTTAGAAATAAAACAATTCAAGAGTCAGAAATGAAGACTAAACTAGAAGGAATACAAGAACAAAAGCACAACAAATTAAAAAAATATAAAAGGTGAAAGTGAGGAAATATTTTAAACACAAAAACTAATGAGGAAATAGATTTAAAGGATATGAGACACAGTGACAAATATTGAAGATAACCAGAGAAGACTGAATACATGGATTATATGGATTCCTGAAGAAGAAACACAAAACAGGGCAGCAGGACAAATACTATAAAGTATGGTTCAAAGAAACTTTCTGGGGAGAAAGGGATTTGAAACTACATTTTAAAAAAGCAAAACATGTAAATATTGACTCAAAATGACCAACTCCAAGTCATTCTAGTAAACTCACTGGACTTTAAATACAAAGAAGGTTTTCCTTCAGGCCTCTATGAAAAAAAAAAAGAGCAAGTGAGTTATAATGGAAATAAAATTAAATAATAATCAAACTTTTTAAGAAATATATATTTATTGTTTAGTTGTATTGAACACAATATCTTTATTTTATTTATTTATTTTATGCGGTGCTAAGGATTGAACCCAGGGCCTTGCACATGCTAGGCAAGCGCTTTACCATTGAGTCATAACCCCAGCCCCAAATCATACTTTTTTGACAGGAGTGCTTTATATCCAAAGAGCTCTGATACATTTTCTAGGGCTGCTATAACAAAGTTCCTCAAACTAAGTGGCTTAAACAACATAAATTTATTCACTCACTGTTCCCTGCAGTCTAAAAGTCTGAGATCAAGGTGTCGCAGGATTGGCTCCTCCTGGAAGCTGGGAGAGATAATCTGTTCTATGCCCTTTGCATAGCTTCTGATTGTTTTCATACAAGCATCTCTTTAATCTCTGTCTTCATTTGCCCATGATGTACATGCTCCTATGTCCAAATTTTCCCTTTAATAAAGGCACCAGTCACACTGGATTGAGGGCCCATCCTACACCATTATGGCTTCATTTAACTAATTACATCTGTAAAGACCCTGTTTCCAAATAGGTCACATTCTGAGGTTATGGCCTCAACATAAATTGAGTGGATGAGCAATTCAATCCATGACACAAAGGAAAGAATAAGCCAAGGATATGAGTTTTTTAATATATTTCTTCTAGTTGTTGATAGACCTTTATTTTACTTATTTATACACAGTGCTGAGAATTGAATGCAGTGCCTCACACATACCAGGCAAATGTGCTACCGCTGAGCCACAGCCCCAGCCCCTCCAAGGATATGTTTTATGCAGCAAAATTAACTTTCAGTTGACATCTTGTCACACTATAAAGAAAGGAAGCAATCAAAGACTGGTGGGATCATGTAAAAATGACTCAGGAGCTGAATGAAGAAGCTCTCATTGGCCAAACCTGAGGTAATTTAGACTTTGATAAGAATAACAATACAAGAAATTGATAAAATATGTTTAAATCTAAATGTTCACAATTAAATTCATATTTTTATGGTGCTGGGGATTGAACCCAGGGCTTTGTGAATGCCAAGTAAGCACTTTGCCTCTAAGCCATATTCCCAGCACCACTATTGTGTTTTTAAAAGATCTAATTGATCATATCCAGTGGGTAAGGAAACTGATCATAACCTTGAAATCTAGTCAATTAAAGGAAAGAACCAAGCATTTATGCTGCCTTTCCTGTAAAAACTGTATCACCTAGTAGATGAGGGGTAGCAGTTATTTCCCCCTCTTTGTGGTACTGAGAATGGAATCCATAGTTTTGCACAAGCTAGGCAAGCACTCTGCCACTCAGCTACATCCCTAGCCTGAGTATTACTTCTTTATAAAAAAGTGTTCCTGATGATAAATGAAAAAGAAATCAGAATATCACTGATTTTCAATGTCAATCAATACATCTTGTTATTCAGCCTCAACAGCTGCCAACACCACAAAAAAACAGAAAGTAAATGAGTCATGATGTTCCTCCAGATGAAAGATCACAATACCATCTTATCTTGATCAAATCTCTGTATCCAACTGCCAATTTGCAGAAAATACTGAGGACCAGAAAACAACTACTACACCAGCAAAGTTAGATTTTAAGAAACTTTATAGATCAAATGGCCTAGGTTATTCCTCATATGCATTGTAGGGGAAAGGAAGGAACAGAGTGAAAAATTACAGATTAAAACAGAATTAAAAGACACGTGACAGAAAAATGTGCAGGCTGATGTCTAGAAATATACACTTGGGTGTTAAAATTATAAAGACACAAGCAAATATTACTATAAATGATAAGACAGAGGATATTTTATGAGGAAAGATGGGGGTCTATGATTGGAATAAAATACATGGAGGGGCTTCTGGTTAGCTGGAAAAGTTCTATTTCTTGATTTAGTCACTTGCTACTAAGATGTGCCCCTTCAAATAAATCCATAAATTGTGAATAAAAACAGCAACCATAATAACAATATGAGACAAGTGGATATAAATATAGAAGAAATAAGATTGGCTATAAGTTCATCATCATTCAAGTTGAATGATAACTACATGGACTTTCATAATGTTATTTGTCCACTTTTGGCACATATTTGAAACTCATTAAAATAAAAAGCCAGTGGTGGTGGTACACACCTGTGATCTCAGCTACTGGGGAGTCTGAGGCAGGAGGATTGCAAGTTTGAAGCCAGTCTCCGCAATTTAGCTAGACCCTCTCTCAAAAATAAAAATAAAAAGGCTGGAGATGTAGCTCAGTTGTAGATCGTCCCTAGGTTCAATCCCCAGTACAAAAAAATATTAATTCCAGAGGTGGACTTGATCTCAAAATATAATTATGAATTAAAGAACTTCCTTTTTAATATTTATTTTTTAGTTGGACACAACATCTTCATTTATTTATTTTTATGTGATGCTGAGGATCGAACCCAGGGCCTCGCATGTGCTAGGCGAGTGCTCTGCCACTGAGCCACAATCCCAGTCCCTGAACTTCCCTTTTATTGTACCATTTTTGACTCAGGTATTCTGTTACTAAGTTAATATGTACTTACAAATATTTTTGGTGAATAGAACATTTGATCATTAAGGATAAGGAACCCATCTTATCTCTAGTAATGCTTTTGCATTAAACCCAATTTTGCCAAAAGTTAATATAACTAAACTAGCTTTCTCTTGTTTAGTATTTCCTTTATTTCACTACCTTTTTCTTTCCTTTTATTTTCAAATTTCTAAATCTTTATGTTTTAGATGTGTTTTAAAGAGTGTATAGTTGGATTTTTATTATTTTTATAGTTGATTTTTGAAAATATAGACCAATAATCTTTGTCTTTTGAATGAAACATTTGGTCCTTTTGTATTTAAATACTGACATATTTGAAATCTACCTTCTTCCAAAGAACACAGTTTTTATTTTAATTTACCAATATTTAAACTTTTACTTAATAATTAAGTTTATAAATAGGGCTTTTATGTCATCTTTATGAAATCTCTCCCTACTCCAAGGCCATGAATATATTCTTCTATATTTTATTCTAGATATTTTAACTTTTACATTTGGGTCTACGAGCCATCTTGAATTAACTTCTGTGCATAGTGTGACATAGGGGTTGAGGTTCATTTTTTTTCTACGTTTACCTAGTTGTTCCAGCATAATCTGTTAAATGTTGATCCTTTGTCTTGGCTTCCTTGTCAAAAATCAACTGAATTTATGCACGGACTTTGGTGTGTTTCTGGGATCTATTCTATCCCATCAAAGTATTTTCTTGTCTTTTTGCTAATACCACAGTGTTTTGATTCCTCTCGCTTTATAATAGACTTGAAGTCAAGTAGTATGAGTTATCCAACTTTGGTTTTGTTTTTGAAAGGTTTTTACCCTTCTAGGTCCTTTATTATTCAGTATAAGTTTTGTAATCAATTTGTTAATTTCTGACAAAAAATTATGTTGGTATTTTTAATTGGGATACCAATAAATCTGCTGATCAATTTGGGAAGAGTTGCCATGATTCCTCTATTTATTTTAGTCTTCATTAATTTCTCTCATCAGTGTTTGCATGGGTCTGCACATATTTTGTTAAATATATTCAAAATACCTGATTATCTTTGATGGTATTGTAAATTAAATATTTTATACTTTTTATTTGAAAGTATTTTTAAACTTTCAGAAAAGTAGCAAGATTAGTACAAAAATACACATATACACTTTAATCAAATTCACCTGTTATTAACATTTGGCCCCATTTACTTTATCATCTATCATCCCTTCCAGAAAGACAGATCAGAAGAAAGAAAGAAAGGAAGGAAGAAAGAAAGAGAGAGGGGGGGGAAGGAAGGAAGGAAGGAAGGGTGATCATCCTTTTTTTAGTCTTCCTTAAACTGGAACAGCTCCTCAGACTTTTCTCGACTATTATGAGATTGACATTTCTGAAGAATAGAATTGTAAAATAGAATTTTTCTAGTTTGGGTTTGCCTACTAATTCTTCAGGATAAGACTCAGAATATGCATTTCTGGTTAAAATACTACATAAGTAGCATGATGCTCTATTCAGACTATCATGTTAATATCTACTTGCCTTTCATTGAGAGTGTTAATTGTGATCACCCAGTCAAGTGCTGACTGATTTTTTTCTACTGCAAATTTACAGTTTTCCTTTAATAAGCAATCTATGGATAGACATTTTAAAACCATGCTAATATTCTACTTCTCATTAAAATTTCCCCCCAAAATTGACAATTTTTACCTGGGCCAATCTTTACTACTGCAGTTACCATTCAGCATATTACTGAAAGCAAAATCCTCCATTCCCTCTCAATTGTTTATTCATTGATTTATCTCTTCATTATTGCTTTGGATGCATCTGTATCAATTTTTTTCAATAGTTTGTACTTTCTGATGGTTAATTTTATGTGTCAACTTGACTGGGCTATACAGTGCCCAGATTAAACATTATTTATGGGTATATCTGTGAAGGTGTTTCTAGACCCAAGATTAACACTTGAATCTTTGGACTCAGTATAGTAGATGGTCTTTCCCAGTGTAAGTGAGTGTAAACCAATTGGTTGAGGGCTTGACTTGAACAAAAGATACAAGAATGAAGAATGTGCCCTCTTTTCTGCCTCACTATCTGAGTTGGGACATTGCATCTTATCTTTTCCTGCCCTCAGACTGGGATATGTCCATTAGCCACCCTGTTTCTCAGGTCTTTAAACTTGGACCAAATTACACCAGTAACTTTCATGGATCGCTGATTTGTAGATGTCAATGTGAGATGATTTCTCATTTTATATAATTTTTTGGTTCTGCTTCTCTGAAGAATCATAATACAGATTTTGATAGCAAGAGTGTGGGACTAGGGGCAGAGCACTTGCCTAGCATGTGTGAGGCCCTGGGTTCAATCCTTAGCACCACATAAAAATATACAAACAGAGATATGAAAAACTGTGCTCCATGTGTGTAATAAGAATTGTAATGAAATCCACTGTCATGTATGTAAAAAATAAAATCAATTAAATATTTAAAAAGGCATGCTGTCCATCTACTACTACAAAAAAAATAAAATATTTTTTCAAAAGAGTGTGGGTCTAGAGGAACAGAATTCTAAGGATTAGCTTTATGAATTGGTTCTGGGATTTCTGGAATTGGCTCTCTATTCTGATTAAATTTAAAGATACTAATGACTGTTTCCAGTGGTAAAGAGAGCACTATTGATAGTCCATGGTAATCTGACACTAACTCCTAATCAACCACTTATAAGAAGCAAGGACCTGAGTGAGTTTATATATAATGCTTTTGAACTGATGAATATAATGATGCAGCTAGTTGCTTCTAATGTTGTTAGACAAAAAGGTACAAGATAAGGATGAGCTCAGAGATATGAATTCCCAGCTTAAGCACCACATAAATGCCCTAACATCTTCTATGTGTTCCTTTAAAGAGACTTGTGTCTCCTTATCTCCCTAATGTCCTTATTTAGCTGCAGGGCTGAAATTACTGAAAATCAAACACAAAATCTCTTCCCGAAACTGGCTGAATTACAATGCAAGTTTAACTCACAGACGTTCAGTGTATGTCTCTATTAAAGTGAGGACACACTGATTGGGAAAGAATAACATTTTGTGTTGAGATGGAGATATGTGGGAAGATCCAGATAAAATGTGGGACACTGAGCCCCTAAATTATGATTAGCTTTCTTTGCCAGTGGAAGAGGTCTTCCTACCCCTAGAATAATTGACTTCTCCATCTCCAATAACAACAACATTATCACCCCTAGCAATATGAGCCTCTCCACCAACACTAGTATCATATTAGCCCTGCACTGCCTGAACAAACTGTAATGCCCTCCCATACCAACAGTTGTCATGTGAGGAAATGCTGATTTTCCTCAGGCCCACCCCAAACACTCCTCCTTGCTTCTAGACCTATAGTGAGACTCAAATCCCAGCAGGTAGGATTCACCTAATGGTAAAGCATGGAGTGACCATGAGGAGATGCACTACACTCCAAAAGACTTAAGTTTTCTCATTCATGCAGACAGAAATTCAGGAAACATACATGGAGATGAAAACTGATGGTGTGAGATAATGGTGGACAAAAACTTAAAGTTGTATCAGGCTAAATTTATTGATATGAGCTCATTTAGCAGAGATTCTACATTAAATATTGCAACTCCGAGAGTTATAAAGGGTTCTAATTGCTTCCTTGGTTGGCTGAAACATGGACCAAATGATGGCTCACCATAACCTAATTGGAAATTCTCAACCTCCCTTGGTTTAATGAGGAGAAAGGGATTTGGAATCTTAGGAAGACTGGAGTGTTACAGTGGATTTATCACAAAAGATGAAAGAAGGAATAATTCGTTTCTTATTTTTTCACCTCACTGTTTAAACTGGGATACCTTATCTCATCTTTTCTTGCCCTTAGACTGGGATTTACATTCATTCACTCCCTTATTGCTTAGACCCTCAGATTATGACTGAATTATACACCTAGATTTTCTGCAACTCTAGTTTTCAAATGATAGATGGTAAGATTTCTCAGTCTTCATAATTGTGTCAGTCAACTCCTCATAATAAATATTTAAATATACCTACATCTCCTATATGTGTGGATAGATGGGTAATTAATTGATAGATAGATAGATAGATAGATAGATAGATAGATAGATAGATAGATTCATTCATAATTCACTTCTGTCCCTACTTATTTGATGCCCAAATTTTCCTAGATTTGACCAGTAGAAGCTCCTTTGGGCTGGCTCCAATGTCCTTTGGACATGCTACCATCCTTACTTCCTACCACTTCCTTACTTCCTGACTTAATGGGGTATAGAAGGGTCATCTCATACCTTTATGCCTCCAACACTAAAATCGGCCATTGTCTATGGAACCATGATTTCTTTCTCTTTTTAGAGACCAAGATTTTTATACTGTGTGCCTATTAGTACTGGGAATTCTCAGTGGAAGGAGTATATATGTATGTATATGTATGTATGTATATAAATGTATATATTACTAACATGTATATGCATACATATACACACATGCATATACATGTACACATATTCATGCATATGCATATTTGAGAAATCATGGATGCACATCTATGTCTTCATTCTAAATTCATCCCCATATGGTTACTTCTCAACTTCTTCCATTATATATTTGTACCTTCTTTCTTCCACATTGAGATGAACCCTGGCTGTCAGCAATAAAATATTTACACATTTTCTCAGTGTTATAACACATATAAGATAGTTTTAAAATTGCTTCACATTTTCCACCACTAAAAACAAACCTACTAAAAAGAACTTGGAATCTCTGTGCTATTCTCCCCTTTCCCTGGCAACTCCTTGCCCAAGTCTGAGCAGACATGGTCAAATTCTGTGTTTATATTACCTGGACTTATTCTTTGTTCCACTTCAATGTAGTTGTGATATTCACCTGACATACAATTCGGTTCAATTGCTCTCATAAATGAAGAACATTAATATGATTTTAAAAGTCAGAACTAATCAAAAAGGCATACCCGGCAAAGTGTAACTCCCTACTCTATCCCTTCTATTCCATTTCTCACATCTCTATCCCTTGTAGGTCATCAAATTTGTGGTTTTCTTGGTTATCCTTCCTGTGCTTATTTTTATAATTATCAACAGAAATGTGTTTACATCTTTATTTCCCTTTTTTATTACACAAAAGACAGCACACTGTATATTCTCCTTGCACTTTGCCTTTTCCAGATAACAATAACTCTTGTCAATCACTCTGTTTCAAACCATGAGGAGTAGTCTGGGTATGCATGCCTGTAATCTCAGCAACTTGGGAGGATGAGGCAGGAGGATCATAAGTTCAAAGCCAGCATCAGCAACTTTGCAAGAGTGTCTCAAAATAAAAATAATACAAACTGGCCCAGGATGTGGTTCAGTGATTAAGTGTCCCTGGAACCAAAAAGAGGAAAAAAATTCATGAAGAATTTCTATGTTCTTTTTTAACAACTGCATAATACTCCATCATGTGTATGTCCCCTCAATTACTTTCCTATGTTTCTGCAATTACTTACTTTCCTATATTCCAGTATTTTCCAATTACAATGACATTGTGCATCTGTATTTTCATTTTGGAGAGGTTTATCTTGAAAGCATATTCTTACAAGTGGGATTTCTGCATCAAAGGATAAAATTTGTGGATAATTTTGACAACTGGTAAATCCTCTCCATAGAAGTTTTAGTGTTTTGCATAGATTGTTTCATTTTTATAACTTTGTTTTTGCATTGTTTGATGCTAGCTTATAGACATGCAATTAATATTTGTGTACAGAACTGTATTCTTCAGCCTTGATCAATTCATTTATTAACTCCTAGAATGTTCTCAACAATAATTTTAGCAGTTAATGAAGACAGTTTTACTTGTCTCCTTACCAATCAATCTGTATGGAATCAGCAAATACTCTTGACTAATCAACCATATCAATCCAATCTTCTAGCCCTATTCTACAGCTTCTATTCCCTCCTCAATATTTTAATGAGAAACTGAATGTTTAAAAAAACTACAAAGAATAACATAACAATAACAAAACTTATATTTCTACTATCCAGAATTGACATGTAAAACATTTTGTCATATTTACTTCTAGCTACTTTTTTAAGGAAACAAAATTCACACATAGAAGTAAATTTCTCCTTAACTCCCAGTGCTCCTCCCCACTTCTCATAAGTTTGGCATTTCCTTTCATTTCATTCGTATACTTTAACATACACATTTATGTCCATGCACATTATATTGTAACTCTTATATGGTTTTATCAAATTACACCAATGGTATCATGCTGCATCTTGCTTAATTCACTGAGTATTTTCTTATCTATTCACATCCACACATATACTAAAAAGACTTGTCAATATTCAGTGTTTTTACTTCTTTTCCTCCAATTCATTCTCTTTCATACTATTTTAATAATGTGGGCATTTAAAAAGGCATTATTTCTCAGCTCTAAGTATAATACAAGTGTACCTTTTTTAAGTATCCTAAACTTTTATAGATTTACTGACAAAATAAACTAATGTTGCCCCTACATAAAGTCTAAGATCATGAAAAATGTCAGTTTCTGTTCAATGAAATTGAATCATTGTTCTGACAGTTTATTTTAACCATAATTGTTTCACAGTGAGTCAGTTGAAATTAATTTCTATGATTTTTCAATCACTTAAAACCTTGTATCAACATTAAATTGAACAAATTGATGAATAATTTATAATTCTTGGAGAGCTGGATGTGTTCTAAATAAAGTTAAATACGAAAATATTGATCACTAAATAGAATTTTAAGTTTCTGTGACTTTTACTCATTCTCTCTTGAACCCATTCTAAGCAAATTTTCTTCCCTATCACTCACTTGAAACCATTTTTGATACAACCTCCATTTTGACAAACCATGGTCATTTCTCAGTACTCATCTCATCTGACCTCTTGACATCTTCAGGCACAGTTGACCTTTTTGTCTTTTCTCCATGTGGCTTGAAGGACACCCACTGTGCTGTTTTATTTCTTCCCTCACTGGCTGATCTTGGTCTCCTTGGCTAGTTTCTTCTCATCTCCCGAAACCCTAAGTCTCTAAATGCTAGAGGGCCACAAGGCTCAGTCCTTGGTCCTCTCCTCTTCTTCTTCTAAACACTGCCTGGTGTTGTCTGCTAGCATCATGGCTTTCACTTCCATTTCTACACTGAAGTATGCCAAATCTGGATCTCTAGCTTGAACATCTCCCTTGAACTCTGGATTCATAAAACCAACTTTCTACAACATGTCTGCTTGAATGTCTAAGAGAACATCTCAGATTTAACACATCCAATGGCAGTCTCTTTTCCTGACCCCTCTGCTCTGAATTTGTTCCTACCCCAGATTTCCCCATCTCAGCAAAGGACAACCTAGACTTTTTTAAGTGTCCTTGCTTCTCATACCCCACCTTCAAATCATCAGAAAATCCTGTTGACTCTCTAATAAAGTATACCTTAATCTGAGTACTTTTCCAACCAACTTCCCTGCAATCACCTTGGTACTGGCCACTCCTAGATTATTGCTTGCCCTCTAAACTGGTCTCCCTGCTTTCATTCTAGTTCCTGCTTTCTATTAGGCAGCCTGAAACTCTGAGAGATACCTTCCCTGACCACCTTTTCTAGAATGTTACTGCTTCCCATAACACTCAACTACTTTACCTTTTATCACCTATCATCCTCTGGTGATTTCTATGTGGCTGTTTAATGTCTACCACCCTCTCTAGAATGCAAGCTGTATAAGGGCAGAGTCTTTATTTTGTTTGCTAACTATAATATAACAGAATGAATGCACCACTGTGTAGTCTTTTTTTTTTTAGATATTGATGGACTTTTATTTTATTTATTTATTTTATGTGGTGCTGAGAATCAAACCCAGTGCCTCACACATGCTAGGCAAGCACTCTACCACTGAGCCACAACCTCAGCCCCACTGTGTAGTATTTGATCATATAATTATAATTTACCTATTTATCCTTTCCCCTCCCCATGGATGTTTAAGTTGTTCTCAATTTGCTCCTATTATTAAAAATGCCTAACTGAAAATCCAATCTGTCTCCATGTATATGCAAACACATTGCTCAAGGACATCTCCAGGAGTAGAGTGCTGAGTCATGCTGTGTTTACTTTTTCATTTTACTTATTATAAATTGTTCTCCAGAATAGCTATAAGAGTTTATAGCCCCATCCAAAACGTAAGAGAATACCATTTTTCCTATGCCCTTGCCAACATTTGAAATTTCTTTCATCAATCATGGTGCCTCATTGATATTTTGACTTACATTCCCTGGATATCTAATGAGATTAAGCATTTTTTTCATAGGCTTATTAGCCACTTTTAGTTCAATGAATCTTCTGTTTGTATCTTTGTCCACTTTTCTGCTGAATGGCTTATCATTTTATTCTTGATTCAAAGAGTTCTTTATAGTCTTAATATTCATTACTTGCCTGTTTTATACATTGAAGATATCTTCTTTCCTCAGGCTGTCATTTGCTTTTTTAAATTTTTAAAATTTTTTAATATCTTTATTTTATTTGTTTATTTTTATGTGGTGCTGAGGATCGAACCCAGGGCCTCACAAGTGCTAGACAAGTGCTGTACCACTGAGTCACAAACCC
The DNA here is from genome assembly GCF_047511675.1 of Marmota flaviventris. Lineage (NCBI taxonomy): Eukaryota > Metazoa > Chordata > Mammalia > Rodentia > Sciuridae > Marmota > Marmota flaviventris. Next base: position 133,092,012 of record NC_092518.1, read on the forward strand.
AGCCCTTGTCGTTTGTTTTTAAACTATGTTAAACGTGACTTCTATCCACACAGTTTTTAATTTTAATGTAATTAATTTATCTTTGCCTTTGTGGGCTTTGTTTCTTACTCAAGAAAATTTTGGAAAATTTCCTTGACCATTTGTCCCATATTGTGTTTAAATGCATTTTTCACACTTGCATCTTATATTTAACTCCTCTGGAGCTGATTTTTTAAATATTTTTAGTTGTAGATGGCTATAATACCTTTATTTTATTTATTTATTTTTATGTGATGCTGAGGATCAAACCCACCACCTCTCATGTAGTAGGCAAGCACTCTACCACTGAACCACAACCTCATCCCCTCTAGGGCTGATTTTTTAGAATAGTGTCAGGTAGTGATCTTTTTCCTATTTGTCCATATGGAGCACTGAATTTTCCCATCACCATGGATTGAAGATGCCCTCCTTTCCTAACAGGGTCATGACACCTTCTGTCATGTACTACATATGTAAAGTCCTCTTTCTTTTTCTATTCCATTCATCACTCTGTGTATTCTTGAGACAGTGCCAGACTGCTTTAATTCCTAGAACTCAGAGATGTCTGGATACCTGATAATATGAGTGCCCTTGTTTGTTCTTTTTCAAAGTATTTTTATAGGCTTATTAGCCACTTTTAGTTGTCAGCTTATAGTTGATTCAGGAATTAAGTCACAAATGAATTGTCATCTTTACAATGACAAGCCTTCTTTTTCTTGATCACGGTTTATTTGGGGAGTGATTCCAGGAAGCCCCATAAGAAAATTGAGGAGTGATGCAGGGAAAGAAGGATATCAGTACATGGTGTGTTATCAAGCCAGTCACCACTGTGAACATGAGTATGCCAAACCTGAGAAACAAGGGAGCTGAAGTATTCATCCTCCATCTCCCATCTATCATTGCCTGATGGCTGTTTCCAAGGGCATTAATTCCCCTGCACTTTCAGTTTGCTCTTCACTGTAGCTGGGAGAAGACCTCAAGTAAGGATGCCTGCATGTAATCCTCAGGGTCCATCAATTTCTGCTTCATTTGGGTTTCTGCCAAAGTATCATTTTCATGAGAGACTCCCCAACCAATTTCTGGGAAATGGCACATACTTCAATCCCTCAGGTCTCTAGTAACCTCGCCTGAGCCTGTGGCTCTTCTCAGTTCCAATTGCAACGTGATCTATTACATACTTGCTATGTTGGTTGTCTATTGTCTGCCTGTACCAGTAGAATGCCAGTTTCACTAGGGCTTCATGTATTTTGTGTGCTGCTCTATTCCCAGTGCCTAGAACAGTACCCTGCACACAGGAGAGGCTGCATATATAGAGTTGTCTCTCCTCAGTCCTTTATGCCTTCTCTTGATTCATATTAATCTACCTGCTATCACTGGTCCTGGCCTGGCTTCTTGATCCCTTTGCTCCTAGCTCAGTCTCTATTGCCTACCACTGCAAACTTCTAATTGTGCCTCAAGACCCAGCTGGTGTAGAATCTCCCTATGAAGCCTTCCCCAACCACTCCTCTTCCCTTGTCTGTGAGATAATTCCTCTATCAGAGGTTATAAAACTCCCTTTTGATTCTTTCATCCCACCAGCACCCAACCCAGGCCTGACACACAGCAGGTGCTCAGTAAATGTTGAATCTGGTGGCAGGCAGAATTCTAAAATGATCCCCAATGAGTCATACCTTTATGTAATGCCCTCTCCTTGAGTAAGGATGGATCCTGCCTTGTGACCTGTTTCTAACCAAGGCAGTGACAAAGGTGATAGATATTCCTCTAATGATTGCAGCATGTTTTATAAAACTTCATCTCAGCAGATTGCTTTGGCAAAGGGAACTGCCATGTTGTGAGGCGGCCTATGCACAGCATCTAGGAGACAAAGAGCCCCACTGTCAGCCAGCAAGGAAACAGGACACTCTGTCTACAACTGCAAGGATGAGAATTCTAAAAACAACTGTAGTGAGCTTGGAAGAATATCCTGAGCCACGAGGTGAAAACCTAACCTAGCAAACAGTGGGATGATAAATGTGTGCCATGTTAAGCTACCATATTTGTAGTAATTTGTTTTTCCACAATCAAAAATATACCTGTTGTAGAGCATTGAATGGTGCTCCACAAAGATGTGTGGGCCCTGTGGCCACGAGCTTATTTGGAAAAGAGGTCTTTGCAGATATAATTAAGGTTGAGATCTCCAGATGAGATTATTCTGAATTAGAATGAGCCCTAAACCCAATGGGCCCTTAGACAGAGAAGCTCAGGATGATGCAAACATAGATCAAGAAATGCAGTGGCTACCAAAAACTGAAAATAGTAGGAAGAGTTCTCCCCTGGAGCCCTCAAAGAGAGCACAGCCCTGTTCCCACCTTCATTTTAGACTTGTGACCTCCTAAACTGTAAGATCACACATTTCTTTCGTTTTGAGCCACCCAGTTTGTGGTACTTTTATATAGCTGCCCCAAGAAACTAACACCAACTGAATGAATAAACCAATCATGTCCTCTTGCCAGAGACATCAACACCAGTGAAAACTTGGAGCCAGGAGGGAGGTTGATAGCCAGCCCAGGGCTCAGGAATGCCCATGGGAAGTTTGCAAGGAAGAGACAGAATCAGACTTGATCCTGAAGGAAAGAAATGCTTTAAATGGACAAGTCTGAGTGAATGCCAAAGAGTTAGTCAGGGTGGGGGTGTCCAGAGGACATGCATGTGGCTTTTGTGTGCACAAAGAAGGAGACAGGTGAGGCAGTGGAGCTCTAGGGACTAGTTCTGCCTGTTTGGGCCTCTCTGCTGGGGAGGAGAGGCTTTAAGCAGGAGATGGCAGGATGCTGCTTCATTTGTCAAGAACTCAGCACTGCTAGGGGAGGAGGGCTGGGAGGTAACAGCTTGAAGGTCAGGTACACTGTAAGAAGGCAGTCATGCTGGTTCAGGACAAAGGGGAAATGCAAGCAAGCTGAGATGGAGGAGGAAGGCCCAAGGGGAAGACCAATGGTAAATTCCAGTCAGCCAGGTGGCAAAAGAAGACCTTTGGGCCTTGAGCTGCCCTGGCTAAGAACATGAGTACGCTGACCAGAGAGACATAGTCTGAAGTGAACACAGAGCATTTCATGACCAAAGAGAGCCTTCAACTTAGCATTGAAGTAAGTAGACATCCAAATAAGAAGAGAAAGCAACCAAAGCAGAAATTAGGACAGTTATGAGAATTCTTTCCCCACACCCACCTGCCCGAACCCCTGGATAATTCATTATAGACCAGTCAAGGCTCCAACTTCACACCCTCTCAGTGAGTCCATGGGTTCTGAGTACATGGACTCTCAGCTGACCAGGGACTTTCCAATCCTGCTTTCCTCCCAGATGAGCCGAATTAAAGTCTAGGTACACAGGACTAAATCCTCTCTGCTACTACATTCCATTCATATTGTACTGTAAATCCCCACAGAAAGTAGAATTTTCCAGAGGGGCAGGCTCAACCCTGGCTGTGCTCCCAGGCTTCTGGCCCTCCTGTACTGCTCAGGGTCCATGTGGCCAAGCCCACAGGACATCTGGGGGCCCCCACAAGATGCCCATGACCTCATCCCTAGAACCAGTGAATGTGACCTTATACTGCAAAAAGAAACTTTGCAGATGTGATTGACTTAAGAACCTTGAGATGGGGCGATAATTCTGGCTCATCTGAGTGGGCCCTAAATATGGTTGCATTTACCTTTATAAGGGAATAATTTGAAAGACATTGTGGAGCAAAGAAGGCACCAGCCTCATTGAGGCAAGATGTGGAGGAGAAAGCAAGTGCAAGGGCCTAGGGTCAGTGCACAGTGGAATACCTAGAAGAGGAGAGTAGAGGGAACAGAGCAGTACAGGGAGACAGTTGGAAGAGGGCAGCTCTCTGGAAAACTGTCACCTTCATGAGATGGTAGAATCAGCTGCAGTCCAGATTTCCAATCACACTTTTGAGGTCATCTGGTGGCCCACTCATAGGACTTCAGGTAGGAAAGATGATGTCTGCAAGGACCTTTCCATCTCCTTCTATGCCCCAAACCCCGAGTCCAAGGATGGCCTGAGTGGGTACTCCATGAATGACAATGTCATTGAATGACAGCTGCTACACATAGGCAAAAGGAGCTAGGAGTGTCTTTGGAGAGCCCTTGTGGAGTTTGCAATCTGGAGAGGGAAAGAAATGTACAATGGGGTTTGTAGTCTCAAGAGGAAAAGAAATGGGCATTGTGCCAGGAAAGAAGTGAAGTCACAAAGTAAATATATGGATGATAGGAGCCCTGAGGAGAACAGGACTCTGCAAGAAAATTCAACATTGCAGAGTCACTCATTGGTAGTGACTTCTTGAACACACATTTTCCAGTGTGAACCTCAGTTCTCAACATACTCAACAGTTTTGATCCTGCACATTTCACAAGGCCTTGGCACATGTGTCCCATTTCTGTGGAGTTCTCTCCTGTACCTTGTTATGGTTTAGATCTTAAATGTCCCCCAAAGATTCATGTGTTGAAAGCCTGGCCCCCAGTTTGTGGCACTATTGGGGGTAATGGAGTCTTTAGGAGATGGGGCATAGTTGGAGGAAGTAAGTCATTTGGGGAATATAGAAACCCAGTCCCTTCCTCTCTTTTTGGTTCCTGGCTGCTGTGAAGTAAGAAACTTTGCCCCACCACACATCCCTGCCATGATGTTCTGCCTTGCCGCAGGCCCAAAAGCAATGGAGCCAAACAATGATGGACTGAAATCTCTGAAACTATGAGCCAAAATAATTCTTTCCTCATTTAGGTTATCTCAGGCTATCTGTCATAATGACAGAAATCTAATTAACATACCCCTCTTCAGTTCTCATATTCAAGGTCACTTGCTCAGAGTGCCCCCCAACCTCACCCTTGCTAATCTGCATCCTGTTTGTTCACTTCTTTTCTAATGAACACCTCCCTCACTGCCCTGCCCCCAGCCTCCAGAGCCACTTCAACCCACCTGATCAATGTGCAGGAGGCTCCACCCATCAGGGAATCAGTGAAGGGAGTAGCTTGTAAAGAGGAAATGAAATGAAGTGAGGAAAAGTGCCCAGCACCACGCCTGCTACAAAGTGCTTCTGGCATTTCCTTGAACCATGAGATCCAAACAGAATGTAAGTTTAGGAAAGTTGGTAACCAAAGCAGTGGAGCTGAGAGTTTCCTGGCAGGCCAGCTTTAATCCTTACCCACATAGACGTGGAGCTTGCCTCCAGCCCTTCCTGAGCAGCCATGCACAGGCAAGCAACTCTGGCCAGAGTCACGGGACTCTGTGAATTAGAACACATGTTACCATCAGCAGAGCTACAATGGAGAACAGCTGTCCTCATCGGCACTGGCTGCCTTCCGAGCCCCAGCCATTGCAGCCAAGCTAGATTTGAGGGTCAGTTCTTAATCTCAAGGCCTCAAGTCTTACAATAGAAGCCACCAATCAGGGCTTTTGGAAATGGCTCCCTCCGGTGGAAGAGAAGTCAACTGGGCTCCGAAGGGACCACAAAAGAGGGTCTCAGGCTAGAATATGAGACTAATGTGGCCTGTAAAGTCACCAGCAGGAACCAAGACAAGACAAGAGAACATTTAGAGAGGGCTCCAGAGGGAAGAGTCCTGTGGCAGGAGTGGCTGTCAGTTTGAGAGTCTCAAATACTTTGTTGCTAGTGGGATGCTTGACAGACTGTTTGGTTATTTCAATAAACTATGTGAGCTGACTTCTTGTGCCTCATTAGAGGCATGGCAGATGATCTATACCTCCTTTGTGGCTGGATACTTAGGGACATTAATGCAATGGAGCCACCATTTTTTTTTAAATATTTTTTGGTTGTTGATGTACCTTTATTTTTTATTTATTTTTATGTGGTGCTGAGGATAGAACCCAGTGCCTCACACATGCTAGGCAAGTTCTCTACTGCCGCAGTCTGGCTGGGCAAAATAACCGGGGGGTGACAAGCAACTTGTGAAGATTGAAACAGCGGGAGCTGCTTTATTACGGGACAGCAGAGGTATATATACCTAACTAATTACACACAGCTTAACTTAATTAACATCATCCAGATACAGCAGTCAGTCATTAAGGAATCCTCATCATCTTAATGGCTCGCTGGCGTTGCTTCACAAACCACTCCTCCTGGCAAAGTGCCAGGCGCCATCTTGACTTGGTTGTGGCCCTCAACACTCTACCACTGAGCCACAACCCCAGCCCAAGAGCCACCATTCTTACTACTAATCACCTGGTGAACTCCCTCCCCCCAGAGATGCCATCACCTATGGTTCCCTCGGAGGGGGACTTGAAACTGACCTTCAAGGCTCAGGTAATCACCTTTTCTCCTGAAGGTCAACAACAGGGCCTCCTCACTCTAAACCAGGGGTATAGGACACCCAGAGGAGATGGTTCAAGGTGATGTTCATTTTCACAAAGACCCTACCCTGCAGTTTCCTCCTTCTTTGCCTCCTCCCAAGCAGGAGACCTTGTTGGTGGGTGACTGAGCAATGTGTCCAAAACCACAGACTTCATAAAGATATCAGGCTCAAGCTTACCAAAATAAAGGAGGCATTGCCATCTCTCTGATTTCAGGGGACCAGAGAAGAGGGGCATGAGCTAAAAGTGACCCAGAATAGCCTCCAGCCAAGAAATTAAGAGCAAGATCAAATTAAACTACAAGGCTTTGTTCTAAAACCACCATTCATCAGGGCTCATTCATCTGAGCCCCACAGAGGATGGGTGCCTGCTTAGTCCTACAGTGAGCTGGTGGTAGTGTTCGTCCAGTACTTAGATTGACTTCGAGCTGCACAGGGCTTGTTTACAATGAGAGGTGTTCCTTATATGGATTTATGGACTGAACTAGAAGTTGGGTCAGGTGGAATGGCTCCTGCTGTGACAGGTTTGCTTACCAGTGGCACCATCTGCCTGTCTGTCCCTGTATGGAAATTACATATATTGAACTACAGGGACTTTGTGCCTTTTAAGGACACAGATTATGGATTCCAGATTCCACTGGAATCAAACCTATTTCATGGTGCAGAATCACTGGGGAACTAGCAATCTGCATGTGGTTTTCATTGCAATTTCATCTCCCATGTCAGATGAGTAGTCTGCTGTTGCCATGGTGAATCAGCATTATACTGTGACCTTGATTCTGAGCAGTAATGTACGTTGCCTTGACCATGATTACACAAAATGTGTTGTCTAGGAAACAGCACAGTTCCGGGAACAGGAAGGGCTAGATAATTCTTGGCTTTGACTGGAACCCACCTTGTGCCCAGCAGGGTCTCAGCTATCCTTGGGGATCTCTGAGCTTCATACTTGTGTGTGTGTGTGTGTGTGTGTGTGTGTGACAGAGAGTGAGGCAGGAGAAGGGAGACAAGGTCAGGCAGAAAGGAGAAGAGTGCTCCAAACCTCTTCACACATTGGAAAATTTTGGGCTAGTACAAACTCCTGCAGCTGTTGCTTAGAGGTAGCCAAGGCTTATAGTACCTTCTCCCATTTCTTACTGGGAGCTGCTGGGGAGGGGAGTGATACAACTGGCCAGTGGCATGGTCCCTGTCACACAATGCAATTCTAGAGCAGGGGAGGTGTGGCACTGGGGAAGGGCCCCAATGTAATGTAATCATGGAAATGTTTGTTTCCCGTAAAGCATGACCTAATCCCATCTATGGGAAGCTTCACAAACACACTCAAGCACACATGTGTGCACACAGTGCATGCACGCACACACCCACACACCACCTGTGCTAAGGGCAGATTGACATCTATTAGGATGGAGTCTATTGCTCTCATATATACACCAAGCACACCTTCAGAGCTGCTTCTCAGATTTGTTGTGCAAGCCACCTGGACCTAGTTTGGAGGGAGCCAGCACAGCAGAGAGGCCTTATCCAGCCTAAGGGACTCACGAGGTGGAGCCTCAGGACCCTGGCAGAGATTGCCCACAGAGGGAAGGGCCCATGTTTGTATTCATTTGGCTTCCAGTCTAATGACTTCCTATACCCTCTTCATCAGGGTCCTTCCCTCTTATGGCAGCCTGAGGACAGCCCCTTGCTCAGGATGAGAAACACTTCAGTATCATCCAGGATGTCTCATTTTCCTTAAGCACAAGTTCACACTTAGTCTTGACCAGTCTGTCAGGAACTCCTATTATCTCATCCCCACAGTAGTCTCCATCCATCCACCACTCCTCCCTGGTGCCCCTTTTGGCCCAGGACCCTATCCCCACTATATGACCACTGCACACAGGAGGAACACAGAAAATACCTCTGGAATCAAAATCTAAGCAAGCGAGAGAGAGAGAGAGAGAGCACCCTGAGGAGACTTAACAAGAAGCAAACACAGAAAACATACTCTCAGAAAAAAGTCAACTGTTACAGAAGAAGTCCAGAGATGATGTTGAATCTACTCCAAACCCTAGCACCCATATATACCCACCATTAACATCATCCCAAACATAAGGGTACAAAAGATATAAAGATGGACAGATGCAGGAATGGGTGGGTGTGACCATATTACTTCCCCATAATGTAATTATCCAATATGCTAAATGAAAGAATCCCTCATAGAAGTCTACTTATTGTAGGATCTCAATTCTATGAAATGTCCACAATAGGCCAATTCATAGAGACAGAGAACACATCAGTGGTCTCTAATGGCTGGAGTCAGGGGAATGGAGGGGAAATGGGGACAAGGTCTCCTTTGGATGGTGAAAATGATCTGGGTGGAGGTAGTGGTAATGGTTGTCCAACTTTGTGAATATACTAAATTGTACATATTAAAAGACTGAATATTATGACAAATGTATTATATGTCAATGAAATGCGATTATTGTGTACACACACACACATTGTATTTATTCTAATGTTCTACATTCATTTCATGTGTGAACAAAGCCAAAGACACTGAAATAAAGCTGGAAGAATTGTTGAACTTGTAACAAATGTTGCTTCACAAGAAGTGTTAGTTCCTAAACCAAAGCTAAGGACTGAAACTATTAAAAGTGCTAAAGTATTTGAAATATTATGTCTAGTTCCATGTTCCAACACAGTATCTAATAACTACATGCAATAACAGATGAAGAAACTCTCCATGCATTTTCTCCCACAGCTGCCATCCTTTACCTCTGATTTTTGTTAATTTCATATTGTCAAGGATCTTAACATTTAGGTCCTGACCTGCAATGGGTATCAATGCAAAATTCCACAGATGTTTAATATTAGTTCTGTGTATAAATGAATTTACTGTCCATGATTGTTCTTCCAATTCTGAGTTCTTTGTTTTGATAAATCTTTTAGTTGAATAGATTTGAGTGGTAATTTTTACTTTTGCTTTTAAACTTGAAGGGCAAGCTGGACAGATGCAAAATTCTTGAAGCAATTTATCCTTTACTTGGAAGTACAGAAACTTTGACCCACTGTCTTCTGGCATTAAGTACTGAGGTAGAGAAGTGTGAAGCTAACACGCTTTTTACCAAGAATATTTTATTCAGTTTATCTGTTCTCTTTTTCAGGAATACCAGTTAATATGTATCTTGCATTTCTTTTTTCATTTGCATAATTGATATCTTCTCTCTAGTCCTTCACTTTCTTCCATTTTTTATCATGTGATTTCTTTGAGTCTGGCCACTAAGACCCCAGATATATAGTATGTGTGAGGTTTCCTTGGATATACTTCCTCAAATTGTTATTGCTTTTAATGTGACTTTCATCTCCACAATATTTTTATTTTTCTGTTCCAAATCTTTTCTGAGCTCACTCCCTAATTTAATTTCCTTCTGTTTTCTGGTAATCTGTTCTTTGAACCCTATATCTATTCTTAAGTTCTCTTTTGATTTGAAAAATCGTATTTTCTGGAATGTTTTTATGTCTATGGATAATTTTTGTCTAGTCTTCCTGTATTTTCATGTAATTTCCCTTGGTGATATGTTGTTACTTGCTATTTGTTTCTGTTTCTTTCCTGCTATTTTTTAAAATGGCACATGATAGTTGCACATGTTTATAAGGTACATAATGATATTCGAATACATGTACACAATATGTAATGATAAGATTGGGGTAATTGGCATATCTATCACCTCAATACAAATACAAACATTTGTCATTTGTATTGTGAACATTTGAAATCCTCTTTACTAGCTATTTTGAAATACACAAAAAAATCGTTGTCAACCACAGTTTATCCTACTGTGCTATAGAATGTTAATAGTGATTCCTCTTGTCCAACTGCACTTTGTATCTGTTAACTGTCCTCTTTCCATCCATCTTCTTTCCAACTCTCCCAGTGTCTGGTAACCACAATTCTGCTCTCTACTTCTATGAGAGCACTTTTGAAAAAATATTTTGCCTCCACATACAAGTAAGAATATATTTGACTTTTTCTGCCTGACTTATTTTACGTAAGGCAGTGTTCTTCTTACTCATCTGTGTTGCTGCAAATGACAGGATTTCATACTTGTTAATGACTCAATAAGATTCCATTGTGTATTTATATGCATTTTCTTTATCTATAAGTTTGGATAAATGGATGACCCCCAAAGGCCTGTGTGTTAAATGCTGAGTTGCTAGCTTGGTTCTATTTCAAGGTGGTTGAAACTTTAAGAGATGAGACTCAGTGGGAGATATTAGGTAATTGGAGGCATGCCCTCAAATGGGGATTTGGGGACACTAATATCTTCCCTTCTCTCTTTGCTCCCTGGTTGCCATAAGGTGAGCAGCTTGGTCTACCACGCACTCTCCACCAAGATGTTCTGCACTGTCACAGGCCCAAAAGCAATGGATCGACTGACCATGGACTGAAACCTCCCAAACTGTGAGCCAAATAAATTGTTGATAGTATTTTGTTGCAGTAACAGAAAGCTAACACATTCATTAATCCATCAATGGATACCTAGGTTTATTCCTTAGTTTGACTCTTGCACACAGCACTGCAATAAACATGAGAGTGCAGATATCTCTTTAACATACTTATTTCCTTTCTTTTGATAAATATCCAACAGAGGAATAGCTAAATCATATGATAATTCTATTTCTAGTTTTTTGAGGAACTTTCTGACTGTTTTCTAATAATAGCTATATTAATTTACATTCCTACCAATAGAGGATGAGAGTTCCCTTTCTCCTCATCCTCACCAGATTCTATTTTGTCTTTTTTATAAGAGCCAGCCTAACTGGAATGAGATGATATCTAATATACCCAAAGAACAGAATAGAGAACCCAGAAATAAAGAAATGTATTTAGAGCCAACTGATTTTTAACAACTGTACCAAGAACATACATTGGATAAATGATGTTTCCAATAAATGATGCTGGGAAAACTGGGTATCTATATGCATAAGAATGAAACTATATCCCTCTTATCAATTACAAAAATCAACTCAAAATGGAATAAAGACTTAAATGTAAGACCTGAAGTTATGAAACTACTAGAAGGAAAGATAGGGAAAAAGCTTCAGGACATGGATGTGGGCAAGGGATTTGGGGATATAACCTGAAAGCACAGGCAAAAATAGGCAGATGAGATTACATCAAACTAAAAAGCTTCTGTACAGAAAAGGAAACAACTAACAGAGTGGTTACAACCCACAAAATGGTAAAAAAATATTTGCTAACTATACATCTGACTTGGGATAAATATCTAAAATATATGAGAAACTCAAACTCAACAATATAAAACAAATAATCCAATTTTAAAATGGTCAAATGATCCTAATAGACATTTCTCAAAAGAAGATATACAACTTGTGGATAAATACAATAAAAAATGTTCAACATGACCAATATTCTTATTTTCATTATAATTATTAATGTATATTAATTATACAAATTAATGGTTTGAGTGACATTTCTTCTTTTAAAGTATTTTTTAGTTGTAGTTGGACACAATGCCTTTATTTTATTTATTTATTTATGTGTGGTGCTGAGGATCAAACCCAGTGCCTCACACATGCTAGAGAGCGCTCTACCACTGAACCACACCCCAGTCCCTTGAGTAACGTTTCTATACTTGTATATATCATGCTTTGATCAAATCCATCTTCCCTATTTCCTTTCCTTGAACCTATTCTATCTTCCCACCCCTCTCTTAGTCTACTTCTTCTTCCCTAATAGTGCTTCTTCTACTTTCAGGTCATCTTTCTTTTTTTAGTTGGCACATATGAAAGAAAGCATGTGATACTTGTCTTTCCATGTCCAGCTTATTTCATTTAACAAGATGACCTCCAGTTCCACCCATTTTCCTGCAAATTACCCGATTTCCTTCTTCTTTGTGGCTGAATAATATCTCCATTATGTATATATACAGTATTTTCTTTATCAATCCATCTGTTCGAAGGTACCTAGGCTGATTCCATACCCTAGTTATTGTAAAGGGTGCCAAAATAAACATGGGTATGTACATATCTCTATAATATGCTGACTTTATTTCCTTTAGGTATATACCCATGTGCAGTATGGCTGGATAATATAGAAGTTTTATTTTTATTTTTTGATGGACCCCCATACTGTTTTACATAGTGGCTTATACTAATTTACATTCCCAGCAAAAGTGTGTAAGTTTTCCTTTTTCCTTACATCCTTACCAGCATTTTCTAATTTTTTATAATAACCATTCTGACTTGAATGACATAGAATCTCAGTAGAGTTTTGATTTGCATTTCCCTGATAGCTAAAGATGTTAAGCATTTTTTTTTCAAATGTTTATTAGCCATTTGTATTTTTTCTTTTGAGTGTCTGTTCATATCGTTTGCTCATTTACTGATTGGACTATTTGTTCTTTTGTTGTTGAATCTTTTGTGTTCTTTATATATTCTGGTTATTAATCATCTATCAGATGATTAACTAGTAAAGATTTTCTTCCATTCTGTGGTTGTCTCTTTACTTTGTTTCCATTGCTATGTAGAAGCTTTTTAGTTTGATGTAATCCCATTTTGCCAATTCTTGCTTTTATTTCCTAAGCTAATGGATTCGTTCAGGAAACTGTTGCTTGGGCCAGTATCTTGAAGTGTTTCCTCTTATAGTTTCAGTTTTAGGCCTTATATTAAGATCTTTTATTCATTTCAAATGCTTAGAAAAATTATATGCCAATAAATTGAAAAATGTAGAAGAAATGGACAAGTTTCTAGATACATATGACCTACTAAAATGGAACCATGAGGATAAAAAATCTAAATAGATCAATAATAAGCAATGAGATTCAAACAATAATAAAAAGTCTCCCACAACCCCTAATAAAGTTTAGGAGTGAATGAATACAGTGCTGAATTTTACCAGACTTTTAAAGAACTAATACTGATACTCCTCCAAATATTACATAAAATTGAAAGGAACAGAACCCTTCCAAACTCATTCTACAAAGCCAGTATTACCCTGCTACCAAAACCTGATAAGGACACCCCAAAAAAGAAATATATAGAAAAATATCCCTAACAATATCCTTATTGCAAAAATCCTCAATAAAGTATTTCTGAATTGAATTTAGCAAAAAATTCTAAGATCATACACTATGATCAAATCAGTTTCATTTGATGGATTCAAGAATGGTTCCAATATAAGAAAATCAATAAATGTAATTCAGTACATAAGTAGAATCAATGATAAGGATCACATAGATGTATAAAAAGCCTTTGGTAAACTTTAACATCCCTTCATGATAAAAAAAACCCTGAATAAATTAAGTATAGAAGGATCACACCTCAACATAATAAAGGCTATATACCACAAACCTATAGCCCACATCAATACTAAATGGAGAAAAAATTAAGGTATTTCTTCTAAAATCAGGAGCAAGATAAGGGTGTTCACTCTCACTACTCTTATTTAATATGGTACTTGAAATTTTAGCCTGAACAATGAAACAAGGAAAAGAAATAAAAAAGGGTATAAGTAGGAAAGGAGAAAGTCAAGTTATTGCTGTTTGCAGATGATATGATTCTACACTTAGAAAGCCCTAAAAATTCCACTAAAAGTCTCTTAGAACTGATAAATTCAGCAAAGTAGCAGGATACAAATTCAAAATAAAAAAAGCAGTAGCTTTCCTATACATCAACACTGAACTCACTAAGAAAGAAATCAGGAAAACGATCCCATTCACAATAGCCTCAAAAATCCCAAAATACCTAGGAATAAACTTAACCAAGGAGGTGAAATACCTCTATAATGAGAATTATAAAACACTGAAGAAAGAAACTGAAGAAGACACTAGAAGATAGAAAGACCTCCTAATGTTCATGAATTGGCAGACTCAATACTGTTAAGATGGCCATATTACCGAAGTAAATCTACAGATTCAATGTGATCCCCAACAAAATACCAGTGACAGTCTTCAAATAACTAGGAAAAATCCTAAAATTCATAAGAAATCACAAAAGACCCCAAAGCAATCCTGAGCAAAAAGAACAATGCTGGAGGCACCATAATACCTGATGTTTAAATATACTACAGAGCCATAGTAACAAAAACAGTTTGGTATTTGGAAAAAAAAAACAGACATATAGACCAATGGAATGGAATAGAGGATCCAGAAATAAACTTACGCATCTTCAGCCAATTAATTCTCAACAGAGCTACCAAAAACATACATCCAAGAAAATACAGCCTCTTCAATAAATGGTGCTGGAAAAACTGTATATCCATATGTCGAATATTGAAAGTATATCATTATTCCTCACCCTATACAAAAATCAATTAATCTATTATTTTTTAAAATATTTATTGTTTAGTTATAGGAGGACACAATATCTTTATTTTATTTTTATGTGGTGCTAAGGATGGAACCCAGTGCCTCATGCATGCTAGGCAAACGCTCTACCTCTGAGCCACAACCTCAGCCCCCTCTTATTTTTGTAATTGTCATTTTTACTGTTTTATGTGTAAGACCGATATTGATTAGAGAACGTACTTCATTTTCACCAACATCTTCGAATCATCTCCTGCTTCCACATTATCTAACGAGGATGTTCTGTCACTCCTGTGGCCTGTGGCCTTAAATTTTATTAATCTAATCAAAGATTTGTTTTCAATCTTTCTATGAGTTTTGGGACTGTGATCTTTAACTTGTGGACAATCTGATTCCTGCTCTGGTTCTGAGAAGGCATTGTTGGCTCAGTTTGCTCCATGCTCTATGTCCAGACTTAGCAGCGCTTGGCTGGACTGCTGGCTAATTTTGTGGTTTGGGGTTGTAGCAGTTTCCGATGGTATTTTTCTCTTTGAAGTTGTCTTTGAAGCAAGGCCAGCCCATCATTTTTCTGTATAACTGAAAAGGAAAAGAGCCCAAGGCCTTGAAGTAATTTCCTTTCTGAAGTCTGTATCTTTTGAAGGCAGATAACATTATATGCCATGAGCATAAAGCACCCCAGTTCCATCAATCCCCAGGCCAAGTCAGTCATGGAAAGGTGAATCACCAGAGCCTGAAATGGGGTTTCTGTGCCCCAGCTTGAAAGCTGCCTCAGGTTGGGAAGGCTTAGCATCTGACTGAGCTAAGGTCTATCAGTCAGGAAGTCTCAAGTTTGGTGTCTGCCAGGCCTCATATTTGTGAGGCTACATCTGTTGTGTCAATGAAATGTCACAATAGGTTGTTAGGGTAGGTGTCAACAGATGGCAGTAATTGAGCTGGGAGTTGGTCCTCAGCT
Source organism: Marmota flaviventris (assembly GCF_047511675.1). Classification (NCBI taxonomy): domain Eukaryota; kingdom Metazoa; phylum Chordata; class Mammalia; order Rodentia; family Sciuridae; genus Marmota; species Marmota flaviventris. The sequence continues at coordinate 133,107,620 of NC_092518.1, forward strand.
CTGTGGCCCCCAGAGGCCTCAAGATGGAACTGAAGACAGCTCAGACAGGGGGCCATTCCCATATCCCCCAAATGTGGCTGGAAGTGTCTAAAAGGTAGGGGTTTAGCCCCCTGGCTCTGACTCCTTTGCTAAGCAAAATGAGGCTTCTTGGGCAACTCTGACTGTTCCTTTAACTGTGGCCTGGGGCATTAGATGAAGGCCTTTCTCAACCTAGTTGGGAAGAGGTTAAACAGAATGTGACCTAAAGTAACTCCTGAAGGGCAACACAGTGAGGCAGCTGTCAGGAACCCCAGGAGAACAGAGCAGAGCCTGGGAATTAGGAGCTAGTTAAGTCTGGCTTAAGGACAGTCAGGACAGGCAGTCCTGGGTAGGAGGACCCTGGATGTGAGCACATGAAGGCTCCGTGCTGTGGTTGTGGTGTGCCAGTTAAGGTTCAGTCCAAAACAGAACTCCATACCTGAGTAACACAGTTGATGTCTCATGGAACTGCAGCCACTGCAGTTGGGGAGCTAAGGTCTATGCCAGGCTGTCCTTTCTATGCCTGCTGCTGAGGTTGAAGTCAGCAGGACAGAGAAGCAAGGAGAATAGGAGCATCCAGAAGCCACTCTGCCTCCCACCACTACCTCTTTATATGCACGTTGGGATATCCACTACATTCTTTCAAGAAACACAGTGCCCTCAGCTAATTCCCCCTGGTGGGACATGTTGCTTGCCTCCCTGGCACGTCACATGCACTTCAGTTGATGGCATCAGAGGACAGGGTCATCAGAGAGGACTCAAATACTGGGAGCTACTTGGGGATGCTTAGGCCCCAGGGACTCAGAGAGCAAAGACAGGAGGCATTCCCTCTGAAGCAGCACTAGCAGACAGCCTGCACTTGGATTGATGTGGCCTCTTTGGAAAGCTTCCCAAGTCCCAGCCAAGTTCCCAGTGTGTCTGGAATGCAACGAGCGGAAAGAGTGGCAACTTACACAATGGTAATGGAACTTGTCTATCCTTGCAGCAGGATTTAAGGGACTTCTCCAGCCCTAAATCTTCAGAAAGATGTGGGCTCTGGAACTACCAAGTTTGACTAGGACTCACCAGGCTTTCCTTCTATGTAACCCTGAGCCCTGAACCCCAGTTTATATGCTGGGGGAATCTATCTGCTCGTGGTAATTTTTGGAATGCCCCCTAGGAGGAGACACTGTGTTAGCTCACTAAGCATTCTCTCTTTAATTATTCAGGGCCCCGCAATAAAGGGTGTATCTATGGACATATGCTAAATATAATGCCCCCCTCCATGGGAGGAGCTAAGCTGGCATGAGGGTGAGCACAGAGCCTGGGGGATATCTGGCAGAGTCTGTGCTATGCTTCTAGAAAGACCATCCACTCAGTAGGTTTGATCATTCACACCCTCTAAGCTATGGCCCCCATGGCCTGCATCAGCCCTGGTATCTGGCACTGTGTGTGAACAGAGCTGGACAAGTGGGGAGGGAGAGGTTGCAGGAAAGTGCAAGAAGAGGTCAGATTGCCATGGACCTGAAGGTCCAGTGGCATTCACAGCAAGGAGAATGAGAAAGAAACGTGAAAGGCATTGCTAAGGTTTGTGGAAAAGGCTCTGACTTTGTCCCAATTCCCCAAAGATTCTGGTGTTTTCCTCGTGTCCCAGAAGCTTCAGGCAATAGGAACAGGGTATGGAATTGGTGACGGGGGCTCCCTCAATAGCCAATCTTCTCTGCCTCTAAGTTGGCTGAGCTTTGCAAGGGAAACATGTCTTGCCCTGGGATGGAAAATGCCAATGTGTTCCTCCTTCAGTTTATACGGAAGAGAAAAGCCACTGAAAGTCTCAGGCTCCAGTCAGAGAAGGTGAGACAGACTGAGATACCTGCCCAACACATACATCTCATATAGTCACACACATGCACCTAATCATACACACACACACACACACACACACACACTGAAGTGACTGTTACCCCAAACTCCCCCAACCCCAGGACTCTCTCTGTCCTTTCACAGACTCCCTTTCTCTCTATGATCAGGAGTACCCAACGGGCAGTAGTCTCTGAAGGAAGGTGCCAACTTTAATTGGAGTTTGGAGGGCTTTTCTAGGCAGGGGCATTGCGCCCTGCTGTTCACATTGCTTGGGGGTTTCCCTCTCTCTACCAGACTAGCTCCCCTTCAGTCTTAAGCTGAAGAACTCAATTATAAGAGAGAGATACAAGGCCCATCTACTCAGGCCCTATCCTCTCAGGACCCTGCACCTTAAATTCCCAGATCCAAGATTGTGCACACCGTGTCCTGCTTCCTCTGGACCTGTGAGCCTGATGAGCTCAATCCCAGTGTCCCACCTTCTGCACAGGTTCTGCCTCATGCTGGGCTACTGGCCAGCAGATTTCCGGTCCCTTGTAGCCTTAGGGTATCTGTCCAGACACCTTCCAGGGCAATGACAGAAGAAGGCAGAGGGAGTTAAGATTTTCTCAGAAAGGGTGAACTGGAGCACAGGAGTGGCCCCAGACTTGAAAATGGAGAATTTGTCATAGCTCTGCTGCCAGATATATCCCACAGTTTGGAAAGTAGAAACTCCCCATGTGACAAGGTAGAAATGATTGTTGATAAACTTGGTAATGACTGTGAGATGAGTGAGGCTTGTCCATCCCCTGGAATTATTCACATGTTGATTGGTGAAGTATGCAATCCATGGTGCTTCACTGGGGCTCACAAACCACAAGGCACAAGCTAAGATGTATAAAGGGCTTTATTTGAAGAAGGCTGTGAGATTGGACAGATGGACTACACAGAAAGATCTCAGGGTGAGTGTACTTGGCTTGTGGGATAGGATTCATCTCTTTGGTTTTCACTGCAGCAATGAAAACAGGATAGAGCCTGGAACTGGTAGAATCATCTCCACACTCTTTGAAAACTTGCTGACCTCCAGTCCCTGTCTGGTTATACCCAACACAGGGATAAACAAGACCCAGGCCCTGCTTGCCAGCTGTTTCTACCTCAAGGGACACTTGGAGGTTGCATGGAGGGTTTAACAGAGTTTTAGGGATGGACACAGCAGCCAGGGGGTGAGAAGCATGCACAAGGCAGTGGCCAGATTACACCAGGAAGGCAAGTGGCTCTCTTACTAACATAGAGGAAATCACTTGGCTAACTACTAAGGGCTCACATAATGGGAAGGAGGCTAGGGACCAGGTTTTGAATACTGGGTCCCCAAGAGCTTCTGATGGGCCAGGCTTCCAAACCCAGAGCAGAGCCAAGAGCAGAAGTAAACTGGCAAGCATGCTGCCATTGCTGCTGCCTGGATCCAGGCCTCCAAGCATGTTCATCCTGGCATCTCCTGTTCATATTCAGAGACCTAGGCAAGGCATTTAAAAATGTACATACTAAGCCACATGCTCATCCCCTAACTGTGCCTTCAGTGATGACAGGCCCCTTTCCACCAAATTTGCAAATAGGAATTTTCCCTAAATCCCTGAGGCAACTAAAAGAAGGACTCTTGCATTCTAGTTTCTGTGAAATAAATGATAGTTGTCACAATCAAAATAAGTCACTCATGTTAACCTTAACAAAAAATAAATAAATATAGGATGTTATGAAGTAAAAGTCCTTATGTGTGACTGCCTGATTCTAACTATCACAAAAGACTTCACCAGAACCACAAGGTTGTACAGAGGCCACTTGCAACCTTACACAACATGTACTCTGCAGGGACATTTGCCCAGCAACTGTCTGTTCAACCTCAGACTAACATTACTCCAGGTGTTAATTGTTGTGACTAAAGATTATTGTTTCAAAATAGCTAATGTAATCCCTCATTTTTTGTCCTTGCCTCAGCTTCCTTGAATGCACCAGTTTACTATGGTATGCATGTTCCCATTGCAGTGTTCTGCTAGTCCTAAATAAATATGGTTCCTTGGAAAATCTCACTTTGTTGTTTTTAGATTGACAGTTGCCAACCAATTGTTAAGATGCTGACATTGCATTTGTAAAGACTGATGGGCCTAGGGCACTATTCCAAGATTGGCCGAATGATGAAAATGGGATGGAAGAAAGGGGCAACAATTATGTGGGCTACCTGTGGTGTCATTAGAGTACAGAAAGGCTAGGGGCCAGGGCCCAGAAAGAGATAAGGACAAAAGCAGGAGTGTGGTACCTGTCTCTAAGTGAGATCTATTAAAGAAGACAGGATTAGAGGGCCTTCGGTGGCTCCAAGGATGTCTAAAACCTGTACCTCTAGAGGCATTATTCCTAGGATCCATTAGTGCTATCCACCAGGTAGGAGCTGCAGTACAGATGTCTGCTCTTTTGAGTAGTGGGTACTCTTTTCTGCAGGTGTCATTAGAAATCCCCTGTAGCATGAGGGTCATTAGCAATCACATTTCACTGCAGCTAATGGAAACCCAAAGGGAATTAGCTAAAAGATGGCATTTCACAAGTGTCTTGGAAGGGCCAGAAAACCAGTCTTTGAGGCTTTGAAGAGAGGAAAAAGGGTTAAAATCAAATTGTAGTGCTGGACTGGCAAAGGTACCCCATGGCTCCCATTCATACCTGGACACAAACACTGTAGCTTGCATCCACCAATGCAGGAAACAGATGCTACTGCAAGAACCACCAGTGCCACTGCTCTGCAGGAAACAGGTGGCATTGCTACCACCCAATCAGAATTTATGGTGCTCATGCTTATTCCCATCTGGGGCCTTGGATTCAGATGGCATTGGTACATCTGATTGATGGGACCCAAGTCATATGCTCATGTCCTAGCTGCAAAAGGAAGCTGAGAGCACCCAGAACTAGCATTTTCCACTCCTCTCATAACGCAGCAACTTTCCAGGACAGAAAGAATGAACAGTGTCCCCTGGGCCCACATAAATGGTCTAATTGCATTGCACTGCTTTTAGTATGGAATTTGACTCTTTCCCATCCCCACAGAGCTCTAAAATGGTCTCATCTTTTGCACTCCATTACTCCACAGTTTTCAGCATAATGCCATACTCTGATCCTTCTGAGGGCAAGAGTATGGGCTATGCCCTTGGTTTTGTTAAAAAAAATAATAATAATTAAGTGGAAGTCATTTGGCTGAGACAGCTCTAGTGTCTCAGATTCCTACGTAAGCAAACTGAAGTCCAATGTAAACAGTAAAACTGTAAGCTTAACAAATCAAAAGACACCTTTAACCTCCAACTGGGGATTTCCCACCCAATTGGACTCCCATAAGAAAAGTACTAAGCTGTAGCCTATCAAGTAATTTGTTTCCACACTGAACATATAAAAGCTCACTACTCATGCTGATAAAAGTTGAACTCTCCGAATCTCTCCTAGCTGTACTATTCATGAACCTTTAATCACCAAAAAAAAAATGTTAGATTTATTTTGTCTAAAAAGTTTCTCTTTGGGGGCTGGGGCTGTGGCTCAGTGGTGGCAGCGCACTTGCCTGGCAGGTGTGAGGCACTGGGTTGGATTCTCAGCAACGTAAATAAATAAATAAATAAATGTCTATCAACAACTAAAACATTTTTGAAAAAGTTTCTCTTTTGGGCTGAGGTTGTGACTTAGAGGTATAGCGCTTGCCTAGCACATGTGAGGTCCTGGATTCGATCCTCAGCACCACATAAAAATAAATAAAGTATTGTGTACAACTACAACATTATTTTAAAAATAATATTTTTTAAAAGTTTCTCTTTTAACAACATGCTACTTTCTGCACACACATTACTCAGTCTCAGGATATCACCCTTTCAGAGAGTATCCTCCAACTCCTGTAAACCCCTCCTTTGCTATGTATCTCACTGGCCTTGCCTGCTTTTATCCTCAAGATAAAGTCTTGGCTTGCAAGTGGAAGTTGTCTGGAAATGTTTTGCCCATTCTCTCAGAAGCTCCACAAATATCTAGAAGTTTGCACTTGCTCTTTAAATTATTACAGGGTGAGATTTTGAAGTTTTAGAATATCTCAAATTAAAACATATTGAGGCTTTTAGAAAAACCCAGTCACTCTAATGCTGGCTTTCTCACCAGAGGTGCTATTGCACTTCTGGGTACAATTGTTCTTTACTGCATAACCCTACCACAAGAATCACTCATATTTAGTAGTCCAGAACCCCACACACATGATAGAGTGGTCTTCCCCCAATCAAGGAGAAAACCAGCATCTCCTTCAAGCATTTTCAAAAGTCCCAGGGTAAAAACCACCTCAATCAAGGAACAATTAAACTTCAAAATTTTGTAATTCACCTATAAAAATTTTTAAAGTCATCAACTCCTAACCTGCTTATTGAAGTGCATAGTCTCTCACTGTGGATGTCTTCTATGAGTACTTAGCAAAGAGATCTTTTTCTGCCCCTCCACTCCCACCCAAACTCCAGCCATCCCTTTTATCAACTGCCCATAGCAGAGTCAAGACTCAGTTAGAACATTTAATGAAATTTATTGAAGAGAAACATTCATTGAGCCCATCAATGAGAAGAGGATGACAACATGGAAAGGGACTCTTCACAGCTTGTAAAGACCACAGGTACTGGGACGCAGGGACACCTCATCCTGGACTTCTAATGAGGTTTCTCATCTGCTCCCCATACTAGGGCCCTCCTACCACATTTTCCCTTACTAGGGCCCCCAGATCTGCCTCTTTCCAGGATGGTGACCTCTGGCAATACACATTACTTTCAGGGAATTCCCTCTGAGACTGACTCACTGTGGGGTGGCCCTTGCCCTATAATTGGCACAGAGACACTAAAAAGCACATCAGGAAATGCCTCACCAAGCTGAGGAAACTGAGTTACAAATAACAGAGGTGGAACATCAAAGCACAGGCTCCAGCTCTCCACATCCATCCCCAGTCCAGTTCTTTCTGCAAAAGGTAAGATTGCAGTCCCAGATGCAGTCACAGTTGTAGTCGCAGTCATGGGCACAGCATCAATCACGCCATCACCATCCATCCTTTCCGCTGTCTCCTGGGACTGGTGGGCTCAGGATCTCCTGGAAGAAGCTGCTCAGATAAAAACATACAATACTCCACAAGAACAAGTGGCAGAAAGCTGGCCTATATCTACACCAAGAAAGCAGAGGTTAAGTCAGGACACTGGACAGGAGCAGGCAGAGCCTTGGCTCACATGGAAGCTCACAACATGTGCCCAGACCTAGGGGTGGCTGGTGAGGGCAAGGACCTCCACACAGAGATGACACACACCTCATGGCTTTGCACAAGAATTATGGCTAGTGTGAGGTGGGCATTTGCTTGAGGTGGATCTCCACGGAGCTTACAAATAAGGGTGGATTTCCAGGAACAGGTAGCATCCTGTTCTGGAATTGGTGAACTGGGAGGGGAGGATAGAATCCCCCTGATGGGAGAGCCAGGCAGCTGGCACCCTTGAGATGGCTTCCTCCCCACACCCCTGGCAATGTCTCTCAGTCAGATATCTTCAGGTACCCTCATCTAGGCCAGAGCTACCAGCTCAGGGGTGCTTCCAGGCCTACTGCCCTAGATTGGTGGAGTTTGAGGCTGGGGATGCCATGGGGAAGAGTGACTCCTCCTGCCAAATCTGGTTGAAATTGTGGTCATCTGGGCCATTTGGAAGAGCTGGTGGTGGTGATGAGAGCTCCTTGGAGAGTTGAGAGGCCTATTTTGGATGGAATGAGCCCTTCCCTGAACTCTGCTCCAAATATGGGATAGGGTGACAGCCCTGGCCTGGCCTACCCCTGCCTCCAGGGATGTGTTGCCTGAGAGGAGAGAAGGCCCCTGGGACTTCTGAGCCTATTTGCCCAAGGAGGGCTTGGGGTGGCTCGTCTCCCCAGCCCTATCCTTGTTTCCCAACTCTTCCAGGATGTCCTTAAGCCCCTCCAGCAGGGGCTCCTCGGCCTCCTGATTTTCCCCCTGGAGGAGGCTCTCTGGCCCCAAACCAGGCCCTCCTGGGCCAGCATCAGAAGCACTGCCCATCTGGGCTGGGGTGAGGCCACTGAAGGCCTCCACTGATCTTGCCTGGCCTAGACCTGCAGGGGAAAAAGCATCTTCATTTTCCTGAGTGGCAGGGGAGGTACTGGCCTCTTTAATGGCAGGTGCTGCCTTCATGACATCATCTGTATTGGAAGTAGCTTCAGCAGCATGCTCAGGGCTAGGAGCAACCTTGTCGGCTGGGTAGGCTTCATCAGTGTTTTCAATGGCAGGGGCAGCCTTGCTGGCATCTTCATTGGATGGTTCTGCCTTGGTTTTCTCTACAATGATGGAGATACATTCCATGGTGACCTCATTGGGAAGGGTGGCCTCACTGGCATTTTCACTGGATGGAGTGGCCTCAGCATTATCTTCGTTGTCAGGTGCAGCCTGGGCAGCAGCCAGATCTCCTTGGTAAACTTCAGCTCCCTCTTCACCTTCCACCTGCTCATTCCTAGCTAGGGCAGCCTCCCATGCCTCAGTCTCCCTAATGAGCCGGAGAAGCCCCAGGAAGCCGGGTGGCCTCCTCTCCAGACGCATCCTCCTCAGGTTGTTCTGGAGCATCTGGTTTGGTCGGGCCCTCATCAGCACCTGCTGGGCTCGCAGCTGGTCAGCAATAGTCGGATGGATGGCCCCCTTCTCCAAGGCTACCTGCAGCAGGCCTTCCAAGCGCATCACGTAGGCAAAGAGAGTCTCCTGAGGCCACTGAGAGCAAGCCAGGAACTTCTGGCGTGCAGTCATCCGGGTGTCCTTGTTCCCAAACACCTGCACCAGCGCGGCCAGGCAGTCCCGTGCAGGAGTGTCTGGGTGTTCTTCCAGGAGCCCACACATGAGATCCAGGGCGGGCCCACCCAAGCTCTCCACCAGCCTCCTCCTCCTCTCCCTCTCAGATATGTGGCGCCACAGGTACAGCATGTCGTTGGCATGATCCAGCCAGCTCTCGAAGGAGTCTTCCCCACAGGCTGGCTCTTCAATCCCAGAAAAGCTTCTCAGCTCCTCATAGGCCATGTTTTCCAGGACAGGCTGCAGGGCCTGGCTCCACTGCTGGGTCCGGGCTCCCGCGTCGTCTGTCCCTCCTGCCATATCCAAGACTCGTTCCTCACCTGCAGCTCCTGCCTCGCCTGCAGCTCCTGCTATACCTACAGCTCCTATCACACCTGCAACTCCCATATCACCTGCAGCTCCCTCCTCATCTGACTCTCTTGCTTCATCTGCAGCTCCTATTTCACCTGCTTCCTCTGCTTCACCTGCAGCTCTTCTCTCACCTGCGGCTCCTCCCTCACCTGCAGCTCCTGCCTCACCTGCAGCTCCTCCATCACCTGCAGCTCCTGCCATACCCACAGCTCCTATAATTCCTGCAACTCCCATGTCCCCTGCAGCTCCCTCCTCATCTGACACTCTTGCCTCATGCACAGCTCTTACTTCACCTGCTGCCTCTGCCTCAGCTGCTGCCTCACGTGCAGCTGCTACCTCACCTGCAACTCCTCCGTCACCTGCAGCTCCTGCCTCACCTGCAGCTCCTACCAGACCCAAAGCTCCTAGAACACCTGCAACTCCCATGTCACCAGCAGCTCCCTCCTCATCTGATGCTCTTGCCTCATCTGCAACTCCTATTTCACGTACTTCTGCCTCAACTACAGCTCCTCCCTCACTTGCAGCAACTCTGTCACCTGAAGCTCCTACCTCACCTGCAGCTGCTGCCATGTCCATAGGTCGTATAATACCTGCAACTCCCACATTACCTTCAACTCCCTCCTCATCTGACACACTTGCTTCATACACAACTCCTACTTCACCTGCTTCTTCCGACTCATCTGCAGCTCCTCTGTCACCTTCAACTCCTTCATTTGCAGCTCCTCCCTCACCTGCATCTCTTGCCTCACCTCCAGCTCCTCCCTCATTCACAGCTCCTACTTCACCTGATGCTCTTTCCTCACCTGAAGCTCCTCCCTCATCTGCAGCCACTGCCTCACTATCAGTTCCTCCCTCACCTGCAGTTTCTCCCTCACCTACAGCTCCTTCCTCATCTGCAACTGCTGCCTCATCTGTAGGTCCTCCCTCACCTGCAGTTTCTCCCTCAACTACAGCTCCTTCCTCACCTGTAGGTCCTCCCTCACCTGTATCTCCTGCCTCACCTTCAGCTTCTGTCGCACATGCAGCTCCTCTCTCACCTGTAACTCTTGCCTCACATGCAGCTCCTCCCTCACATGCATCTCCTCCTTCACAGACAGCTCCTCCTTCACAGGCAGCTCCTCCCTCACCTGTAGCTTCTGCCTCACTTGCAGCTCCTACCACTGCTCTCCCCTGAGGCTGTGCAGGGAAATTGGGAGTATCCTGGAAGTCAGCATCAGGAGCCTGGGGCAGGAAGATCACAGTCCATGGGCCCCTGCTACCTGGTATTTGTTGGGGGATCAAATTTCGATTTAAATATTCAGCGAACTCAACTAAAGCTACCCTGGCCCCGAGCTCCTTTCGAAAGGTCTTACAGAGCACTCGGTACCTGCCCAGGGGCCATAGGGCAGCCTGCACTGCTTCCTGGAATTCATCTTCCTTGCAGTCTTCAGGGATGCCCAGGATGAGCAATGAGCGCTGGGCATTGACACCCATCCACCTACACCAGTCTCGCAGCATTGTCATTGCCATAGCAGTATTCTTGGGGGAAGGAAGCATGGTTGAACTGGGATGTGTGCTGAGTGTTGCAGTCTCTGAGCACCCTGTGTGTGCAAAGGAGAGAAAGGATTATTATTGCTAGACAGCCCAACCCCTCAAATAGCTGCCCCTTGAGCATGGGGCCGGGGGCTCTTCCTCTCCCTTACTTTGATTTTAGGGAAAATTTTTAATAAATTTATGTATAAGAAGACAGGTTCCTGCCTGTAATCCCAACAAGTTGGGAGGGTAAGTCAGGAGTATCACAAGTTGGAGGCCAACCTCAACAACTCAGTGAGACCCTGTTTCAAAATAAAATAAAATGGTCTAGGGTATAGCTCAGTGGTAGAGTGCCCTTGAGTTAAATACTGTCCAAAATAAAATTAAAAGGATGGGGGATGTAGTTCAGGAGTACAATGCCCCTGAGTTAAATCCTGTCTGAAAATAAAAAGGGCTGGGAATATAGCTCAGTGGTAGAGTACCTCTGAGTTTGATTCCCAGTATTACAGAACAAAAATGTGTTTATAAGCTATAGAGTCAGTAGTTTCTAGTTTATGTGGTAGCAGTTTTGGTAAAATACTTTTCCCCCAAGGAATTCCCAAGTTTTATGTTTTCAACATTTTTTGGTACAAATTTGTGCTTTTTATTATCTTTTAAATGTCTGTACAACCTGTAATAACATCTTCTTTCATTCCTAATATTGGTGATTAGTGTCTTTTTCTCTTGTCTTGATTAGTGTTGTGTTTATCAATTTTGTTACCTTTTTAAAAAAAACTATGTGTGTTTGTTAGTTGTATGTATGGTTTATTTTGTGTGAATAAATTCCTGCTTTTTTATATTTGGTGGTGTTCTTTTTCTAGCTTCTTTAAATAAACCAGTGGACCACTGCCATTATACCTTGCTTTTTTCCCAATTACAAGCATTTAAAGCAATAAATGTTCCTGTGATCCCTTCTTTAGCTGTCTCCCACTAATATTTTTCCTCCTTCTTTTTTTTAATTGTTAATTGATTTTTTAAAAAATAAATGACAGCAGAATGTATTATAATTCTTATCACACATATACAGCACAATTTTTCATATCTCTAGTTGTATACAAATTCATGTGTTCATACATGTACTTTGGATAATGATGTCTATCACTTTCCACCATCCTTGCTAAACCCCGCACACAGACTTATATTTTTAAGTTGTAATTTTTTTATCATTGAGTTTGAAATATCTTCTTAGTTCTTTTTTGATTTCTTCTTTGGTTCATGGATTTACAAATATTTAGACATGTTATCATTATTAACTTCAAATAGAATTCCACTGAGAAATTATTAAATAAGAGTGCAATCTTTTTTTTAAGTTGTAGTTGGCACAATATCTTTATTTTATTTATTTATTTTTATGCAGTGCTGAGGATGGAACCCAGTGCTTCACATGTGCTAGGCAAGTAGTCTGACACTGTTCCACAACCCCAGCCCCCCAGTCTTTTAATGTCTATGATTTTTTTTCTGAAAGAGGTTCTTGCTACATTGCCCAGGGTGGTCTCAAACTTGTGGGCTGAAGTGATCATCTTGCCTCTGCCTCCCCAGTATCTGGGATTACAGATGAACAGCACTCACACCAGGTTTATAAAAAGTCGTTTTTTCTTTATGTGCAGTATGTATTCTACATAAGTAAAGGTAAAAATAGAATGTGCCCTTGTAATCAATGTGCATTTTTCTCAAGACACCAAGCCCCCGTCCCATGCGAACACTACATCCCATGTTGCGTAGGCCACCTGAAGCATCTCCAATTCCAACTGTAGGAGCTACAGCTGCTCACCGCGTCTTCTGCTCCTCACTTTGTCTTCACTTAGGCTGGGGCAGCTGAGGGTGTCTTGTCATCACGTATGCCCCCCACCGCGTCCTGCATACCCTCAGGTGGCGACTCTGTCCTCCAGCCCATGTCCCTCCCGGCTTCAAGGAGTGAACTCCTCCTACTGTCCTGTGTAGTGCCACACGTGCCCACAGGGCTCTTGTGGCGACTTGTAAACCCGGGAAATAGGGCGCCCCCCTGTGCTGGGTCGGGGCTCCCTCCGTGGTGTTCCCACACCATGCAGCTCTGCCACGGCCACCGCCTCGAGCCTGCAGCCTCTACTTTCCATGCTCCCTACACCTGCTTGCACTAGCGGTGGCATAATTAGGGCACCCCAGGGCTCCCACGAGCCTGTGAGCCCTTTGGTCTTCCCTCCCTGCCATAGTCCCGCCAACGCCCAACAAGGGCTGTCTCCGGCCACACTTACCCCCAGGAAGCCGAGGGGTGCCCTCGATTCCGTGACCGTCAAGCCCCAGACCACCAGCCCTGCGTTCTCGCCCACCACGACCCCATCGCAGCCTATTGCCTCGTTCCCGCCACGTGCTACGCAGCGTCTTCCAGCCCTCCTTCCACAGACGCAGCCACTAGTCAGCCCGCTCGTCCAGCCAGCGCTGGCGAACGCCTCATACATCTCGACGTTAGCCTTCCCTCACACGTCCCGCACCCGGTTCCTCGGTCCCCTCTGTATTCCCCACATGGCGGCCGGTAGCTCTCACCTCTGCTCTCCAAACGCGTGGCGAGCTACCACCCCCCCACTCCTGCCAGGACCCTCCTTCCCACCCTATCCCGACCCCTCCGCCGTTGAACCCACAGACGATCGTCATAGCTCAAGCGACAACCCCACCCCCACAGTTATGTATCCTCCTCAGCCACCCCACACCCGTCCCCTCCGTGACACCAGACCTGCCTCACAGGTCCCCACAACCAGGAGCCCTCCCCTCCAGCAACCCCACGGGCAGCCAAGGACCCTCCCCAGCCGTTCCTGCAAACCACACAGGGAACCCCTCCCGCATGCCTCCCCGATCTCGACAGCCACAATCCCCTTCCAGTTATGAGGTGCCACGGAGCGCCTGGCCCTGGCACCTCATAACCAGCTATCTACCATTCCCCAAAACTCGAGGAACTACCCTACCTGTCCGTGGACTTTCTCTGACTCTAGACAACTCTGGAATCGCACTCAGAAGAATCTGAAGAAATCCCCTCAGGATCCCCTGGGCCCTTTATACTCAGGCCTTCTGAGCTCCCAGAAGGCCTTACTTCTCCCAGAAGCCCCTGCAAACTGTGCAGAAAGTTCCAGCACTTTTAAGCAGGAACAACCAAAACGAGGCTCCAGTAAAGCACACCCGAATGGTAATGGTTCAGCCCAGGCAACAGGGGTTGGAACTTCCACAAGCAGTAGACACGCCCATTAGCTCTCAGCCAATAAGATGGCTTACCCAGAAGGTAGTGGGGTTGACGGAATAAAAAAATTCCTTTATGCTATAAATTATTCATTTTAATGCTTTTATTAGTGCATTATAGTTAATGTGCATAACAAAATTTGTTCCATTTCAGCCCCCTCCCACCTCACCTTCTTCTCTTTTCCTTTACTAGTATTCCTTTATTGATTTTTAGTCAGTGATTCATAGATATACATGATGGTGGAATTAGTTGTGATGTATTCTTTCACACAATAAACATAATTTGCTCAGTTTCATATTGCAGTTCCTCCTCTTTCCATCCATACTCTTTCAAGTTTTACTTCATATATTTTCAAGCTCTATTATTCAATAGAAGCACATTTATAAATTTTATGTACTTCTGATCAATTAGCACTTATGTCATTACTACATTTGAATTCAGGTAATACTTTTTGTCCCTATTTCTCTGCTACTAGTAAAGCGAACTTGCCCTTCGCATGGTGTATCACATTTCCTGTCTCACCAAGTAAGTCTTTATATTTAAATGAAATCTATTGTAGATACCAAAACTCTTACTTTTTCATCCACTCTGAAAATCCCTTCCTTTCTGTTGCAGTATTTAGCCCATTAATATTTGCTACATGTGAATTTAAGTCCATCCTTATACTGTCTGTCCCATATGCTCTTCTTTCTATGTTCACTATTTCATGCCTGGATTTAAAAAAAAATAAAAACACTTTTACAATTCCATTTTAATTTGTCTTTGCCTTTTTAACAATACTACTTTGCATTATTTTTTAGTAATTTCCCCAGATATAAAATATATATCCTTTATTTTTTATTATCTAATTATAACTCATATTTTGCCCCTTAACATAAATGTAAAAACCTACCTACCATATACATTCATTCCCATTTCACTCCATCTTTTATACTAGGGTTGCCATATGTCGAATACCTACCTATGATATAAACCCTCAAAACACCCTAATATTACTTTAAACTGTCAGCAAAAGAATCTTTTTCTTCAGATTAAAAGGCTTTCTTTAATATTTCTCTTCATGTACATCTATTCATGACTTCTTTTAGCTTTCATGTATCTCAAAATGTCCTTATTTTATCTTCTTTCCTAAAAGATAATTTCCCTGGCTGTAGATACAGATTTGAAGGTTGAAGGGTTTTTCCCCTCTTTCAGCACTTTAAAAAATGTCATTCCAGCACTGGTGTTGTAGTTCAGTGGCACAGCATTTGCCTCACATGCATGAGGCACTGGGTTAAATTCTCAGCACCACATAAAAGTAAATAAATAAATAAATAAATAAATAAATAAATAAATGATATTGTGTCCATCTACAACTAAAAAAAATTTTTTTAAAAAAATGTCATTCCATTATCTCCTGGCTTCCATTGTTCCAGATAAGAACTTAGTAGATCTTCTTGTTAATGAACAATAAGTGATGCTTCATTTTATTCCAACTACTTTCAAGATTTCCTCTTCATCCTTTGCTTTCAGTACTTTAAAAAAAAAAATATATATATATATATATATATATATATATATATATATATATATATATATATATTTGTAGTTGTAGATAGACAGCATGCCTTTGTTGTATTTGTTTCATTTTTATGTGGTGCTAAGGATTGAACCCAGTGCCTTATACATGTTAGGCAAGTGCTCTGCCACGGAGCTACAGCCCCAGCCCCCTGCTTTCAGTACTTTGTTTACAATGTCTCTACTGATGATTTTTCTTTGTATTTAGCCTCCTCAGGTTTCACTGAGATTTCTTAAACTGTAAATTATGTAATTTTCCAAATTGTAGAAATTTCAGGCATTATTTCTTCAAGTGGTTTCTTCCCCTTGCTGTGACTTTCTCCTGTAGTTACATATACACATTTATTTCACATTGCTATATTTCCCCACAGATCTCTAAAGTTCTCTTATTTTTTATTAGACAAAAAAAAATATCTTGTCAAGAGAGTCAAGATAGTGAACTAGAAGGAGGCTGCATTCCTTGTCACTCTGTGACTCAGGATTCAAGCAGAGGAAATACTGTTTCTCAATGAAGCAGCCATTTCTGCCCACCAATCCCCTGCTGTTTACCCCCCATTCATCTGCCATGATTGCCTGCTGTCTGCCAGCATATGACCCACCTTTTCAGCGCTGACCACCTCCTATCATTCACGATTTTCCTATTTACCCACCTCTTGCCTGCCCATCACCTGCCTTTCAGCTACTCATCACCCACCACCTGATGTCCACCCACCGATCACTCACATCCCACTGCCTGCTGCCTGCTGCTGCCTGTAAGTCCATTGTCACAGTACCCACAGGTTTGATTACATGCAGCCACTGCCATCTTGGGACACTGACCAGGGTCTGCAGGTTTGCCACCACCACCACCATGTCAAGGCACAGCTGCCTCAGTCTGGAAACACCAGCCAGGGCCTGGAAATGTATTCTAGGGGTTCCTGTAGGTCTGGTCATACCTAAGGTCTTTCTGTTGGGTGTGCTAGTGGCTGCCATCTGGCTGCCTCTTTGCAGGATGACTCCTTTATGTGAGTACATCCCTGGTGATCTCTCTGCAAGCTGAAAGGGCATTGAGATCTTGGGACTACAGCAGGGCAGAGCCTGGGGAAGCTGAAGCCCACATCTGTCAGCTTGCTACTGGTTTTGCATGGGCCAGCCTGGGTCCTGCAAGCCTGTAGAAAGCTGCAGACCAGGGTCAGTTCCCTGTGGGGAGCACAGGTTGGAGAAAGCTGGGCTCTTTCCAGCTCAATAAGTCTTGAAGTGTGTAGGGATAGAAGGGACAGTCTAAAATGGTTGGGAGGACTGGAAGAGGGTGTGAGAGCATTTTGCTATCAGCTCACCCATCCAACTGTTCCATCACCCACCGGACTGGAGCTACATCAAACTTCAGACAATCCCATCTATCAGTAGAGAAGGGAAGCTGAGAAAAGTTTTGAAAGCCAAGGGAAGCAATTTTCTATTGAGACTTTCTTTTTTTTATTTTTATTTTTTTATTATTTTTTGCCCTCTCTCACACACCTCTACCATCTTTGAATCCAAATATATTTCATGAATCTATTTATTGAAGAATGGGATGTCTGAATAGTATATTACACTTTTGTTGTTTATTCTTATATTTTTACTTCTTTAAAATCTATGTATATTTTTTCTCTCACCTGTCTGTCTCCCTGGATTCACTTTCCCATTTCTCTCATACTAACAACCAACCTCTATTAATTCCTCCCTTACTCATACTATACATTTTTACCTCTATCTTTTCTCTTTCTCCCTCATAAACATCACATCTTACCTACTTCTGTTCCCTCATTGTCCATCATTAGAAATGGTAAACACTTTTAGCAAACTTACAGTTTATAATAGACAATAATTGAACACATCATTTCTGTTTATTGCAACAAAACTGTAAACACCTTAATAAAAGCTACTTGGTTTAAGGGTATATTATTTGCATTGGGTACTGTTAATATTTGTCTCCCCCTTAAAGACGAGATACTGGAAGCCTTCAGGGACACTGTAAGACTACAGGGTAGAAATTGTACTGTCTCGAATCCACACCGCTAGATGGGAAGACATATAAACAACATGAAAAAACAAGGGAACAAAGTGCCTCAAACAAACCAAGATGTTCTAATGATATAATCAATACACAACACAGTAGAAGAAATGTCAGAGAAGGAGTTTAGGAAATACATAGACTGATCTTCAAAATAAAGGATGGTATTGGAGAGAAAATACAGAAAGTTAAAAATCACTTCAATAATGAGGCAAAAGAAGGGATAAAGAAGGACCTTTCATACTGCTTAAGGAAACCATACATCAACAAGACATAACAATCATCAATATCTATGCCCCCAAAGAATGGAGCATCTACATACATCAAACAAACCCTTCTCATTTTCAAGAATCAAATAGACCACAACACAATAATACTGGGTGACTTTAACTGAGCTCTCACACCACAGGATAGATCTTCCAAACACAAACTAAACAAAGAAACTATAGAACTAAATAATACAATCAATGATTTACACTTAACAAACATATATAAAGTATTTCATCCATCAATTAACAAATATACTTTCTTCTCAGTAGCACATGGATCCTTCTCTAAAATAGATCATGTTGTGCCACAAAGCAACTCTCAGGAAATACAAAAAAAATTGAAATACTACCCTGCATTCTATCAGGGTAAAACTGAATAAAAATAGAAATCAATGATAAAATAAAAATGGAAGCTAATCCAAAACCTGGAGACTAAATAATACACTATTAAATGATGCATGGATAGGAGAAGACATCAGGGAGAAAATTTAAAAATACTTAGAGAATACTGATACAACAAATCAAAATCTCTGGGACACTATTAAGGCAGAACTAAGAGGAAAGTTCATTGCATTGAGCTCATATATCAAAGAAGAAAAAGTCAACAAATAAATGACCTAACATTACATCTCAAATCCCTAGAAAAAGAAGAACAAATCAACCACAAAAGCAGTAGAAGACAGGAAATAATTAAAATCAGAGCTGAACTCAATGAAATTGAAACAAAGGAAACAATTTTAAAAAATAACAAAACATAAAGTTGGCTCTTTGAAAAAATAAATAAAATTGATAAACCCTTAGTTACACTAACAAAGAGAAAAAGAGAGAAAACTCAAGTTACTAACATCTGTGATGAAAAAGGAAATAGCAAGATGAACACTACAGAAATACAGGAAATAATTTAAAATTATTTTGAAAATTTATACTCAAATACAGTATAAAAATCTTGAAGATACCCTCAAATTTCTAGTGACATATGATCATCTACTCAACGTATGTTCAATCAGGAGGACATACACAATTTAAATAGATCAATTTCAAGCAAGAAAATAGAAGATACCATCAAAAGCCTATCAACTAAGAAAAGCCCAGGACCAGTCAGATTCTCAGCTGAATTCTACAAGATTTTCAAAGAAGCATTAACACCAACACCCTTCAAATTATTCCATGAAACATAAAAGGAGGGAACACTTCCACACTCACTCTATGAGGCTAGTATCACCCTAATACCAAAATCAGACAGAGACACATCAAGGAAAGAAAATCTCATACCAATATCTCTGATGCAAAAATTCACAATAAAATTCTGGGAAATTGCATACAAAAACATATTAAAAAGACAGTGCACCACAATCAAGTGGAGTTCATTCCAGGGATGCAAGGTTAGTTCAACATACAGAAATCAATAAATGTAATTCATCACAAAAATAGAATTAAAGATAAGAATCATATGATCATCTCAATAGATGCAGAAAAAGCATCTGACAAAATACAGCACCCTTTCATGTTCAAACACCAGAAAAACTAGGGATAGTAGGAACATATCTCAACATTGTAAGAACTATCTATGCTAAGCCCAATGCCAACATCATTCTAAATGGAGAAAAATTGAAAGCATTCCCTCTAAAAACTGGAACAAGACAGGGATGCCCTCTTTCACCACTTCTATTCAACATAGTCCTTGAAACTCTAGTCAGAGCAATCAGATAAAAGAAAGTAAAGAGATACAGATAGGAAAAGAAGAACTCAAACTATCATTATTTGCTGACAACATGATTCTTTATTTAGAAGATCTAAAACTTCCAGCAGAAAATTTCTAGAACTAATAAATGAATTCAGCAAAGCAACAGGATTTAAAATCAATACCCATAAATCAAATGCATTTCTATACATAAGTGATGAATCCACTGCAAGAGAAATTAGGAAAACTATCCCATTCACAATAGCCTCAAAAAAATAAAATACCTGAGAATCAATCTAACAAAAGAAGTAAAAGACCTCTGCAATGAAAAACTACAGAACACTAAAGAAAGAAATTGAAGAAGACCTTAGAAAATTGAAAGATCTCCCATGCTCTTAGATAGGCAGAATTAATATTGTAAAAATGGCAATACTACCCAAACTGTTATGTGGATTGAATGCAATGCCTATTAAAATCACAATAACATTCTTTCTTGTTTGTTTGTTAAGATTTATAGTTGTAGATGGACACAATACCTTTATTTTGTTTATTTAGATTTTTTTTTATGTGGTGCTGGGGATCGAACCCAGTGCCTCACACATGCTACGCAAGTGCTCGATCACTGAGCCACAACCCCAGACCCCAATGAAATTCTTCATAGAACTAGAAAAAGCAATCATGAAGGCTGTGGTTGTGGAACAGTGGCAAAGCCCTTGCCTCGCACATGTGTTCGATCCTCAGAACCAAATATATATAAAATAAAGGTATTGTGTCCATCTACAACTAAAATATTTTTAAATTAAATAAATAAATAAAATATATTGTGTCCATGTATAACTAAAAAACTTTTTTAAGCAATTATAAAATTCATCTGTAAAAATAAGAGGCCCAGAATAGCCAAAGCATTTCGTTGTTTTTTTTTTAAGAGAGAGAAAATTTTTTAATATTTATTTTTTAGTTTTTGGTGGACACAACATCTTTGTTTTATTTTTATGTCATTCTGAGGATCTAACCCAGCGCCCCGCACATGCTAGTCGAGCATGTTACCGCTTGAGCCACATCCCCAGCCCAGCATTTCGTTTTTTTTTTTTAAAAAAAAAAAATGTAGTTGTAGATGGACAGAATGCCTTTATTTTATTTGTTTATTTTTATGTGGTGCTAAGGATCAAACCCAGTGCCTCACACATGCCAGGCAAGTGCTCTACCACTGAGCTACAGCCCCAGCCCCAAAGCAATTCTTAGCAAGAAGAGTGAAGCAGGAGGCATCACAATACCAGAACTTAAACTATACTACAGAGCCATAGTAACAAAAATGGCATGGTATTAGCACCAAAACAGACAAGTTGACCAATGGTACAAAATAGAAGACACAGAGACAAACCCATATAAATATGGTTATCTCACACTAGACAAAGGTACCAAAACCATACATTGGAGAAAAGATAGCCTTTTCAACAAATGGTTCTGGGAAAACTGGAAATTCATATGCAACAAAATGAAATAAAACCTCTATCTCTCACCATGCATGAAAATCAACACTAAGAAAATAAAAGACTTAGGCACTATAATAGGGAACCTGCACCTAACAGAAGAAAAAGTAGGCCCAAATCTTCATCATGTCAGCTTAGGACCTGACTTCCTTAACAAGACTCCTGAAGCACAAAAAGTAAAATTAAGAATCAATAAATGGGATGGATTCAAACTAAAACTCTTTTTTTCTCAGCAAAGGAAACAATCAATAACATGAAGAGAGAGCCTACAGAATGGTAGAATATCTTTACCATATGCACCTCAGATAGAGCACTAATCTCCAGGATATATAAAGAATACAAAAAACACCAAAAAAAATCCCTAAATTGGCTAAGGAACTGAATAGACACTTCACAGGAGAAGAGATACAATCAAGCAACAAACATGAAAAAATGTTCATCATCTCTAGCAACTAGAGAAATGCAAATCAAAACTACTCTATGATTCCATCTCACTCCAGTCAGAGTGGCAATTATCAAGAATACAAGCAATAATAAGTGTTGGTGAAGATGTGGGAAGAAAGGCACACTCATACATTGCTGTTGAGACTGCAAATTGGTACAACCACTATGGAAAGCAGTATAAAGATTCATCAGAAAACTTGGAATGGAACCACCATTTGACCCAGCCATCCCATTCCTTGGTCTATACCCAAAGGACTTAAAATCAGGATACTACAGTGACACAGCCACATCAATTTTTATAGCAGCACAATTCACAAGAGCTTAACTATGGAACCAACCTAGATGCCCTTCAACAATGAATTGATAAAGAAAATGTGGTACATATACACAATGAAATATTACTCAGCCTTAAAGAAGAATAAAATTATGGCATTTGCAGAACTAGAGAATATCATGCTAAGTGAAATAAGACAATGAAATAAAACAGCTAAATGTTTTCTCTGATAACTGGATGCTGATCCATAGTAGGGCAGGGGTGTGTGGAAGAAGAAGAAACTTTGGTTTGTTTAAAGAGGAGTCAGGGGAGGGGTGGGATTATGGGGATGACAAGGATGGTAGAAAGAGACAGACATTATCACCCTATATACATGTATGATCACACTACTGGAGTGACTCTGCCCCCCGTATATCCAGAGGAAGGAGAAGTTGTGCTCCATTTGTGTACAGTGTGTCAAGACACATTATACTGTCATGTATAACTAATTAGAGCAAATTTAAAAATCTTGTTATTTCATTTTCCAGAATGAGTCATGTCTATTTATGCATCCTTAGATTTGTAATTCTTTCTTCTGTCATCTACAGTCTATTATTAAGATCATCTATCCCAGAACAATGGCATATGCCTGAATCCCGGCAACTTGGGAGGCTAAGGCAGGAATATCACCAGTTCAAGGTCAGCCCAGGAAATTTAGAGAAAACCTTTCTCAAAATAAAAACTAAATGGGCTGGGAGTATAGCTCATGGGTGAAAATGTCCCTGGGTACATTACCAAGAATGAAAAAAAAGAAACAAATGAATAAATAAAAATGCCATCTAGCAGGCTTACTGGCACACACCTACAATCCCCATAACTCAGGAGGCTGAGGCAGGAGGATCACAAATTCAAGGCCAGTCTGAGCTATTTAGCAAGACTCTGTCTCAAAATAAAAAAAATAAAGGCTGAAGATGTAGCTCTGTGCTTTCGTAGCATATTCAAGACCCCAGGTCAATCCCCAGTACCACCCCCAAAAAGTTCAGTAAAATTTCCACTTCATATATATTTAAGAGTTTTATAATTTATAATTGATTCTTTTCGATACTTTCCTTTCCACATCTGAGATGTTCTTTTTAAAAATTTGTTATGAGCATGATTTATGTCCTTAAGCATAGTTTTAAAACATTCCAAATTATCCTAGTCAGGGTCATTTCAGGGTCAGTTTCCCTTAAATAATTTTTAAATATCAGGACATTTTCTTTCTTTTCTAGTAATTTATTTTCTTTCTTTTTCTTCTAGTAATTTAGCATTATATTCTAAACATTGCCAATAATGAGTTCTGTAGGTCTGGCTTCTTGGTTTCTATTGTATTTCTCCAAAGAGATTTTGTTGACTTTCATGTTGCTATAGTTCTTTTACAAGGCTGTAGACTTAGCTAAACTCAAACTCCAAACACTATTTCCCTTGTATTGAGCATCAGCTGAAATATCATTCCGCTCCATTCTTGGATTCTTTCCTGTGCGGACTCAGAGGTCAAGCAGAGTCCTTTCTGGCATCATATCTCTGTCCTTTCCAGGATCACATCTCTCTTGCTTTCCTTCTGCTGTAGAAGTCCTGAAGTCTGTCTCTGAGTTTTGGCCATCCACCATGATGTCCTCAATGCCCACCTTCACTTGAAGACAAGCAAGAAACTTATCTCCTGCTGTCCCTTCTCATGTTAATATTCTCATAGTTTCTGTTTCTGCTGCTTAGTGTTGATGCTGTCAGGAAATTTTGTTGTTAATATTTCATCCTGGTTTCAAGTTACTATCTGCAGAAGGATTGGTCTCCACCATTGGCTAAGAGCAGAACCTGACTTAAGTCTAACATCATCAATTAGGTCTTGACTATTCATAGCAAGAGGCCCCTAACTGACCTAACACTTTAAGAATTATCTCCTGTCCAACCCACCATCTCATGGCACCTGATGAAGAATTACCATACATATCTTAATACATGATTTTAAAAGTAGATCTACCAATTCTTTGACACTCCTCTTTTTGAGATGTGTAGTCTAATAATCCCTGTCCTCAGGAGTGAAGGCTACACATAGTGACTCAAACAGAATAATCCAGAATCAACATGCTATAAATTCTCTTCCAACTGTAGGTTAAAAGAGAACGCAGCTTGTGTCTTGGGTATCCCTTCGCTGCCACCTCTCTATATTCCCTTCCTTTCTCTCTCCCCACCCTAATCATTCATTTAGTGGAGAACTCCACATGAGCAGCCTTATGGACAGGCCCATGTGGTGAGGAACTGAGTCACATTCCAACAGCTATATGAGTAGCTTAAAGTGGATCCCACAGCCCCAGTCAGGTCTTCAGAGACTGCAGCTTCACAAGACAGTTTGAGTGTTATCTCCTGAGTGACCCTCAGCCAGAACTTCCCAGCTAAGCCACTAGGGGCAATTGGCATATAACAATGGATAACTTTCCAGGCATGGTGGCACATGCCTGTAATCCCAGCAGCTCAGGAGGCTGAGGCAGGAGGATCACAAGTTCAAAGCCAGTCTCAGCAACTTAGCAAGACCCTGTCTCAAAATAAAAACACTACAATAGCCCCTTAATGCCCACAAGTCTTACAATAGCACTAGGAATGTTGCTCCAAGCCTCCTCTTCTGAGAAACATCATCTTAGTAAATGGTACCCAGTAAATAGTCACCCAGGGAGGCATCACTTTGTGGGACCTGAGATACTATCATTTAGCCAACAAGTGATGCAAAGCCTCTAAACATTGACGACTATGAACAAACACCAACCATAAAGGAAGTCTGCAGGAACAGGAGCCAGTGAAAGATTCTATAAAAAGCCACCGAGGCCAAAGAAGCAAACCAGGAGCAAGTGGTGTACCTAAGTCCTGGAACGGGATCAGATGGCAACTGCAGAGACCTGGTCCCTCAAGGTTCCTAATGGCAAACAACACAAACAGACTGGCTGATGGACACAGTGCAGGAATTGCTCTAGGATATCCCCCATGCTTTGGGGGTAGGATTGGAGAACCAGGCTTTGGGGCTTTGCAGAGAGGGACAAAGGTCAAGACCCCACCACAGTGCTTAGCTGGGGAGGGTTTCCTTGTGGCTCACACCCACAGGTGTCACAGACACCATGGAGATTGGGATGCTGCCTCAAGAGCCACAGGTGCCTCTGCTCCTTGGAAACAGGTAGCACTGCCCCTTCTGCCATCAACCTGCCCAAGTGGGATCTGTGGGGCTCCTGCTTCCTCTTGTCTGGAGCCTCAGATTCAGTTACCAATGGGTGTATCTGATGAGTGGAGCCTGGGTCATGTACTCATGCCTTAACTGCAAGAAAACCTTGGAAATCCCAGACCTGGCATTTTCCACCCCTCATATAGAAAGTGGCCCCTACTCTATCAGATGAGAGAACTGCATGTACAAAAGTTCTGGGGAATATGGTGAGTGTCGAACAAAAGGGCAGTGTGGCTGCAGGACGGAAAGACAGAGAGGAAGACAGAGAACAAGAACTATGCACTGAAGCTGGAAGGACCAGACCATGCCATCCTTGTGAGCCTTGAGCAGAGGTTAGTGTTTATTCTAAAAGAGTTGGGAACCCATTGAAAAGTTTAAAAGTAATACACACACACTCATGTAGATGAGTAATGTGATCACATTATATTTCAAGAACCTGGTTGTTTGTAAGAAATTATATGGGAAGAAGAATGGGTGCAGGAAGAGTAATAGGGGCCAATTGAGATTCCCCCTTAGAGATGCCCATTTTGTGAAAAACAGTAATGGTAGTGTCATGGAGCAGAAAGGGAAGATTTACAGATCTAAAATGTGGTAAACTGACCAAATACCAAGTATGGTGGGGTGTGAAGGATGAGCAAAAGATGCATCCCTACTTTCTAGCATCTAACAAGAATGCACAGGGGTTCCATTCACTGTAGCTGGGGACACAGGATAAGCAGCAGCCCTGGTAGTAAATCATGAGTTCAGTTTTGGATATGTGGGGTGGAAAAATCCAAATCAAGAAGGCAGCTGGATACAAGGAGCTGGAACTCTGAGGAAAGGTCTGGGGTAGGGACAGAAATGGGGTATCATGGAAGACTCCAGGTGATCCAAGAATGAACCCACTCATAGGCATGCTTCATTTACCCCTCCCTCCAAACGTGGACATGAGGGAATGTGGCCACTAGAGAGGGCAGGCCAGCTTCAGGCCAATCTCAGGTTGAGTAGCTGTCCTGGGCCATGGGAATACTGAGCCTTCTCCTCTGCCAGGAAGTTCTGGAAAAGTGTGTGATGGCTCTTCAGGTCCTCACCATTGATGGTCCTCCTAGATGTGGTCCCTGTCACCTGAATGGATGCCTGGAGACTGGGCACTGACAACTGCCCTCCCAACAGCCATTCCCCCTTCTTCCTTGCTAAAAGAGGACCTCCTTTTGTTGAAGTGCCTGCCTCTCCCTTTGTTAGTCAGCTTTTTGTCACTTTAACCAAAATACTTGACAAGAACAACTTAAAGTAAAAAAGTTAATTTGGAGCCATGGTTTCAGAGGTCTCGGTTCATAATTGGCCGTCCCCATTGCTCTGGGACTGTGGTGAGGCACAACATCATGGTAGAAGGGTTTGGTGGAGGAAATCTGCTCATCTCACTGCAGCCAGGAAGCAGAGAGCAAGCAAGGTTCCAGGGACAAAATATAAACCTCAAAGGCACACCCCCAGTGACCTACATCCTCCTGCTAATGCTACCTGCCTACAGTTATCACCCACCACAGTAGCCCTTTCAAATTATTCATCTGTCAAGTGGATTAATCCAGTAATTAGGTTACAATTCTCAATCATTTCCCCTATGAACATTACTACATTGTCTCACATGAGCTTTCGGAAGGAACCTCAGATCCAAACCACAACACTCCCCCACAGGGCTCAGGGCATTTTAACCTCCATCCCCAAATTCAGAAGCAGATCCTAATTAGTCAAAGCATAGCTGCACCTGGCACTCCTAAAGCAACTATTAATGACTCCAATAGTCCATTGGCTCCATGGCCCACTGGAACTTGGGGGAACCATTCCTATTCTCTCCACAGATGAGAGATTTCTCTCTCTTTGAGCAAAAACAAGGAAATATGTGATCCTAATTGACACTGAAAGACTCTCAAGCACACAGAAGCAGCCTGAAACCAGAGCCAAGACCTGAAGATGTAAAGAGGCTAGGTCCTGAGTGACAGTTCAGGATAGTGAAGAAGCTGGGTGGTCACACTGAGAGGGACAGTGATAGCCACATGGAAGGGTCAATATAGGGAAAGGAAGACCATACTGGGAGGGGCCATGAAGGACAGTGGTGGATACACTGAGGAGAGGGACAGTGGTGGTTCCTTTCTGGGACATTTGGAAACCACTGCTTCACCTGAAGCTGTAAAAGAAGCTGCAGTTCAGGCAGCAGGTGGATGACAGATCACCTCCAGTGGTGGTGCCAGCTGACTCACATGTCAAGTCCACAAGCATCCTAAGGCAAAGATAGTCCCCTGGGTAGGGAGTAGCTCTCTCCCAACCATGGCAAATCTTCTACCTCCTGGTACCCAGGCCATACTATCACCACCCACTTGCCTCACCATGAGGGTCCCATAAAGCCTTAAGGGCTTCAGGGGTGTGAGAGCTGACCTCATATACTACATGACCTCCTCCAAATCACAGGCTACTCAGTACCCTGATGCTTTTGCATGGTCAAAGAGCAGCCAGGGTGACCTGGGGCGTTTCCACATGCACTTCCACTCACTGCTCCCAACCGCCCGCCAGAGCCACTGTCTCCTTACACCACAGCTTGGACATCCCCCTCCCAACCTGCATGCTCCTTCCCAGCAGGGGTGCAAGGGTGAGGCTGCACAGAAACCACACAGCCTGTCCATACCTAAGCTCCCAGGCTCTATCAACCCAGTCAGTACCTGGGGCTTGGAGGACACCTCTCAAAGATTTGCACATCCCCCAAACCACCTCCCTCCACAGACAGGCCAGCAGAGCATGTTAGCTGACCCAGAGGACATTCAGCCATTCCAGCCTCTGCCCCAATGCAAACTGAGCCCACAGGGCCTGACCTTGTGCCTACTGGCTTAGACCCTCTCAAGAGGCTCTCTCAACTTTCCACAGGTGCTTGGCTTCACCCAGAACCCCTTCTCCAGATCCCTCCCATGGGAGCCCCTGGGGATATGCTGCAGCCAAGCCTGGCTGCTCTCCTGCACCCAGGATAGAATTACCTCACACAGACCCCTGCTCAGCAGGCAGCACTGCAGCCCTAGGACAGCGCCTGTTCCCTGCAGCCCAGGAGCTTGCTGTCCCATTCCAGGCCAGTCTTGGATAGGGGAAAATGAAGGGGTGGTGCAGCAGGAAAAGTGGAGCCAGGGGAGGAAACTGTAACCTCTCCAACCCAAGACCTTCTCCCATTTCTAAATCTGGGTTTGCTGCCCTGGAGGCCCTGTTCCTGCCTGTAGCAGGTGAGACATGCAGTGTGACTGGGTTTTTTTTTTTTTTTTCCTTGTTACTTTTCTTTTAATTTTTTTTTCACTCTCCTGCATTTTCTTCAAGGAAGTCATAATCCTCAACAGAGCAACATCCAAGTCAGCCCTGAGTTGCCATCTTGGTTCCACCATGTGGACCATAACCTATGGGAAAATGGCAACCCCAATGCCCATTCTGGGGGCTGGCTTTAAGCTCATGTGGGAAAACCTGAGGGGCAGGCCTCTGTACCCAATAAGTCTTTGCCTCTTGCATTTGCTGGCTTCCTCTTTGCTCTCCATCTGCCTCCATACCCACTTTCCCCAAGTCCCCTTTCATGTCCCCCACCATTTTCTGATCCCTTCCTTCCAGTGCACCCAAGTTGGTCCTTTATTGCCAGACCACAGCCTCCCCACTTGATGCTAGCCACTCTGCAGGGGCCCCGTAGACCTCAGAGAGACGGATGGATGGATGCATGGACGTAATGTCCAGGGGTCTGTCCCATGGGAAGTACTCTGCCAATGCTGGCCCCTCCCCTATGTCCTTCAGGGACTTCAGTACAGTGACTACCGTGACCCCAAGCCCTGGGAGCAGCCCAGACGGAAAACGGAAGTGCCCAGGGGTGCGTGGGGAGCGAGGCCAGACGCCCCTGTGGGGCGGGCGAGGGCCGGGCCGCCCTCTCACCGCGCCGCGCATGCTCCGTGCCCCCCCTCGCGCCCCGTTCCCACGCCGCCGCCGCCCCAGCCCCGCCCGCTTGCGGCCCCGTTCAGCAGCGCCAGCCTGCCTGACCGACGGACAGACACGCAGGACGCTCCTCCCAAGGAGCGCCCGCAGGCGAGGTCGAGACCCGGCTGGGCACCCCCGCCTCCAGGAACGCCGCCCCGGAGGGCTTCTCGGAGGCGGCGGCCTTGGCCTCAGGCCTGCGGGGGGGGTGGGGGGCGGGAGGGGAGGCCGACAGCCCCCGCCGCCCGAGGAGACCTGGTAGCCGGCTGGGCAGGGACGCAGTGGAGCGGGTTGGAGTCTCGGCAGGGGCACAAGAGGGCGGGTGCAGGTAGCCACTGGGTAGAAGGAGCAGCAGCGGCGGCGACAGTCAGGGACGTCCTGGGAGGCAGGCGAGGGCGAAAAGCAGCCAGGCTGGCCCTCGGGGCTGCCCGCTTCCAGGGGCACCACAGGAGAGGGATCAGCCTGAGCTGGACGCCTGGGGAGCCTCAGCCCGTGTTTTCCAGTTTCTCTACTCTGATTGGTTTTCTGCCGCTGGTCCTGGAGCTGGCGCAAAAGCATCCCGTCGCTAATCCACCAGGTAAGTTTGGATTTTGCACCTCTGGGTGTGGAAACGAGGGACAATCTGCCACTGTGAGGCCATGACACTGTTGCCCAGGGGCACCTGGCAAACTGTCCACAGGCACAGAACCAGAGGGTCCCCTGATAGGGGGACATACAAAATTGTGCTCCTGTGGCTATCTAGGGTGGGGGTTTGTGCATCTCAGTAGTGCCTGTCTATGTGTGTCATCCCATCCTACACCAGGGAAGGGCATAAGCTTAACCAACCTAAGGAAGAGGAAGGGACGGGCTGGATGGAAGGTGGGGAAGAGCAAGAGGGAGCAAGGTGAGCTAATCTGAGCAGGGAACTGTGCCCAACACTTCCCCACAGGGCTAGTTATGACTAGTTCAGCCCAATGAATATCTTCCAAGTACCCTCTATGGGCCAGGTTGCTGCAGATATCCAGGATCTATCAGGGAACAAGAAAGAAAAAAAAATCTCTGCTCTCTGGTCTAGTCCTGGTGGCTAAATAGACAATAAACAGTACACGTTTTAAATTAGTAATTATAAAAAATGTTAAAAGATGGTAAGAACTGGGGAAGGGAGGTCCAGTTTCCAGTTTACATAGTGAAGCTAGAATAGGTCTCATTTCATAGGCACTATTTCTCCAAAAATACTTGAAGGTGGTAAAAGAAAGAGTCCTGTGCTTATGCTTTGGAAGAGCATTCTGGACAGAGGGAACAGCTGGTGCAAAGGCACTGAGGTGGGAGTGGCCTGGCTTATGGGAGCTAGAGCTTGGACATCAGTATGCCTGGAGCAGAGGAAAGGGTGGGGGAGAAATGGTTCAGGAAGGGGCATGAGGGTTTGCTCTGAGTGACATGGGCATCTCAGGAAGATCTGTGAACAGAAAAGGGCAGGACCTGAACACCTGTGGGAAGGTATCCTCAGCAAACAACCTGGACGGCCCTTTTTATGTCTAGGTCAGCCTCTGTCCCCACAGCCTGCACACAGTAGTGGTGGGAGAGCTCCCCAGAGGGCCTTACCAAGCTAGGCTCATGGAGCCTTGGCCCAGGGGCTGATCTGTGAGAGTGCCCAGGCAGGCCCTCCATGCTGATCTCCCTGGCCATTTCACGAAGTGGGTGGCAGGTGACTAGGACCCCAGAACAAGAAGAGCTAACAGAGCTGAGAGGAAGCAGCTGGGGTCTTGAGCTGATGGACCCGAGGACGTTCCACCTGAAGTGGTGCTGCCTGTCCATCCTCTTGGATGAAAAAGCCCAAACTCTGAATGCTTTAATTAATGTTGTTTGCTTTGTTTTCTGTTTCTGGGGAAAGCGCCCCACCTAGTGTTGGTGTTCAGGATGGCTCTGAGGTGCGCTGACGGGCTTTCCCTTTTCACCAAGGCTTTCTTTCCTTGGGCAGTGGACTCCTTCCAAGCCTCCTCTCCTCTGCTGCCAGCCTGCAGTGAGGCTGCCCAGCAACACTCCATTTTGCCAGAGGAAGGAAGGGGGAAGTCTGCTGCTGGCCGGGGGCCGAGGCCCCTCAAAGAAGTGGACCAGCCCAGGAAGAGGCTTCTGGGTACACAGGTTGACAGGCCTCCCTGGCCTCACCTGAGGCACAGGTTGAAGGGCCTCACCTGCATGCCCAGCCTCATGTTGCAGAAAACCTGAGCTCTAGGGCCTGGGTCATCCTTCAACTTGTCCTGTGCTCTGGCGGCCCTCCAGGTGCCTCCTTCTGCACATACTAGGGAGTGCCACCCTGCCTGCCCCGAAGTCACTGCTGGGTTCTGTGAGTCCTTTTGCCAAAGTTGAAATTATAGCTGACTTTCCATAGTAGATCTCAAAGACAGACACTTGGAGCTTCGTGTGGCCTTGCCTCCACTAGATGGAATCCTGACCATGGGGTGGGTCTCTCAGGGATCACTACCTGACAGCTTTCTGCCCCCTCTGGGACCAGACCTACCTCTTATGTCTTGAGTGGGGGAACTACAGGTACCTCCTCCTCGTTCTAGTTTTTCCAAAATAGACAATAACCTTGAAGAACTGTTATGACAGTGAAAAACAAGCTTATGCTGGGTTTCAAAACAATAATTTTATCCTGAAAACCTTGAAATTATCAGTAATTCTTTAGAGTCCCAGGGCACCCAGTGACTGACAGTGCATCACAATGAAAATATATGTGTGGCCTATGAGCATCTGAACAATTCCAGTAGGACCCCCTCCCCTTTTTTAAATCAAGGTGAGATTCTCAACACAAACTTTAACGTTTTAAAAGGACCAATTCAATGACATGTAGTATATTCAGTGTGGTGTGACCCCGCCTGTATGTAGTTTTCATCACCCCATAAGGAAACCACTGACCCATTAGCAGTCTTTCCTCACCTCCAGCCCCCAGCCCCTGGTTGCTTTCTGGGGCTACAGATTTGCCTATTCTGGGCATGTCATATGTTACATCAGATTTTTTGGATGTGGCTCACTGCACAGTAACACTGGGCTCTGCAAAAGGCAGAACTCAGATTCTTGAAGCTCTGAACAAGAGAAGGCTGCCACAAGGGGCCACAGGGGTTGCACCCAGTAACAGGGCAACAGCAAGCTGGAGATGTAGGGACAACTTACGCCTAGTCAGTAAGTGGGGTGGCTGTCTGTGGATTCGCAAATTTGAAGAATTTGTGGGCTCTGGGGAATTGTATTCGTTCCTAGTTGTCTGGAACCTGACCCCAGAGTGTAGGAGCCCAATAAGGAGTCCACAGGGGTGTGTTTAGTGGCCCCGGAGAGTCGGATCCTGATACAAGAAGTGGTGGACAATGGGAGCTTACACATTGCCCATTAAGGACAGAGAGAAGAGACTTTCCAGCTACAACTTCAAAACTAGGTCAAGAGAGCTCTTGTGAAATATCGTATTACATCATATAAATGGAATCATATAATATGTGGCCTTTTATGTCTGTGTCTGGCTTTTTTCACTTAACAAAATGTCCTCAGGGTTCACCCACACTGTAGCATGTGTCAGAATTTCCAACCTTTTTATAATATTCCATTGCATATACAGACCATTTTGTTTATCCATTCATCTGCTGATGGACATTTGGTTTGTGTTCATCTTTTGGCTTTGGTCAATAATGCTGCTGTGGACATGGGTATACAAGTTCTTGAGCATGTGTTTTCAATTCTTGTAAGTATATACCCAGGAATGAAATTGGCTGGTTGTATGGTAACTGTGTTTAACTCGTTGAGGAATGACCAAAATGGTTTCCATAGCTTTTTTCCATTTTGTGAACACCATGTTAGTCAGTTGTCCATTACTATAACAAAATAACTAAGATAACTTATAAAGAGAACAGACTTGTTTTGCCTCACAGGTTTGGAACTTTCATCTGTGAACAATTGGCCCCCTGGCTTTGGGCCTGTGCCAAGGCAACATGTCATAGCATGTGGACATGGCAGAGCAACAGCACTCACCACCACACACAGAAGCAACAAAAGGACGAGGAAGAGGCCAGGGTCCCACTATTCACTTCAATAGCACACCCTCACTGACCTAAAAGCCTCCCACTAGACCTCATCTCCCAATACCCTAACCCTGGGGACCAAGCCTTTAACACATGGGCCTTTGGGGAACATTCTAGATCCAAACTACAGCAAACACTATCAAGTATACAGACAAGTAGAAAGAAGAGTCTAGAGAATCCCAGGTTCCTACTGTCCATATTTAGCAGTAATTGCCATCTTGCCTTATTTTGCTTCATCCTTTTATTATATATATATATATATATATATATATATATATATATATATATATATATATATATTACTTTAGCGAGTTGCATACCATTTCCTCCTCAAATGCTTCAATACACATTTCTTTAACATTTTATGGTGTTTTTTTCTGTTTTTTGTTTGTTTTAGAAATGCATAAAGGGTGCTTTTTTTTTTTTTTAATTTGGAATGATACTCCTCCAAGAGAGGAAACAGCCTCGTGTCTTCTGCACCGTGGGTGCTTATGGCCTGTTTAGTATCCTCCAGCCCCAAGAATTATTTATTTGGGCTGGTCAGTGTGGTTCCACCAGAGCTTACTCTGTCTGAACCAATTTTGCCATGGTGAAATTATTTTCCAGCACAGATCATATCCATTTTCTCTATATTGACAAGGAGCTGTCTGACTGCAAGAAAGTGATCCCTGGACAGTGTAACAGTCAGTTGGGTGCCCCCAGGGGAAGAACCTGGATTTCCTTTCCCCACCTCCCCTGTTCCTGTCTATCTACCTAATCTACCATTGTTCCATCAGGGACTCAGAACTCTGAAATCCTTCAGATTTGGGGCATCAGATCACATCTTCCGCTACTTCATGCTAGAGAGGGGCATGAAGTCTGAGTCCTTGCTAAGTGTCAAGGGGTTGGGATAGGAGTGTTAGGGTTCCTTGCTTTACAGGAGGTGTTTGCTGGCAGGTGAGCACTGTAGAATCTTTGCCCCACTTGATCTGATACAGATGATGATGGCAGTGAGGCCTCAGGCACGATAGTTAATAGTCCCCAGCAAGCCTCAGGGACTTCTGCAGGTTGATGGCCTGTAGGTGGAAAGAGATAAACTTAGTGAGGAGGTTTAGCAAACAGGAATCAAGCCAGAGAAGTGGGATTGAGGTTAATAGTGCTAGTAAGAACCACAACCAAGTCTCCTTACAAGAGAACCCGCCCTAGGCTGCTTTCTCCCTTAATTATGATGCCTGCCTGGAAGGTTAGTGTGCGAATGTTATCCCAATCTGTCCTGACTTGTTGCTTCAAAAACAGCACTCCTGTTGGAGCAGTATGCAGACTCACCCCTGTGCAGCAGTGATCATAGCCAAGTCTTACCTGTCTGTAGGACCTCAGCAGCCAGGGAGTTGATCTGTTGCTGTAAGTCAGTAAGGGCCTCAACCATGGTAACTAGGCTGACAGCACACTCAGGACTAGCCAATGTACAGAAATGGTCTGTCATACACTATTTCAAAAGGGGTCAGATGGAGATGAGCCTTTGGAGCCACTTGGAGTGTGAGAAGAGGTATGGGGCTTACCCATGGTACTGTTGTGATCTGGAAGATACAAATTTTACTTGAAGATTAAGTATAGTAGCCTAAGGTCCTAATGGGGAAACAGCCAAGTGAGTTTAGGAAAATAAGCTTTAATAATTTTTCACCTATACACATCTGAAGATCAAAAATTTTTCCATTAGCAGATCTGTTAGATAAGACTTAAATCAACTCAAGACAAACTTATAACTTTGACTGTGTACACTCTGGGAATCAAACCCAATGCTTCTCTCATTATAAATAAGCACTCTACCACTAAGCTAAACCTTAAGCCCCCATAGTTCCTTTGGATAGTTATACAAATTAACCATTTCTCTATAACTTCTTAGCATGACTTTACTTTTGGTAGGGCCAACATATGTGCACTTCTCAAGTTACGTTTTAAAAGAAAAAAGGGCCAGGCACAGTGGTACATGCCTATAATCACAGCAGCTTGGGAGGCTGAACCAGAAGGATCATGAGTTCAAAGCCAGCCTCAGCAACAGCGAGGTGCTAAGCAACTCAGTGAGACCCTGTCTCTAAATAAAATACAAAATAGGGCTGGGGATGTGGCTCAGTGGTCGAATGCCCCTGAGTTCAATCTCCAGTACCAAAAAGAAAAAAAGACATTTTCTTACATGACTCAGTGCCATTATCCATTCAACACATGAGCACTAATGATCCCCTACAGTCCTCTGATGGCCATCTCATCTCATCATCATCCACTACCTTCCCATCATCCCCAATACTTTTGATGACTCTTCATTCACTCCAGCATCTTATTGAGGTTCCCTTTTGCACTTGGGTGTTGGGCCCCTTAAATCTACTTCCCTCTAGAAGGGTCTTCCCAGCCTCGTTTTTCCCACTGACATTGATTTGCAGAGGAGACTGGGCCAGTTGCCCTATAGACAATAGTTCTAGCATTCATTCCACTTTAACAGATCCTTCTTTTCTTCAGAAAGGCTAGAAATTTAGGGTCAGGGGGTCCTAGTCAGATGAGAATAGAGCTAATAAAAGAAGGAAACCAAAAAAAGAAAGGACAGACTCCCTTGGAAGGTGAGATGGGTGGGCCTGGTGTGAGAGGTAGGCATGGGATCCCTGGCTCTAAACCCACTGCACAGAGGAAAAGACGGCATGGAGGCTGTTTAGGAACATGTTGGGGGCTACATTGTGCCCCTCCAAAAAAGACATGTTGATGGTCTGTCTCCTGATATCTGTGAAGGTATCCTTATTTGGAAATAGGGTCTTTGCAGATGTAATCAAGGTGTGCAGTGGGCAAGTGTGCAGCAGCCACACTCAGTGGGACACCTGAGTCCTGGGCTTCTCAGGGAGAGACCACTCGCTTGTTCCTGCTCCACCTCACCCCCACACTCACCAAAGCCCGACCTTGCTCGGCTCCACTGGACAAGAAAAACCACCCAGGGTTTGAAACAAGTTTTGGTTGGTTCTGAGCAGCCGGTTGGTGCTCTAGGCCAGCCTCGTCTCACCAGGGCTCTGCACTTCCCTCAGCTTCTCCAGGTGCCTGGTGATGGCAGCCATTCTCCTGAGGACAAGGCCCAAGGTGAGTGGGTGGCCCTCCCCCCCAGTATCTTCCCTCAGCAGTCTCCAATGCTCCTCCAGATTCCGGACCTTTCCATTCTACTCAGGAGAGCTTAGGCTAGCCTCAGCATCATGCCCCTTTCCTGATGCCTCAAAGTAGGTGTCCTGACTTCTGTCAGCTCCTCTTTCCTAAGTGGTCTGCTTACAACTCAGCCTGCCCTTCCTGCTGAGGTCTCTGGGGGTGGGGTGGGGACACCCACATTCTGTTGCTGCTGGCTCATCCTGGGACCCAAGGGCTTGAATTCCCCTACAGCTGCAGGAATGGCTTATTTTAGGTCCCAGTATCATTTGAGGACGTGGCAATGTACTTCACAAAGACAGAATGGAAGCTTCTGGATCTCAAACAAAGAATCCTCTACAAGCAGGTGATGCTGGAGAACTATGGCCATTTAGTGTCATTGGGTAAGTGACCCTGCCATATACAAACACCCAGGCCCACCTACTCTGCCTCTGGACTCTATTTCTGAGTTTCTTTTTGGTTAATTACTATGAGTCCAAGAATAAATGCATTTGTCCATCTCTACCAGACCAGTCATCTGTTGTAGGCCAGCTGTCATCTCAATAGGAGTTTTTGGCTAAATGGTTTAGTGTCAAATCAGTTATCGTGTATATAAAGTCATGAATTGACTAAATATCTTTCTACTTATAATATAATGCCAGTTATGCTGCAATATTTATATGCACTATTTTAAACTTGATTTATCTTTATAATAGTTTCATTTTCCACTCATCCCACTTTGTAGAATTTAGCAGCAGGATTTCCTCACATAAGCCATGGAGGTGCCAAGCAAGGACTAAGTGTGCACTAGATGTGCCTCAAAGAATCCAAGAAGAAGCTGGGACAGGTGTGAGCAGGCAGCCTTTCCCTTCCTCTGTCAACATGCCCCCAACTTCTCGTCTTTATGACACCACGAGGGATGTCAATTTTGCTAATTGAAGGGCAAAACCAAGAGTCACAGGTTGGGTGGGTGGGGCTGTGGCAGAAGCTTTGAGAGAGTGAGTGCCACAAGTGCCCTGCCTCCTGCGTCTGAGGAGCTCAGGGACTGGCCTTTCCCCTCCTGCAGCCCAGCATGTTATTGGCTACAGCTGAGCTGAGGCCTTCCTTTTCCCAGCATTTTCCTGGCTGCTGGGAGTGGGCTGTAAAACTAGAGGTGGCTCCCCCACTACATCCCAAAGCCTTTGGGGTTGTGAGGAGGCCATTTAGCACTGAACCCTTTTCTTTGGACTCTACAGACTTCAATTCTG
Organism: Marmota flaviventris; assembly: GCF_047511675.1. Lineage (NCBI taxonomy): Eukaryota > Metazoa > Chordata > Mammalia > Rodentia > Sciuridae > Marmota > Marmota flaviventris. Next base: position 133,144,771 of record NC_092518.1, read on the forward strand.
TAACCTGACCCCATTGAGAGAAATTAGCTCTTCCCCCTGGCTTCTCTGACATTCAACAGACAGATGGGGGACACATCTTTTTTCCAAGGAAACTTCAGGATTCTCAGTTGAGTTGGATGGTGAAACAGGGACATTCACCTTTCAAGGAGCATGGCTGTGGGTGACCTTTCTCTGGACTTTCTTAGTGGCACTTTCTAGAAAGTTCTTTGCTTTCTATTATCTGCAGATGTTAAGGCTGTACTGTGTTTAGGAGTCACTCTGTCCTTAGCCATAGTGTTGCTAACCTGCTTTATTTCTGTGAACAGGATTTGCCTTCTCCAAGCCTCGCCTGGTGTCCCAGCTGGAGCGAGGGGAGGGGCCTTGGGTAGCAGACTCCCTTAGAGGCCAAGCAGAGGCAGAATCACATGCAGGTGAGTGAGGAGTGCTCATCCCACTTGCTTGAATCCCAAGAAAGGAAAGAGCTGCTACCAAACCAGGATGGTTTGGCACATCCACCCTGGATGGGAAATTGTCTTTAGTGTCAGATGTCAGTCGCCCAAGGGCTTCCCTCCCATCCTGGTGAAGCGAGAGCCTCTGTCCTGCTGCCTCACACCCTTTCAGCCACCATTTCCAGTCCATCCTGTCTCTCTCTCTCTCTCTGCCTGCCTGATGTTTTTCTGCCAAGGTGAAGAAGAGTAAAACCCTCAATAGAGTCCGAGAGAGGGGTGACACTTGACACTGCCTGGCACTCTTTGTCTTTGCAGGTGAGAGGATAAAGAGCAAGACAGCCATTTCAAAACAGAAATATTCTGGAAGAGGACGCCCAGGACCTGACTTTCAGGGCGGCAAGGGGGGTCAGGTGGCAGCGTCACCTCCCCAGCCAGGAGGCACCAAGAGAGTGTCTGCACAGAGAGGTCCCCAGGACTCTGCACACAATCCGGTTCTAAGGCAACAGCTTTCCAAGGGCGTCGAGAAACGGTACCTGTGTCAACAGTGCGGGAAATCCTTCAGCCGCAGCTCCAATCTGATCAAACACCGCATCATCCACAGCGGCGAGAAGCCCTTCGCCTGCAGCGAGTGCGGGAAGCTGTTCCGCCGCAGCTTCGCGCTGCTGGAGCACCAGCGCATCCACAGCGGTGAGAAGCCGTATGCGTGCGGCGAGTGCGGCAAGACCTTCACGCGCAGTTCCAACCTCATCAAGCACCAGATCATCCACAGCGGCGAGAAGCCCTTCGCCTGCAGCGAGTGCGGGAAGCTGTTCCGGCGCAGCTTCGCGCTGCTGGAGCACCAGCGCATCCACAGCGGCGAGCGGCCTTATGCGTGCAGCGAGTGCGGCAAGGCGTTCAGCCGCAGCTCCAACCTCATCGAGCACCAGCGCACCCACAGCGGCCAGAAGCCCTACACCTGCCCCGAGTGCGGCAAGGCCTTCAAGGGCGTCTCGCAGCTCATTCACCACCAGCGCAGCCACAGTGGCGAGAAGCCCTTCGCGTGCCAGGAGTGTGGCAAGGCGTTCCGCGGCCGCTCTGGCCTCAGCCAGCACCGGCGCGTGCACAGCGGCGAGAAGCCCTATGAGTGCAGCGAGTGCGGCAAGGCGTTTGGCCGCCGCGCCAACCTCTTCAAGCATCAGGCGGTGCACGGTGGCATACGGGCCTCCGAGCGCCGGGGCCGCGCCAAGGGGCTGAGGCGCGGCTGCATGCTCCTTGAGCCGAGGCGTGGGCACCGAGGGCCGCGGCCCCAGGAGGGCGGCGAGAGCAGCTCGGCCGAGCCCCGGCGGGGCCGCAGCGGCCAGAAGCCACATACGTGTGAGCACTGCGGCCAGGCCTTCGAGAGCAAGTCGCAGCTGAGTGGCCACAGGCACTCCCATGGCGGCGAGAAGCCCCAGGCAGGCAGCCCACGGGCGGCGGCTTTCGAGGGGAAGTCACTCATTGAGGGGAGCGATGGCGGCCACGGGGCCAGCGTTCTGGGCTCTGGGAAGACCCAGGGCAAAGCCTCGCCCTGAGGCCAAGAAACAGTGCACGACTCTTGAGTGGAAGGACGCGCCCTTCCCCAAGTGCGCTCTGTCCCTAAGGGTAGGGCGGGGAGGAGGGACAGGGGCCGTCCATGCTTAGAGACTGCACCCCGAGGCCCGGCCCAGCCTAGCAGGGTACTCCTAGGCGCCCACGCACGCGTGCGGAGGCGCCGGCTGAGCTTTGTACATTGCGGAATTGCTCCCCCGTGCGCGGACAACTGCCTGCTGTGTGGAGGGAGGAGGCAGCCTCGCCTCGCCTCGCGCGAGGAGTTTACACGGTAATGGCCCCCGTCCTCACTCCAGAGCGGGGCCATTCGCCTCCTGCCAAGAGTTAGTGTTTCTGCGTAGAAGACACTACAAGCACTTTAACTCTTTCAGGGCTTATTAAACGCAGAGAGCTCTGAAACTAGACTGCTGCTCCTAGGGAAGGCACGAGCACCCCGCTAGCTAGTAGCGCGGAAAAGCCCTGCAGGTGTGGGGAACCGTGGGAGGCTGTGCCTGAAAATTCCGGTCCTGTTGGGCGCCCCCTTCTGCTCGGAGGAGGAGCTGCACATAGCCCCACTGCCTCTCAGTGGGGGTTTCTGGGAAATGGCTGCCCTGCGTTCTACACAAAGGATAAGACCAAGAGAGCCTAAGCTTCTCCTCTCTAGGAGAGGAGCCCTGGATGGACCTCCTGTGGTTCCTCACAGGAATGGGCTCTGAACAAGACATGGCAACATTTGTGCCCCCATTGTCCTGCTGGCTTCAGTCTCCTCCCTGCCCACCAGCCCCCAGCTCATGCCCTGTTGCCTCTGTCAACCAGACCCCAAACCTGCCTACCCAGCAAAGGCTGTCCCGGCCTCTCTGCCTACCCCCACACCCGCCAGTGCCTAAAGCTTTCAACTTAACTGCTCCTGAGTTGGATCTGGGTGACCGGGCAGCTGCCTTTCACATGACATTTCTTAGAGTATCCAAGGTGCCCTTGCTTGGAATGTTTTTGTATTCAGGGATAGTGTAAGTTGATCATGGAGATTTTGGCCATATGAGAGTGCAGGGAATCACTCCTTAAATAAGAATTCCCCAACCCCCTGACAAGACCTCAGGCAGGAAAAAGGGGCCATCCCAGGCCCACATCTGATAAGCTGGTGGCAAGCCTACACCTCTTCTCCCTGGAATGATGCAGTCCCCCCCCCTTCAGCCCCATGGACAGGGCAGACCCTTCAGAAGACACTTTATGAAATCTTAGGGGAGTTTTCAAGAGGAAAGCTTGCTACTAACTGGAGGCAGCTGCCAGCAGGCACTGTCCTGTTCTACCCACACTGTCCCTGGAGGCCTGGGAATTCTGACCCCTTGGTATTCTCAGCCCAGCATCCTGGTCAGTTGACCACCCGTTCCATCCTGCTACACTCCCAGGAGAGAGCCCCTCCAAGGGTGTGTAAGTGATAGGTGTTGTAGAGGCCACCCATGGGGACCCCAAGGAGGAGCATGCACTTTCCTGCCAGACAGGGGAGGTTCAAAGACGTTTTCCTCCTGCCAGGAGAATGTGGGAGGGCCTGAAAATCCAGGTTCCTTCCAAGGATGCTGCTTGGAGTGCCAGTCATTAGGACAACTCCAGAAATTTCATACATGTAGACACACGCACATGTATATAAGTTATATATATATATATATATATATATATATATATATATATATATATATATATATGAATGAACTATTTTGTGGAAGGTTCCAGAGTTCTGTAACTTGTTGTCTCAAGGTGGCTTGTGTCCAGTGGCTCCCTATTTCTTTGTCCTTTGATTGCCTTCTTGTCTGTAAGCTAGTGCCCCATAAGCCTACAGCTGTGTGTCATGTTCAGCCTTGTGTCCTCTGTAACAGCCCAGGTCTGGCACTAGCAGATGCATGTGAAATGGACTCTGCGCACTCAGCACATTGCACTTGGGCTCAGTCTCGTCAGCTCCAGCCTCACGTGGAGGCAATCCAAAGCATTTGCAACTTTATGTTTTCCAGTAGGAACATGTCTCTGAAGTTCCTGGTGAGGTAATTGGCATTTGGGGTTTTTCTGAGTCTCAGACAATCTCCTAGGGCCTGCAGAGATGCAGGGAACCAGTTCCCATATAGAGCAGGTATCCATAGCAGAAGGCTGTGTAAGGTCTCTGTCCCATGTACTCTAATGTCCATTTCCAGTGCTCTGGGAAGGGAACTATTCAGTTCCTACAAGCCGGACAGTCACCAACTTCTACTGGAGAAGAGCTGGCTCTCCCAGGACAGTGACATTCCATTGGTTCTAATATATAAGCTAATTCTATTTTTAACACAAGCACCTTTTTTTCACCTTAGTCCTACACCCAAGGATAACTCCATACAGAAAGCATCATGTGTAGCATTTTCAGCAGAAAGTGGGTCTACCAGGAGAGATACAGGGCACTGCTCTCTGACTTTATCTGAGTGCCCTGGAAAGCTCCAAAACCTCTAGTGCTTGCCTAGGTAAATGATGCTTATAATGGCAAGCTAGTCTTTTTGTTTCTCCTGTTCTCGGTGTAATTTAGTTCCTGTTAATTAGATTTTCACTACAACTCAAATAAGAGTAGTTTTTTCTTTCAGGTAGGGTAATCAGGTATGCAACACGGGTTTTGCGTGGAATAAGAGAGGGAAGAGAGAGCCTGGAAAGGACTCTTTTTTTCCTTCTATGGTGCCTATAAATTGGGCTCCATCCCTCCTGCTGTGTGGGAGATGGGGATGATTGCCCTTGCTTTTTGAGAGACAAAAGAGTGTAAACAATTAAACTATCCAGGAAAGTCCTGCTGCTTTCCATTCCTTCCTCCGGCTGCTCCCCCTCCCCAGGATCTTTCCTGGATGCCAATCTTAGGCCCCTTCCCCTTTGGACCATTTGCTCTTTGAAACTTTGAATGAATGCTTTTCCAAGAGGTGTATACATGCTGTGGCAGTATCTCCATGCAACTGGTAAGTGGTCCTGGCTGAATTTGTTGTGAGATGGGATTGCTTCCACTTCCTTTGGCTGCAAATAAAGAAGTTCTACAAGTGTTGGCCTTGAAAGAAGCCCTCTAATAGGTAGGGGCTATTTTGAATGTTTAAACAGGCAGTTGGGTTAAAGTTTTTAGGAAAAGCCTTCACCAGGAATCTGGGAAGAGCCCAGAGCCAGTGTTTTGGTAACCCTTTGGGTTCCCTGGTGCATGGAGCTCTGTCTGGGGTCCTACAACAGGGTATAGACTCCTCTGACTGGGTTATGGACAGCCAACTAAAGCTGGTTGGATACCATGACTGTGACCAGGAAGGGAGATTTGGCCAGCCTGGTATGTTCCTTAACAAGCTGCCACATCACCTCCTGAGAATAGCAGCTCTGGCTTTGGCAATTTCTTTGCCAGACTTCAGGCAACACAACATGGCAGAATCCACACCCACAAGTGAGAGTGCCCAGCTCTTCAGACAGGAAGTGGAAGTAGAGGGACTTCTGTTGTGGGTTTGCTGAGAAGTGCTTGAGTTGCAACAGGTGAAAGAAAGGAGAGTGAGCATTTGGTATGTTGGGGGAACCCATGAAAGGCTGAGGGATTTCTCCAGGACTGTTCTAGGTTTAAGGTCAATTAGACCTCAAGTGTGGAGAGCTTAGGATGCCACACTCCAGAGTGTGGCTTTAGCTGGTACTAGGTGAGGAGCAGGTTTTCAAAACATGAGTTATTCTGTGATGGAGGAAGGAAAATTAATGTAAATTATAGCTGCTATAGTAATTGACATCTTAACAACCACCAATGTTATAAAGTGTAGTCTATACAATAACTATCCAGATGATAGTTCTTATGTCTGTGAGGTGTGACATATGGTTCTGTATGGCTCAAGTCCACTGTGCATGATGAGGTAACATAAAAGGGAAGCATAGCAGGGGCCACAACCATATTCCTCAGGAGTTCCCACTTGCCATGGTATTTGTAGCTGGTTTGTCTTTTGCTGGCCCCAGTATAACTATGACTTCACAATACCAGACCCTCCAGGATTCCTGGACAGCTTCTCAGAAGATCGTTATTTTTATGTTAGAAGAACCATCAAGTTCAAGGCCTTGGGCATTTGTGAATGGCACAGTGCCTTCTTTTGTGTCTAGGAAGGTTAAACTCGGTCCTTTTCCACCAACTAGGAACTTTTAGGCTGGAAATGAAGGGCTACTGGGGGTTCTTGGTTTTTTAACCCTTCTTTGACAACTTATGGAGGTATAATAGGCATATAATAGACTACACATCTTTAAAGTGTACGATTAGATGGATTTGGGCATGTGTGTATACCCATGCAACCATCCCCACCATCAAGACAGTGAACATATCCATCACCTCCCCAGTAATGGCCTTTGGCCCCAGTAGCCCCTCCTTCCTGCTCCTCCCTACCCCTATCCTTATAATCACTGCTCTACTTTCTGTCACTATAGATTAATTTGTATTTCCTAAAGTTCTATATAAATGGACTCTATACAGTACATGTCTTTCAAAATTCCCTTTTTCCTATCTGTATACCCAGTTTCCCCAGTATCAGTTGTTGCAAAAACAGTTGTTCCCTTGGTGGAATTGCATTGGTGCCTTTGTGGAAAATCAGTTGTATGTATGATTGTGAGTCTGTTTCTAGAGTCTTCATGATGCCACATCAGTGCTATGGATTGAATATTTGTGTCCCCACAAAAGTCATGTGTGTGAGCCCCGATGGCTGGTGTTAGGGAGGTGGGATCTTTGAGGAAGTTAGGTTTAGATGAGGTCATGAGGGAGGGGCCTCCATGATGGGATTAGTTCCCTAAAGGTAAGAAATACCAGTGTCCTCTCTCCAACATGTAAAGCTACAGAGAGAATGAAGCTATGTTCCAAGAGTCAAATGTGACAGCACCTTGATCTTGGACTTCCTAACCTCCAGAATGATGAGAAATAAATCTATTGTTTAAGCTGCCCAGTGTATGGTATTTTATTATTGTATCCCAACCAACTAAAATATTTTGTGTACCTTTATGTCAATGCCACACTCTTGATTACTGTAGCTTTCTAAATCTTGAAATCAATAAGGAATTTGTTCTCTGTTCTTATTTTTCAAAGTCCACATGAGTTTTACAATACATTGCCAATTTCTAGGGAAAACAAAAGCTTGCTGGGATTTTCACTGGGATTGCATTGGATTGATGAATCATTTGGGGGAGGACTGACATCTTAGTATTGACCCTTTGAAACCAAGGACATGGTATATTCTCCATGTTGAGGGCCTTCTTCAGTTCCTCTCAGCATTAGGTTGTAGTTTCAGTATCCAGGCCTTCTCTGACTATGTGATTACTGATACTGGGGTTATTTTTTTTCAACCATCCTTAGTAACCTTACATTCTCATTTAGGTATCTATTCACTCAGTGGACACAGAACTGAACTTTTAACTGTTCAGTTGAGGATAAATATGATATATATGTTGCCTAGACTCAGAATCAGGAATAATCATTTGTTCTTATTGTGTTTTTATTTAGCCCAGCCCAGATTTGACAGTGACCTTGACCATAAATACGAAACAGAGTCATGTATCCCATGTTGATAATTCCAAGAATTTATAATTATTCCAAGATTGAAAAAAATTTTTCTAGCAAAGTCTTTTGACAGAAAACCAAAATCAAATCAAAACAAATAATCAAATTAATTGTTGGGTTTTTTTCAGTAAAAATATTCTCCACTTAATAATATGATGTGCTTTTTCACACTTTAGCTAGTTGAGTGGAAACAGGGTATGAGGAGGTAGAGGAAAATCAAGTCAGGCAGGCACAAAAAGGGTGGAGGGAGAAAGATAGAGGAGGGAGGAAGAAAGCATAGTTGAGGGGAATAAGAGTAGTTTAGTTTTGCAGAGATGGAACACTGGGGTCCAAGGTATCTTGGTTATATCCTGTGCTTATGGGAACGGAATGGAAAAGCAAATGTCATGTGTAGACATAGTCACATAAGGAAAAGACAGCCAAGTGAGGACAGGGATTGGAGTGATGTGGGTATAACCGATAAAAACCTGTGGGACCATGAGAAGCTGGAAAAGGCAGGGAAGGATCCTTCCCTAGAGCATTTTGAGGGAGTACAGCCCCACTGATTCCTCCGTTTCTACCTATGGGCCTTTGATTCTTTGCATGTAAATCCTGGGAGGTCGGGAGCTAGTATGTGGCAATGGGTAGAAATTGAATGAGTGGTCAAACGTGTTCATCTGGTTGTCAAAATAATCACTTCAGGTGATAGACAGCACTTAACTGAGGTTAAGAAGCCCTAAAGGCCAAGCATTTCTAAAGATGCTCAGTAACAAGGACACCTGCAGCAGGGCTGCTGAGCACTCTTTCCAGGAGCCCTGGTTGATGCTGAGGTTCAGGGCAGTGACACAGGGTAGAACTCGGCAAGGCCAAGCCTACTGGGGAGGGGAGACTGAGTTCTTTCTCCAGCCCAACTCTTGGGGTTGAGTGTGCATGGAGGTCACCCCTCAGCAGCGGAGAATCAGGCAGACTGTGGGATACACGTGCACCTAGAGAGGGAAGCCCACAGGCAGACAAGTGCCTAGGATGGCCACCAGGAACCCTTCATCAGGAGCTCATCCCTTATCTGGCCTGAGCAACTACACAGCCAAATGGAGAGGAGGGGGCTATGGCTAGGCTGGGTACCCACCTTACTCAGCATGAAAGCAGGGTCATTGAAAATCCATGGGTTCCCTGTTGGAAAAATTCTTTCCTCTCCCCTTTTCAGAGTTTTTCATAAACCTATAATCCCAATGGCATGGGAGGCTGAGGCAGGAAGATCACAAATTCAAGGGTACCTCAGCAAATTATGGAGACTCTTAGCAATTTATGCAACTTAGTGAAATCCTGCCTCAAAATTAAAAAAAAAAAAAAATTAAAGGACTGTGGATGTAGCTCAGTGGTAAAGTGTCCCTGGGTTCAATCTCCAGTACCAAAAAAATAAAAGAATCCTCCCCCTGGCTCTTGGGGATATGAGTATATGTTTGTAAACCTTTTCAATAAGCCTCCCACCAGCCCTATCACCCAGGGAGGTGTTTCTTTTTTTTTAAATATCTTTATTTTATTTATTTATTTTTATGTGGTGCTGAGGATCAAACTCAGGATCTCGAACGTGTGGACTGAGCACTCTACTGTTGAGCCACAACCCCAGCCCAAGGAGGTGTTTCTTAAGGGCCTGGAAGCATTTCCTTGAAATGCAAACATTAGAAAGATGGTGAGCCTGGCTCCCTGCTTTTGTGGGAGTTCAGCCTAGGCTCTGGCTCGTTCGTGCTAACTAGAGAGAGCTTTATGCCCCCTTGGGGTAAAGACAATTCAGTAGCCCAAATGTCCACTCCTAATTACCAGGTATACTCAAAATGAACTAGGACAAGTTAGAGTTATCTTGAGATGCTATCTGCCTGGCTACAGGGTGAGATTCCTTTCATGACCTCTGCAATGTCAGTAGAGGACTGGAGTGCCTGTCATCATCCCCATTTGGTTTACTGTTTGCCTTATTTTCTACATTTGGGGAGGAGTTTGGGTTGGCAGGGTCTTCCTCGAGGTTGGCATCAGGGTCAGGGTGGGAGGAGCTGAGTGCAGGCCCATTACCCCAGCTACCCAGGGCCATGGGGGCATCCAGGAACAGCACAGCCACCCTTTGGCAAGCAGAGACCTTGTGGCTACTGCCATAGGAGGAGACTGGCAACCTAGAAGGCTAGGGCCTTATCCAGGACTGTGTCAATTGTCAGACCTCACCTCACTTAAGGGGTTGCTGCTATTACAGGACCCCAGGGACTAGGGCTATATCCTGAGAGCAACTAGGGATCAAAAGATGGAAAGTGGGAGAATGTTGATCAGGAGGCTTGAAGTAAGGAGCAAGGTCAGAGGGAAAACTGTGAACAAGCTGAAGGATATCATTACCTACCTGTCCTCCCACCCCACCCTAAATAATCCTGCCACCAAAACTCCTCCCATGACCTGGCCCTACCCCCTGCCCACCAAAAGGGCCCGCCAAAAGTAACTAACTCCTCTCATGGCCTGGCTCTGCTAAGTCTGTATATAAAACCCGGATCCTCGTGGTGGCCAGCAGCCATTTTTTCACCTCAAAACTTAGCCACGTCAGGTGTTCCACCAATTGACTCCGCCACTGAATAAAGAAGAGCTTGCTGATCCAAGGTCTGCTTCCTGCTTCCCATCTCTGACATTTGTGTGCCATGTGCTTTCACAAATGATTAAAGAAATATCTTTGAGAAGTCAAAGGCCCCTTGTCTGCACATCAGAGGGACTTTGGGCTCCCATTCTAATTGCCACAGACCTAGGCATTGCCTGGCAAACATTCCTGGGCTCCCAGGACATGGGAATATCTTAGAAGCCTCCAAACAGAAGGAACCCACCACAGGATGAGAGTAGGCTGGCTTCCCTGGGCAACTCTGGCAACTGGAAGCTGGGGAAAGGTCAGTAGCCCATGGGCCCTAATCCTAGCCCAACACCACTCACCTGGCAGGGAAAGGGAAGTGAGGATTGAGAAACTACTTCTAGAAGCAAAGCCACCAGATCAAATAACCCTTGAAACCACAGAGACCTCCAGGGGGAGGTGGTAAGAGGAGGTCATTCTTGTAAACTGTATGGTTCATTCTATAAAGTGACAACAGAGGGGCTGGCAGAATATTCTGGGAAGCCTAAATCCAGACTTGGGACCTTATGCATTAAGAAAAGATCAGAGAATAACTATACAATAGTCACTGTGAGGCTGGCTCAGGTATCAGTTTGACTCCTGTATCAAGGGTACCCAGATTTTGGTCGAACACCAGTCTGAATATGCTAAAATATTGCTCAGATGAGATTAAACATTTAAACCAGTACATTCAGTAAAGCAGATTTTCTGTCCACAATGTGGGGCAGCCTCATCTGAATCACCTGAAGGCCTTAAGAAGAAAGACTAAGATCACCTGAATAGAAAGGTGACCTTTGGACTCAAACTGCAGTTCTTCCCTCAGTTCCCAGTCTGCCCTGAAGCCTCCACATCACAAGAGCCAATGCCTTAAGGTTTCCCCATAGATGGATAGATAGACACACAGGCACTATGAGAATGCAGACTAACCAGTCACAAAAGCAGTAAGCATACATGCAGCAGCTGCACATGTGCAAAGAAAAACTACTGGACCAGAAGGAAGACCTCAGTGAAAAGAAATTAAAATGGAATATTTTCCTATATTGTCATAGAATTAGACAGATGTAATTGATTTAAAAAAAATAAAACTGTAAAGAAATTAAATAGTAGTATGATTGTCAAACTAGCTTTTAGAAATATATAGAAACCCCATGTGCCTTAAGGAGACGCAAATTTTCAGAGTCTGTGACACATTTTTTTAAAGTATTCGTTATTTTCCCAATTTTATGGGTCACCTCATCCCCTAAAATATGTTGGAGTCCTAACCCTAGTACCTGAGAATGTAACCTCATTGGAGATAAAGTTCTTATAAAGGTCGTCAAGTTAAGATGAGGTTATTAGGTTAGGCCCTCATCCACGGTGACTGTGTCCTTATACAAAGGGGGGATTTGGATACAGAGAATGCATGCAGGGAGAAGACCATGTGAAGAAGAAAGCAGAGATCAGAATTGTGCACCAACAAGCCAAGAAATGGAAAAGATTGCTAGCAAATACCAGAAGCTAGGGAAGGGGTATGGCACAGACTCTTCAGGGCCCGCAGAAGGAACCCACCCTGATGACACCTTGATCTTGTACTTCCAGCTTCCAGAACTGTGAAATAATACATTTCAATTATTTTAGTCCCCCAGTTTATCATGCTTTGCTATGGCAGCCCTAGAAAACTCATACAGTCCCCAAATAACATTCAGTCATGATTTTTCTTTTTGGGGTATCACGGGTCAAACTCAAGGACACTCTACCTCTAAACTACATCCCCCAGCCCTTTTTGATTTTTTGTTTTGAGACAGGGTCTCATTAAATTACTGGATCTTGCCTTAAAAATTGTGATCCTCCTGCCTCAGCCTCCTAAACCCCTGGGATTACAAACATGCCCACTGCACCCAGACAAAAAGATGATATTTTAAGCAACACATTCTCACATCTTATCCAACTAAAATACACAATAAAAGATGACTGCAAAATCTTCACTACTCCAAAATTAAGATAAATTCTACTAAACAAGCATTAGATTGGGAAGGAAATGAAAGGCGAAATCACGAACTACCTCTAAAGCAAAGCAAAGAAGATTGTTTAATGGGACATAGTTAGGTGCACAATTGCAGCCTTTGCATGCCTTAGTCTTTCAAGAAGAGGGATGACAAAGGTGGTTAGTCTTCATCTCAGGAAACTGGAAGAAAGAGCAAAAACTAAACCAAAGAAAATTTATTGTTGGAATTAATCAAAATAAAAGCTGAAGTTAATGAAGCATATAATTTAAAAAGGAGAAAGAATTCAAAATCCTGTTTTCTGCCAGGCATGGTGGCACATGTCTGTAATCCCAGCAGCATGGGAGGCTGAGGCAGGAGGATCACAAGTTCAAAGCTAGCCTCAGCAACTTAGTGAGGCCCTAAGCAACTCAGTGAGACCCTCTCTCTAAATAAACTACAAAATGGGGCTGGGGATGTGGCTCAGTGGCTAAGATCCATCCCCTGGGATCAATCCCTAGTACATAAGTACAGATACTGAAGAAGAGTCATGGGACACTCTCCCTCTTCCCAGGCATGCTGCACCAGGAGTTCTGAATCTTTCTCTTACTTTTTAATAAAATTTCTGCTCACTTGCTTTAAAATTTCTACTTAAAATAAAAGAAAAGAATGATGGCAAGACATTTGAAAACCTAGAGGAAATCAAGTAGAAAATCATTTAAAATTCCAGGCATAATGGCAAATATCTGTAATCTCAGTGACTTGGGAGACCGAGGCAGGAAAATAAAGAGGTGTAGGCCAGCCTGGGCAAGATAAGCAACATGGTGAGACCCTGCCTCAAAAACAAACAAAAATAATAATGCCAGGTGTGGTGGCACATGCCTATAATCCCAGCAGCTCAGGGGACCGAGGCAGGAGGATAGCAAGTTCAAAGCTAATCTCAGCAGCTTAGCAAACCCCTGTTTTGAAATTCTAAAAAAGGGCTGAGGATGTAGCTGAGTGGTAAAGTGCCCCTGGGGTCAATGACCAGTGCTTCAACAAGAAGAAAAACTTGAACAACAAAGGCTTTTGTGATTTTTTTTAAAAGCAGCATCTAGTAAAATGCCATTTATACAAAATCATAAGTGAATATGTGGGAATGAGGGACATTGTATGTGTGTATGTGAGTGAACGGGTTGTGGAAGTATGTGAGGGTTTAGAGGTGTGTATACATGGGGGGAAATGGAAACTTGTGTGTGTCTGTGTATCTTTGTGTGCTATGGTCTGAGTGTGCCCCCTATTCATATTTTAAAATCTAATCACCAAGGTTATATATTATAAGATGCAGCCTTTGGGAGGTGAATAGATCATAACGGCAGAGTCCCATGAATGTGATTAGTGCCCATACAAGAGACCCCACAGAGTGAGCTAGTCCCTTCCACCACATGAGGACTCAACAAGAAGGTACTATCCATGAGGAAGGGAGCTGTCAACAGATACTGAGCCTGCTATTACCTTGGTCTTGAACTTCCAGCCTCTATAACTAAGAGCTATAACTGCTCTTGTCACTGTCTCCTGCACAGACAAGCTAGAAATACTTATGGCCTTTTAATTTTAGTGTTTGTCTCTCTCTGTGGATAATTCTGTTTTCGATTGGCTTGTGTCAAATGTTCCCAGGTATGCTCTTGTTATCACAGTGACGTCCCCATGGGCAGATATCCCCCATGGTCTCATGTCAGTCAATAATGCAGCTTGGCAAGGGGCAGGTGGTAGGCCAGAGACAAGCTGGAGCTCTGGAGTTGGCTCTTAGGACACACCACAGCTCCTTTCACTCAACATATTGCTCTGAGACTCATCCAAACTGTTGTATGTAGCGAGAACACCTTCCATCTTTCTTTATTAAAAAGAAAGATGATACTCAAAACCAACCACATCTTTTTGAAAATACTTTTTAGTTATACATGGGCACAATATCCTTATTTTGTTTATTTATTTTTATGTGGTGCTGAGGATCAAACCCAGTGCCTCACATGTGCAAGCAAGTGGTCTGTCACTGAGCCGCAACCCCAGCCCACCATCACATCTTATTTGACCATGTTTTTCTATGTGTTGCTGTTCATCTAGAAGATCTGCATGGTGGAAGTGGATGGTCTAGCATGTTATGTAAAATCTCTTGCCAAGTCCACCTTCAGCAATTTATTTCTGCTTTTTTTAATTGCCTAGACTTAGCAAATGATGGGGAAAATGTTAATAATACAGATCGAACTGAAGAATGTCTTGTCTGTGACCATGACATTATGATCACCATGAGTAAGGATGCTCCAACATACTGCCTCGTTGTTTCACCTTCACCTTAAGATAAATGAGAATCTCAGCCAACATTTATGTGGGAACTACATTTGTTCATCAGATGCTGTCACAGCTCAGGTAAAAAACATACAAACATAAATACAAATGCTTCCGGGTCCTTTCCTGGATAGCCAGTTGCTACACATTTATCAGCACAACACTGCTTTGAAACAGCAGGAGGCAGGTCACAGCCTGTCTACACTACTTGGAAGCACAACACTTATCCTGGCTGGTCCGGGTGAGCACCGACTCAGGGAGGGTGCCTGAGGCCAGGACACCATGAGGTCAAGGGAGCCCAGAATGGTGAGAGAGAGGCACCTTGGTCCTGGAGGGATGGGAGGACACAAACTGGAGACCACCCTCAGAGGCAACATTGACACAGATTGGGCAGTCTTTCTCTCTGTACCTGGCATTGAGCGCCCTCTGACCTGAGTCAGCAGTAAGGCCAGCATTCCAAGGGCACCACCTGCTGGTTCAGGCTACCCACCTGGAGCCCAGCCAAAGCTCTGGCTTTGCAACACTCCCTCAGGCACAGCTCTGATCAGAAAGCTTGGCTGTGACAAGACCCGGTTACTGAACCCACTCCCAAACTAGCCACTGCAGGGCTTCCCCTTACTACATCCCTCCCCTGTCCCCATCATTTTGTCCCTAACCAGACTGATGACTCTCCTTCCACATCCCTAACCCTTCTACTTCTCTGTCTCTTATTTACTGTCACCCTCCCCATACCTCCTCTAGTTTCATTCTCCACATAGCAGCCTGAGAGGTACTGAAAACTACACATAAATCAGATCCTGCCCCCTCCTGCTTACAACCATCTGTAGCTCACCCTTACCATCAGGCTCAGTTCCAGCCAGGCCATGAGGACCATCTGGTGTGGCTGCTGCCTCTGTTCTGTCCTTATCATCCTGCCACCTTGCATACTGCAGAAGTCCTAGACTTTTTGACCTACTTAGGGTTCCCCAAATGGGCCTGGCTGGCTCAAGGCTGGAGGCTTTGCTTGTGAGAGTCACTCTTAGATGTGGCCACTCCACCCCTTCTTACCTATCCCAGCGTTTGGGTGACAGGTCTCTCCTTGTCCACCTCCTTGCAAGATGGGAGTGCCTCAGGGTGGGGCTCCAGAGACAGATTAACCAGCAACCCAAAGCCCAGCTGAGTTGGCTAGTGAGGTGCCCTCCTAGCCTTCCTAGGGCTGCGCCTCTAGAAGTGGGGCCCAGGATACGTGCCTTTCTAGGTAGTGCCCTCTGTGCTGGCTACCTACCCCTCTTCCACATCTCAGGTCAGTTTTACAACATAACCTCCTCTGTGCACCCCTTTCCCGCATGCTTCCATGGACTTCCTGTGGCGCAGCATGTGCATGTACTATGCCTGCATGTGGATAGGAGGCACCTCCCTTTTCCCAGTGCCCCATATCAATTCATCCTGTTACCACTTCACAGCACAGAGACAACTCTTGATGGGCCCCACAATGGCTGAGTGCTGGACTGGGCTTTGCATCTTGATAGGTGCCAATTCTCTAGGCTCAGATCCCCCTTCCATCTCCCTTCCTGGCACAGATTGAAGCTGCTCAACCCAAGACCCTGTTCATTCATTTCTTAGATCTCCGGGGCAACAATAGAGAGAGGCATACTCAAGGTGACATTAAGACAAGCCAGGAAGGCAGCCAGTGGCTCAGGGTCAATAGCCCATGGATTCTGACATCCCCACAGGGACAGACCACAGTGGGGCAAGGTGGGGGCTCTTCTCTGGCAGGCACAGCTCCCTGCCTGCCCTCTCTAGACAGGATGATGGGAGGCCTAGGCAGGGAGCCTGTCCTCAAGGTCTGGCCAGTAAGTCAGCAGGTAAGTAGTTAGTGATGTTTATTGAGAAACAGGGGAAGAATGGAATCCCCAAAGCTGCCAACGGCAAGAGCGGGCTGGCCAGCAAGAGGGTGTATAGGCCTGGAGGTGGGCTTAAAGGCTCTTGGGCTCTATGGTCAACCAGGCCTGGGGTCACCCAGCTAAGAACTAGGATAAGGGGCAGCAAGTCTCCCTGGTGAGGACCAGCTCCAGGCCACGGAGCCTGGATGAACTGGTGAGGTGGAATCAGGCCTCAATGCTTGAACCATCAGGGGGTGTGTACATGGGTTCAATGTGGGCCCAACTGAGGGCCTGCTCATCTGCCCAGGCGAGTAGCTCAGCAGCGCGATGCAGGAAGATAAGGAGCAGGGTGTGTACATCGCCCTCAGCTGAGTGGGCTGCATTTGGCTCAGCATTGAAGTAGCGGTGGAAGAGGCTGCCCAAGCTGTAGCCCTTGCGGCCTTGAGCCCGGGTGCTGTGGCTGTGGGCACGGTCCAGGCCCCGCAATGCTGGCAGTGTATCCAGGCAGACAGTGTCCCGGGGTAGGTGAGCACCCAGGCGTTGAAGCTCTGTACAGAGCAGAGGGAAGTCGTAGTCAAAGCCATTGTGGGCCACAAGGCAAATAGGGCCCTCCTGGCGGCTCAGGAAGGCCTGCAGCGTCCGCACCACAGCACCATCAAAGCCAGCCTTCCGGCACTGCGCCAGACCCTCGCTGCTCAGGCCCGTAATCTCGCTGGCCTTGGCAGTGAAGGGGCGCTCTGGACACATGCACAACGTGAGCTTGTCCAGGATACGGGGCAGCATGGGGGTGCCAGACTCATCACGCTCAGGGTTCTCCAGGGAGGAACGGTGAACAGCGAAGAGGGATATCTCAGCAATCTCTGGATCCACATTGGGGAGCCCAGTGGCTTCCAGGTCCAAGAAGACAAAGGTCTCAGCCCGGGGTGGCTCAGACATGGTGATGTTTTCACAGGGGCAGTGAGGCCTAGAGCTGCCAGAGTAAGAGGCATAAATCTGAATGCTACAGAGATGGGGACACCTGGACCTTGTTACCCAGAGCCATCTCTCTGGTCAAAGTTCTGACCCCATTAGGTTTCACTTCCTTGCTACCCCCACTCCAGTTCACAGAGCTTTGGCTCTAGAAGTGATATCTAAAGCCTACATCCAAGGAGACTTTGAATGGGCCTCTACAGGGCTGGGACCCAGTGATCAGGACCTGTTAACTTCTGTCCAGGAAGGGGCCTGCTAGGGACCCATCCCCCTTTATCCCTCACATCTCTCCCTAGCCAGCCACACTTCCTACCACCTAACAGAGGAAAGGGAAGGCATACAGAGCCCAGATCCTAGTCCCAAGCCCTCCCCCTCTGCCTTTTGCTGCCAGGCCATTGTCTAGCCGCAGTTCCCTTCAGGGACATTGGGAGGCAGGTATAGCCCAGGAATGGCACTTTGGCCACTTCGTAGATACCAAGCCTGGGAGCAGACACCCAAGAAAGCCCACACAGTGGTCCTAGCCTTCCTCCTCCAATATTAGCTCTAAACAGGCCTCTGCCTGCCTCCTGGCTCCCAGAGGGAGTCCTCGCCAACCCCACCACACTGGCTTACCTGAGGCAGGCGCTGGCCGGCTTCCTAGGCTGCAGGACGGGACACCTGTCTCCACACAGGCTGCTCGAGGCAGCCTTTAATCAGTAGCTGTGGCCCGCCCCCAGCAGCTTGTTGGGCAACCAGGAGGCCTGAGGCCGCAGGACCTGTGTGGCCGGCTCGCTTGCCACCCCCTCTCAAGCTCACCACCACTGGGAAACACACCCCGTGTTTACAGATTAGGAAGCAGGCTCTGGCCACACGCAGGCTTCCGGTGAGTGATGAGTGCTGCCATGGGCTGCAGAAACGTGTCCTCACAGGTACAAGGAAGCTGGAGTGGGGCAGAAGGCTGTGCCCTCTACTTAGTCCTGCCTATGAGTCTGATGAGGGTCAGGCTGCAGCTACCAGGTCCGGCAGACCCAAGTTTGATGCCAAGCCCCATGATGGACATGTCACACAGACTTGTCACCTTCTCCAGGCCTTGGTTTCCCCATCACTGGGGACCAGGCTGTCCTAATGTGACCTCAACAGTGAAACAGGCACCCACATATCTCACTCAGCCTATGAAGAAGAAGGGGTGCTAAGGACAGTCTTGGGTCACCCTAATGACCAGGGGTGGCCTCAGGGATGTGCCCAGTATAGACACTGCCTGGCTTTTACTCACCCACCTTGTGGGTTCATCTTCCATTAGGAAGGGGAGTGGGATGTTTATCTGCTCCAGGTTGAAATGACCCATGATGTCTAACAAGTATTGAGCAGAGGCTGCCAGGGAGGGAAGAGGTGAGGCAGGAGCAACTCTGCTGGGCTGGAGAAGTGGTTGGGCCTGGCCCAGCAAGCCCCATGGGCTGTGCCTGTACAGATTCTTCCACTTATAGGAACACTCAACATGGTGGGGGGCGGTAGGGGCTAGGTGGCCCCAGGACTACAGAATAGGAGTAAAGCCCAGCTCCTGGGATCCCTTTTCCACCTGGCTCCAGATGAAGGGCACCATCAAGATGGGAGGATGGCCAGAGAACCATCCCTGGTCCAGGAAGCGTGTAGAATCCCAAGAACCTCATTCCAGAGCACCACATGCCAGCATTTGGCAGTGGACACACTACAG
Source organism: Marmota flaviventris (assembly GCF_047511675.1). Classification (NCBI taxonomy): domain Eukaryota; kingdom Metazoa; phylum Chordata; class Mammalia; order Rodentia; family Sciuridae; genus Marmota; species Marmota flaviventris. The sequence continues at coordinate 133,163,704 of NC_092518.1, forward strand.
GTCCAATCTCCTGCTAGGGGAATAGGGAGGCCATCAGGATGCTGCTCTCTGCCCAGTGCAAACCCTCACGTGTCCTTTGACCTGCAAGGCAGTCAGTTCACCCAGACAGTGGTGAGCACGGGTCTGCTTGTCCTCCCACAGCAGCAATCTAGGGGCCACCCCAGGTGATAGCAGGAGGGGGCCTGGTGCCTGGTTCCCTGGTGCTTCCTTGCCTCAAGTGCCCAGAGGGGAACTTGGGAGAGTAAAGGTGACGGTGCAGGGAGTTGAGTAGGCAGAGCAGCCTCAGGCAGGAGGGAGCCCCCTCCCTCAGGCCCCACCAGTCCTTCCTGTTCCCATGCTCAAAGGGAGGGAGGTGTCTGTGACAGGCACACTGCTCAGAGAGATACTGGGTCATCTTGGGAAGCCCAGAGAGCAGCTTCCTGGACAACCAGTCAGGCCACATCAAGAATTCCTCAATAGATGCTGAGCACCCTGGGAGGAAGCAATAGACAAGCTGTCTCCCAGGCACATGATGAGGGCTCCTGAGGGGCTATGAGAAGTGCTCACACAGGAATGGGGACAGGCCAGGGGTGGCAGGGAGAGGGGTGCATGCATGGTGAGTGGAGGCCTTGGCTGGGCACAGCCAAACTTAACCAGGCAATGACAGGAAGGAGTGAAGGCAACAGGCGAGGGGCAGGGCCCACGCCCACCAGGCATAGCCAAGTTTAAGCAGGCAATGATAGGAAGGAGTAGAGGCAGGGCCCAGGCCCACCAGGACAGCAGACCCCAGACCTGTGATACTAGGGACAGGAAGGGAGCTCAGTAGCCCAGGCCAGAGGGGAGACAAGGGACCCAAATGGCAGAAGCAAAGAGCAGGCTGGAGGCAACTTCTTAAGAGTCTGAGGATTCCTTTCTTTGTAGCTCAAACAGCCCTGGCCTTCTCTGCCCTCCCACCCACCCTCCAAAGAAGCTGAAGGCACCCAGCAAATAAATGGAGGCACAAAGGGTACTGGAACCACTTCTCCAGCAAGCGTGCTGGGAGGGCCTCCTGCTCCTGCATTATCCTGTGCCTTTTTGCAGACTGTTGTTGAAGACCTTATACTTCTGGGTTAGTTCATCCATTTTGGTGGCTGCAGAGGAAAGAAAAACACAAACAGAAAAGTGAGTCTAGTGCTTCTGGGCCTGGAAAAGGCAGTGTTGGGCAGCAACTGCCAGGATCGCCTCCTGGCTCCCACCTGAGGCCCGCATCCTCCCTCTCAGACATGACTGAGTGGCAGGGAGGGGGCCCCACCTGGCCCCCATGGGGCTTGAAACCTAGGTGCCAGTTTTAGTAGCTACTGTGCCCAGAAACTACTGTAAGTGCCAGGCAAGCAGCTCAGAGTCCTGGGCTGGGTCACACTGACTACAGCATGGAGCTGAGGCTCAGGCCAGTCACAACCTTGCCCCTGTCCACCACCCCAGAGCCCAGGGGACGCAATGCAGTGAGAAGCCAGGGCTTGTTCTGACTGATGATGATGTGTCTATTTTAATCAGATGAATAATGTGTGTGCACAGTAACTAACCCAGTGATATGGAACAGCCAGCTCTAAGACCTTAGCTGAAGAGCTCCTGTCTCTGCTGCCCACCCCACCCTGCAGGGAACTACACTCACTACATGAGCTACCCAGCTTGCCCAGGAGGGAGGGGCTGTAGCTGATGTACCCAGTAACTGTATAGGCCTCCCCAGCCATCAGCTTCAGTTGCCCTTTCCCACCCAGAGCTAAGTTCTATCTTTGAGTTTTCCTAACTTAAACACAAACCTGTTTCTTCCTCTACCAATCTGACTCCCCACCCCCACCTTCTCCTTGGGAGGACATCCCACCCTCAGCTATACTTTGCCTTGCACATTTCAAGGTCATTAACACAGACATTAGGTCCAGTGATGACCTAAATTTGTCATCCTCTGCCTATCCCAAGGGTGGGTCTGGAGCTCAAGACTCATACATAGGTGTGCCTGAGTGGAAGACTTCTCCTTCCAGAGAGGGGATGTGCTTGGCCACTCTGAACCTTGCCCTGAGGACCCTTCCCTATTGCCGCCAGTACTTCCAGGGCATGCCAGTTGAGAGGGCTTCCTGTGGCAATCCACTCCTCTCTGCAGATGGTGTTTTCCCAGATTCCAACCTGCCTTTAGTTTGGGTGGCATCTGCCTTTATCAAACCCTGGCATGTTTCCAGCTGCTTTGCCTTGCTTTTTTCCGAGGAGCTTGGCTATGTCCAGTATCCGAGGCCCTAAGCCACCTACCTGGTCCTTACATTTTTAGTGGAGGGGGGATCTAGGGATTGAACCCAAGGATGCTATCCCACTGAGCTCCATCCCCAGCCCTTTTTAGTTTTTATGTAGAGACTGGGACTCAGTAAGTTGCTGAGGCTGGCTTTGAACTTGTGATCCTCTTGCCTTAGGCTCCAGAGTCACTGGGATTACAGGCGTGTGCCATTGTGCCTGGCCCTTGTAAGATACTATCATCTGGCCCCCATGGCTGCTCCGGAGGCCCTGCTTGAGCTTTCTCTCTGGAAGCTTTGCCCTCAGGTCGCTGGTCCTGGCACTCCTGATGGCATGGATCCTGGGCTGCATGTTTTGGGTTCCATCTGCTCTGGACTTGGTGTGGAGACTGACCCACTTCACTTCTGCCCACTCAAGGCTTCCCTTCCTCTCTGGCTCTGGAGACAGTTGGCCACCTCCATCCAGCCTCTACCTCTCTGAGCCTCATACTCATTTTCTGGCTCCCCCCCTCCACTCTTAGACATGTGCTGCCCGTTTGCCTTTCCTCACTGCTAGGTCTTCATGTTTGGGTGTCACATTGAGCAAGCTCAGTCTCGTCTCTGAAGTTCTGCAAGTCAGATTTCCTGCATGCCCAGGCCTCGTCTCTTCCTGGTGCTAGTGTTCATCCCCTACCCTGGATAGTTGCTGGGCTGGGGAGAGGAGCCTGGGTGGCAGGCTGCCCCTGTGCCCCACCCATATCCTGGCTCCATCATTTTTTTTCACACCAGGACAGGCTAGAATCTTGCTGGGGGGCATCTGCCTATGTAGCTGTCCCCTCTCTATAGGCCTGCTTCACCTGCTTTACTTCTAGAGCAGCCAGGCCCTGGAACCACTGTGGCAAGTTCCACCAGGCAGACTAGCTCCCCAAGCACTGCTGCCTTGGCTGTCCTGTCCCTGCAGCTTCCCCAGGCATGGCATCAGGCAAATGGCTCCCACTCCCTTCCTACTATCTATAGCTGTAAACATCTTTCTTGTATTGGGGTCATTGACACACTCCCTCATTGTCAGCACTGACAGTGTTGCTTTGTCTTCTAAATGTGACTTCATGGTAGTTCCATTCACAGCAGGTGCACCTCACACAAACCCTCACTTCATACTCCAGGACATGTCACCAACACAGCTCAGCTACTGGCACCCAGATTGGTAGGGGTAGAAACAAAAATCCTTCCAAGAGGTGGGGCTTGAGGAGGTTGAGACCAAGGCCCTAATGTGCATGCTGGGGGACAGATGAGAAGTAAAGGACCATTCCAAGTGCCCTTTGGCATGGATATGATACTGGCTCCTTTCTCTGAGCATGTCTAGAGTCTAAGAACATGTCTTAAAGTAAATCAGAAAGCAGCATGACAAGAGCTGTCAGGAGCCCTGGCTTTGAACCCCAAGGCTGCTGAGAGCTCAAGGGTGAGCAGCCACCTCCCTGCACTGAAGTGTGGGGCCAGGGCCAGCACTGTCTGGTTCACACAGCCTAGACATAAAGAGTGCCACTCTGAAAAGCCACACCTATTACCAGTCCTGTTGTTCCCTGGTGACCAGTGAAATGGCATACTGTTAAGCATACTAGTAATCATTATTATAATAATGACAGTATAGATTATAAGCATTTTACTAACAGCAATTATACAGACTGCGGCAAGAGTCAGAGTGACAGTGGTGATTAGGATAAATGCTATAATAAATTTTAAAATGGAGGATTCAGTTGCCATTCAATCAGTATGAATAGACTCCTAAGTGTCTGGTTTACATGTGGCAGGTGAGTGCCAAGGACAAGAGCGGCAAGAAGGCCAATTGTCAGAGCAGAGAGCCAGCTGGAGAGTTCATCCATTGACAGTCTTGGGAGGGGGCTCAGAGGCTACTGAAGCCACTACTTGGGGACACATTAGTGGAAAACATTCACAGACAAAGGCTTTGGTTGGTGCTGCCTGAGGTGATGTATAACAGTGTGGCAAACAAAAGACTAATCAAAAGACCTGAAAAGAAAGACTAAGGAACAAGCTTGTCCACAGCACTCTGAAAAGCTCTTAATAGTCTTCAGAAGGCCATGTGAATGACCAGGGGAGACCAATGAAAGTCCTTAGCTCTTCCTTCCAGTTGATCTTGAGGCCCAAAACCAGAAAAAAGTAGAGAAGGAAGATTTGTCAACTGCCTGGCTAAATATTGACGAAAAACAGAAATCTGCAGATCTAAAAGTCCAAAGAGCTCCAAATCAAATAAACTCAAGGTGACCCATACCAATACACATCATAACCAAACTGTCAAAATTCAGAGTCCAATACAATTATGAAAAAAAGAAAGTGAAGAAGCCAAGCATGGACACACACCTGTAATCCCAGCTACTCCAGAGGCTTAGCAACTTAGCAAGACCCTGTCTTAAAGTTAAAAAAAATTTAAAAATAATAAAAAGGTCTGGGGGTATATCTCAGTGGTGGAGCATGCCTGGGTTCAATCCCCAGCACTGCAAAACAAACAAACAAAAAAAAAAGAATGAAGACATTTCTCACATAAAAGGATTCTCAATAAAATTAAAATCTGAGCCAGACGTGGTAGCACACACCTGTAATTGCAGCACTTCAAGAGGCTGAGACAGAAGGACCGTGAGTTCAAAGCAACGTGCTATGCAACTCAGTGAGACCCTGTCTCTAAATAAAACACAAAATAGGGCTGGGGATGTGGCTCAGTGGTCAAGTGCCCTTGGGTTCAATCCCTGGTATCTCCTGCCAAAAAAAATTAAAATCTGGTTTCATATCAAAACCTATAGAGGCCAGCCAGCCAGGCACGGTGGTGCACACCTGTAATCTCAGCAGCTTGGGAGGCTGAGGGAGGATCATGAGTTCAAAGCCAGCCTCGGCAGCTTAGTGAAGCCCTAAGCAACTCAGTGAAACCCTGTCTCAAAATAAAATTAAAAGGGCTGGGGATGTGGCTCAGTGGTTATGTACCCCTGGGTTCAATCCCTGGTACCCCCCAAAAAAATGTAGTATGTGGATGAACCTTGAAATCACTATGCCCAGAGAAAGAAGACAGAAACAAAAGACCACATATTGTATGATTCCATTTACAGGAAATATCCAGAAGAAATAAATCCATAGAGATATGTTGAGAGCCACAGCCGAAGGGGCCCCAGCAAACTTCCAGCTGCCAGCAAACTTCCAGCTGCCGGCTGGTGATTGGCTCACAGCGGCCCCAGCAACATCTAGCTGATTGGCTCCTCGGCCCCAGCAACATCTAGCTGATTGGCTCCTCTGCGGTGATGCTCATTGGACTGTTTCCCTGCCCTTTCAGACCACGGAGCTGCTCATTGGGGGACTTTTTTGGCTCCGCCCACGTGACCCAGCCAATGAGCCTCAAGAGCAGGAGGATTGTGGGAGGTGAAAAGAAGCTTGTGGTGGGAGAGACAGGCTTGTGGAAAGCCGGTGGTGGCAGTTGAGGCTCTGAAGATTTTTCCTGAGAGGCTGCTTTGTTTGGCGTGTGTGGTTCTAAAAATAAAGTTAGTTTCTTTTAACAAGTGGCTTCTGATTGTGCCCAGCCAGACTGCGGCATTTGGTGGCTCGCACGGGGAGCGACTGAGGGTAAGTGAAACTGCTCGCCCCTGAGGGCAGGGCGAGAGGATGGGTAGCCATTTTAAGATTCTTCTTTTGTTATTTTGTTTCACTTTTGTTTTAAGTTGCCTGTCCCTGGAGATGTGTAAGATGGAAGAAAAACCGCTCACATCTGAGGAACAGATAGGGAGAAAGGACGGATGGACATTTCAGGAGGCTATTATAATGATTTTGTGTTGTTTCAATTTTGTTTCACTCTGTTTCAGTTTTGTTTGGCGTCATCTTGTTGGGTTGTATTATAGTAGAAATACGGGATCAGAAATTAGTAAAAAACAAACTGAAAGAGTGTTAAGTAAATTGTTAGAGGAAGCAGGCATCCCAGTAAAATCAATAGCAGTCAGGGCATACGTTGATACAATACAAAAATGTAGCCCATGGCTTTTTAAGGAGGAGTTGTTAAATATATCACAATGGAACCATCATGGTGAAGATTTAAAAAGAATAGAAAAGAAAAGCCCAGGGACTCTGCCAGTTGGCACATTGCCATTGTGGACGTTCATATCTTGTTTGCTTAGTCCAAAGCCTTCAGTTCAGACAATGGTAGAGGAAGGAGAAGACATAATGATTCAAGTAAAAGAGAAGGTCTCTCAAGTTAGTCAGACAGAGGAAAAGATTCAAGTAAAAGAGAGGGCCTCTCAAGCTAGTCAGACAGAGAAAGAAAGTGTAAAACAGAAAAAGCCATCAGGGGGAAAGTTACAACAGGAGACTGCTACTAACACCTTTCTATCACCAGAGGACGTAAGTGTCCAACTAACAAGGCCACCTCCATATGCTGGGAGGTCCCCAACCCCCGCAGTTGATAGTTGGGATCCTGAGACAAGATCTCAAATATTAACATGCCCTGTATTTGAGGCAGGAGGGCAGCGATTTTACCAAGTTTTAAATTTCAAAAGAGTGAAGCAGCTAAAAGAGGCTGTAACAACCTATGGTCCTCAAGCACCCTTCACTGTAAGCATGGTCGAATCCATTAACAACTTGAACATGACGCCAGCAGATTGGGCTAATATGTGTAAAGCTGTGCTAAATGGAGGACAATACCTGTTATGGAAGGTTGCCAATGAGGAATTTTGCAAGGAGACGGCTAGGCGAAATGCAGCAGCTGGTTATCCTCAGAGAAATCTAGATATGTTGTTAGGAAAGGGACCTTATGAGGATCAGCAGCAACAAATTGCATATGATCCTGGCGTATACACACAAATTGCTGCAGATGCAATTAAGGCATGGAAGACTTTACAAGGACATGGAGGTTTACAAGGTCAATTATCTAAGGTAATACAAGGAGCTAATGAACCTTATGCTGAATTTGTAGATAGGCTTATTCAAACAGCTACCAGAGTTTTTGGGAATACAGAATAAGCAATGCCATTACTAAAACACCTGGCTTATGAGCAAGCGAATCGTTGGTGCAGAGATATCATTAGACCATGGAAACATGAAGATTTAAACACATATATTAAATTATGTAGAGACATTAATGAACAAGAGCAAGTCGTGGCAGCTGCAGTAAAACAGGCTTTAGATGCCAGAGACATTAATGAACAAGGGCAAATTGTGGCAGCTGCAGTAAAACAGGCTTTAGATGCCAGGCCAAGAACATGCTACAATTGTGAACAAACAGGACATTTTAAAAGGAATTGCCCCATTGGAGGAGGGTTTAACAAAACTAGGTATCAAAGGAGTAGAATACCAGGTATTTGCCCACGATGCCGTAGAGGGAGACATTGGGCTAATGAATGCCGTTCTCAAACCACCATAGAGGGTACTCCATTATCAAAAAACGAACAAGGACCAGGTGTTTATCCACGATATCGTGGAGAAAGGCATTGGGCTCCATTGCCAAAAAATGGACAGGGGGGCCCAATGCTCCGGGGCCCAAAACCACAAATATACGGAGCACTGGAGGAACCCAGCAACCCCATCAGGGTAGTGCCCAGGACACATTGTCCATCAGATCCCTCATCAGACAAACCAGAGGGAGCGCAGGGTTGGACATCTGCGCCTCCGCCAGAGCAGTACTAACTCCAGAGATGGGAGTTCAAATCATTCCCACAGGGGTGAAAGGACCTCTTCCCAAAGGAACAGTAGGCTTATTATTGGGACGCAGCTCTTCTACTCTAAAAGGACTTATGATAAGTCCTGGGGTAATTGATCCCGATTATGAAGGTGAAATAAAAATTATAGCCAGTTCTCCAAAGGGTATATCAGTAATTTCACCAGGAGATAGAATAGCACAGTTACTAATAATACCCAGCCTACATGATAAATTTTCCAGTCGTACTGTAGAAAGAGGTTCCAAGGGATTAGGCTCCACAGGTGTAGATTGGGCTATGCTTTCTTTAAATTTAGATTCTCGCCCCATGCTAAAACTAAATATTCAAGGACATGAATTTAATGGGCTACTGGATACAGGTGCAGACCTTAGCATCATCTCTCGTCAAGAATGGCCAAAACATTGGCCATTACAACAAGCCACTCAAACGCTTCGAGGCCTAGGAGTGGCAACTAATCCCCATAGAAGTGCAATGGTATTAGATTGGAAGGATCCTGAAGGATGTGAAGGAACTATACAGCCATATGTATTGGATCATCTTCCCGTAAATTTATGGGGACGAGATGTCCTAGATCAATTAGGTTTGACATTAACAAATAACATCAACCAAAATGCACCCACTATTATGACTAGACAAGGTTTTAGGAAAGGAAAAAGATTAGAAAAACAAGAACAAGGTATAGCAGCACCAATACAAATAGATCAAGGAACAGACAGACATGGGTTGGATTTTCAGAAAGGGCCACTGAGACAATAAAAATTACTTGGAAATCAGAAAGACCAGTATGGGTTCCTCAGTGGCCCCTGACTAAAGAAAAGATACAAGCAGCCCATGACCTGGTCAAACAACAATTAGCAGAAGGACATATACAACCTTCTGTATCTCCCCATAATACTCCCATTTTTGTCATCAAAAAGAAATCTGGTAAATGGAGATTATTGCAAGATTTAAGAGCCATTAATAATGAGATGGTTATTATGGGACCTGCTCAATCAGGGATTCCTCAGTTGTCTGCTTTGCCAAAAACCTGGTATGTTTTAGTTATAGATATTAAAGATTGTTTTTTTTCAATTCCAATTCATCCTGAGGATAGTCCACGTTTTGCATTTACTATCCCTGCACTGAATCATGAAGGTCCTGATCAGAGATATGAATGGAAAGTACTCCCTCAAGGGATGGCTAACAGCCCAACTATGTGTCAAATTTATGTTAACAAAGCAATCCAGCCACTTAGAAATCAAAATCCTGAACTACAAATATTTCACTATATGGATGATGTATTATTAGCACACAAAGATAAAAACACATTGCTAGAATGTTATGCCACACTTACAAACTTATTAAAAAATTATAATCTAGAGATAGCAATAGATAAAGTACAATTAAATTTTCCATTTAATTATTTAGGAGTTCTATTATCCTCAACCATGGTCCGTCCACCAAAAATTCAAATACGAGCAGATCAACTCAAATCACTTAATGACTTTCAAAAGTTATTAGGAGACATAAATTGGATAAGGCCTTATTTAGGTATACCAACAGGAGAGTTGGGACCTTTATTTGATATCCTAAAAGGTCCATCAGATCCAAATTCACCCCGAATGTTAACGCCTGAAGCAAGAAAGGCATTAAAAATCATTGAAACATATATGGAAAATATGCATTTGGATAGAATTGATATAAGTTTGCCTTTATTATTTATTGTACTACCAACAAAAAATATTCCTACAGGAGTATTCTGGCAAGAAGGTCCATTATTATGGATACATTTATCTTATTCTCCTAACACTATTCTTACTAGGTATCCTGAGGCTGTAGGACAATTAATACTCAAAGGAATAAAAGCAGCAAAGGGAGTGTTTGGAATTTCTCCCAATAAAATTATTACTCCATATAATATGAATCAAATTGATGAGTTAGCTAATGAGTTAAACACTTGGGCAATAATCATGTGCAAATCTAATGTTTCATTTGATAACCACTTACCATCTAATCCTTTATTGTCTTTTTGGTCATTGCATCCTGTAATTTTTCCAAAAATGACAAGAAAAACACCTATCATGAATGCTCCAAATATATTCACTGATGGGTCAAATAATGGTACAGCAGCAGTAGTTACCCCTGATCAAACTTTTACATTTTTAGTACCCAAACAATCAGCTCAAAAGGTAGAGCTTAATGCAGTTTTACAAGCTTTTGTGATGTTTAAAGATTCTGTATTTAATTTATTTTCTGATAGTCAGTATGTAGTTAATGCTATAGTATCTCTTGAAGATGCTGGTAGGATTTCCCCTTCTTCTACTGTTTTCTCTTTGCTTTCCACTATACAAAGTCTAATCTGGGACAGAAAAGATCCATTCTTTATAGGACATATTAGGGCACATACAGGATTGCCTGGAGCCCTTAGTTTGGGCAATGATTTAGCAGATAAAACTACACATGACATACATATTTTTTCTACACTAGAAGAAGTTATAAATTTTCATAAAAAGTTCCATGTCAATGCTAATACTTTACAAAAACGTTTTAAAATAACTAAGGAACAAGCTAGACAAATAATAAAACAATGTCAAAATTGTGTGACCTTTTTACCACAAGTTAATCTTGGAGTCAATCCTAGAGGATTGATACCTAACCATATTTGGCAGATGGACATCACACACTTGCCAGAATTTGGAAAATTAAAATATTTGCATGTTACAGTTGATACTTCTTCTGGATTTTTGATGGGCTCCCTTCATGCCGGAGAAAAAAACTAAAGATGTTATAGCTCATTGCTTACAAAATTTTGCCACTGTGGGTGTTCCAAAACAGTTAAAAACAGATAATGCCCCTGGTTATACTTCTACCTCTTTTAAACAATTTTGCTCAACATTTGGCATTACTCATATAACAGGAATCCCATACAATCCACAGGGACAAGGCATAGTTGAAAGAGCTCATCAAACTATTAAAATGTACTTATTAAAGCAAAAAGAAGGAATTGGGAAGGGGTATATATTCCCCAAAGATAAACTTAAACTAACCCTTTTTACTCTAAACTTTTTAAATTTGGATTCATCAGGACTTAGTGCTGCGGAAAGGCATATGTGTCCAAAAAATGTACATAAGCCCAAGGTACTTTGGAAGGATATTCTAACAGGACAATGGAAAGGTCCTGACCCAGTAATTGTCTGGAGTCGGGGGTCTGTTTGTGTGTTTCCACAGGGAGAACAGCAGCCGATTTGGATTCCAGAGAGATTAACCAAGGTCCTGACCCAGTAATTGTCTGGAGTCGGGGGTCTGTTTGTGTGTTTCCACAGGGAGAACAGCAGCCGATTTGGATTCCAGAGAGATTAACCAAGGTCCTGACCCAGTGATTGTCTGGAGTCGGGGGTCTGTTTATGTGTTTCCACAGGGAGAACAGCAGCCGATTTGGATTCCAGAAAGATTAACTAAAGCAATTTCTACAGACCAAAAAGAAGATGATTTGGCTCAAATCCATAACAACTGATATCCAAAACTCCAGTTTGGCTATTCTTACATCTGCAACAGAACCAGGATGCTTTTTTCAATATCTATTTTATTATTGCCCTTTGCCATATCATGAAGTTCTATTTTGTTTTTTGAGCTCATACAGACCTAGGTTAATGTTTTGCTGATCAGTTCTATTTTTTGACTATAGAGTTTTTAAACATTGCAATGGAGATTTCACCTGTAAAAAGTTATAAGGCCTTTACTATAATGTTATGTGTTGTATGTATTATATTATGTGTGCACACTTGTGTTTTATGTTATATGTTTGAATGTACGTATGTCCATATATCATATATGATGAGCGCTCATGATAAAATGGATCCAAATATTTTTTTTTCACGTGATTTATATGGTTTAATTTAAATTGGGTAAACAACTGTTGAGGATTGTTTTAATATGTAAACAAAAAAGAAGGTTAACAGATCTGTTTGTTTACTTTCACCTTTCCTTTTCAATATATTTAATAATTCTCTTAAAGATAATGTAAATTGTTAAGAAAAGTGTTTTCTTTTAGTGCCTCGTGTAATGTTACATAATTTTTTCTTTAGCCATTATTGCCAGAATTCCTATCTTCATCCCAGTGCCGGTGAAGACAATGTAAATTGTTAAGAAAATTGTTACATAATTTTTTCTTTAGCCATTATTGCTAGAATTCCTATCTTCATCCCAGTGCTGGTGAAGTCAAAGATAAAACCAATCTACAGCTTCTACAATAGCCATCACTGAACTGCTTGCAGAACTTGCCTGGACACATTGTGAGCTCACCTGTATGCATTGTGAACTATCTGTTGGTGCAGCGACTTGTGGTAGTGTTGGGGTATTTTTGCTGATGATGTCACCGGTGGTACAATTTTTCAAAGGAGCCCTCAATTGGCTTAATGTCATGGCATTTTGCATCCTCCTCTACTAGTGATGGTCTAAAATTTGGGGGCCAACAGAGGTGAGGCAAAGAACCTCACCCCCCCACTGGTGCAAAGGCCTATCCACAAGTATAGCTGTATGCTGGACCGGTAGTCAGTGACGGGTATGATCCAATTGCAGTGGTACCAACCTAAGACAGGAGGCTGACGCCTAGAGGTCAGTTCATCCGATGACGGGTAAGGACCATATGTTGAATTGGACTGCCTAACAGACACGGTCCCTAAGCCACATGCTTGTTGTTTAAACAGAGAGGGGGAGATGTTGAGAGCCACAGCCGAAGGGGCCCCAGCAAACTTCCAGCTGCCAGCAAACTTCCAGCTGCCGGCTGGTGATTGGCTCACAGCGGCCCCAGCAACATCTAGCTGATTGGCTCCTCGGTCCCAGCAACATCTAGCTGATTGGCTCCTCTGCGGTGATGCTCATTGGACTGTTTCCCTGCCCTTTCAGACCACGGAGCTGCTCATTGGGGGACTTTTTTGGCTCCGCCCACGTGACCCAGCCAATGAGCCTCAAGAGCAGGAGGATTGTGGGAGGTGAAAAGAAGCTTGTGGGGGGAGAGACAGGCTTGTGGAAAGCCGGTGGTGGCAGTTGAGGCTCTGAGGATTTTTCCTGAGAGGCTGTTTTGTTTGGCGTGTGTGGTTCTAAAAATAAAGTTAGTTTCTTTTAACAAGTGGCTTCTGATTGTGCCCAGCCAGACTGCGGCAGAGATAGACAATGGATCAATGGTTGGCTGGGGCTAGGGGTAAATGAGGACTGACTGCTAATTGTATGGGGTTCCCTTTCAGAGTGATGAAAATATTGTAGACTCGGATAGTAGTAATGATTATGTGATTCTGTGAATATCCTAAAAAAAAAAAAAAACTGGACTGTACAATTTTAAAAGGGTGAATTTTATAAATTTATAATAATTTTATAAATTTATGAATATATATAATTTTATAAATTTATTTATATAAATTTTACCTTAGTTAAAGCTGTTACTAAAAATAGGGCTGGGGTGTAGCTCAGAGGTAGAATGCTCTCTCTCTCTTTTTTTAATATTTATTTTTTTTAGTTGTAGTTGGACACAATACCTTTGTTTTATTTATTTATTTTTTTATGTGGTGCTGAGGATCGAACCCAGGGCCTTGCACGTGCTCGGCGAGCACTTTACCACTGAGCCACAATCCCAGCTCTTGAATGCTCTCTTAGCATGCATAAGGCTTTGGGTTCAATCTCCAGCACAAGAAAGAAAAGGAGAGAGGAAAGGAGGGAAGAAGGAAGGGAGCACTGATAGAGATAAAGAAACTATCTTTACCTTTTTTTGTTGAGTTTATTTTGACTTTTATTTATTTATATTTGATACTGGGGATTGAATCCAGGGGCGTTTACCACTGAGCCACATCCCCAGCCCTTTTTATATTTTATTTTGAAGCACGGCCTCAATAAGTTGCTTAGGGTCTTACCAAGTTGCTGAGGCTGGCTTTGAACTTGTGATGCTCCTGTCTCAGCCTCTAAAGCCGCTGGGATTTACAGGCATCTGCCACTACACCTGCTGCTTTGACTTTTTTTTTTTTTTTTGTACCAGGAATTGAACCCAGAAATGTTTAACCACTGAGCCACATCCCCAGCCATTTTTTAATGATGTTATTGTATTTTTATACCTTTATTTGTTTATATTTAAGTGGTGCTGAGGATCAAACCCAGTGCCTCACACATGTAGGCAAGCACTCTACCACTGAGCTACAGCCACAGCCCCCAACCCCCCAGCCCTTTTTCAATATTTTATTTAGAGACAGGGTCTTTTGTTTTTTTTATGTGGGACCAGGGATTGAACCCAGAGCCTTGTGCATGGTAGGCAAGCACTCTACCAACTGAGCTATATCCCCAGCCCCTTTAGAGACAGGGTCTTGGGCTAGGGATATAGCTCAGTTGGTAGAGTGCTTGCCTTGCATGCACAAGGTCCTGGGTTCAATCCCCAGCACCACACACACAAAAAAAAGAAGAGAGACAGGGTCTTGATGAGTTGCTTATGGCCTCGGTAAATTGCTGAGGCTGGCTTTGAACTCACAATTTTCCTGTCTTAGCCTCCCAAGCTACTAGGATTACAAGCATGCACCACTGTACCTGACATATTTTCTAATCTTGTTAAATATGGTGCTGATACAAGGATAAAAAGAAAACAGAAATAGAAAAGAATAGAGAACCCAAAAATCCATACATATGGACACTAAATAACTAACAGAGGCAATGGTACTGTAGACCAATTGGGAAAGAGTGGATTTCCATTAAATGGTGCCAAGACAAATGTGTATCCTTATAGGAAAAAAATGAAATTAGATCCCCACCTCACACCACATTCAAAGATCAACTCTGGGAAGATTACTAACCTCACTATTGAAGGTAATGCTATAAATCTTTTGGAAGATGATAGCTGAAATAGGAAAGTATTCTTCAGTGAGAAACAAAAGCTATCCATGAGAGCCGGGCATGGTGGTGCACTCCTATAATCCCAGCAGCTCAGGAGGCTGAGACAGGAGAATTGCCAGTTCAAAGCCAGCCTCAGCAAAAGTGAGGTGCTAAGGAACTCAGTGAGACCCTGTCTCTAAATAAAATACAAAATAGGGCTGGGGATGTGGCTCAGTGGTCAAGTTCAATCCCTGGTACCAAAAAAAAGAAAAAAGATATCCACGAGATATTTTACATTTGAGAAATTGTATCTATAATACAAAAAGGGGTCAAATCAAGGAGAAAAAGACAAATCAACCCAATATAAAAATGAATAGTTAAACAGGCACTTCACATGAGAAAACTTCAATGGTAAATAAATGCATGAAGTGGTAGCACACACCTATAATCCCTGAGATTTGGAAGGCTGAGGCAGGTGGATAGCAAGTTTGAGGCCAGTCTCAGCAATTTAGCCAGACCCTGTCTCAAAACAAAAAATGAAAAGGGCTGGTGATGTAACTTAGTAGTACAGCATCCTTGGGTTAGGTCCCCAGTACCACAAAATTAATTAATTAATTAATTGGAAAAAAGCAATAAATAGGGATGGGGATGTGGCTCAATATAGCACCACTGGGTTCAATCCCTAGCACTGCAAAAAAAAAAAAAGTATGAAAAAGCACAATCCTGTTAGTAAATAGGGAAATGCAAACTAAAGCTGCACTGAAAGGCCACTACACACCTACCAAATAGCACCCATCACCAAGGCAAAACATGGCAAGTACTGATGAGACATGAAGCAATGAGATGGCTCGTGCATGGACCAGCAACATGGCAAGGTGGAGAATTCTACTCCAAGGATGACATCTTGGAGAAACTGGCAAGTGTATACAGGGAGATTTGTTCAAGAATATTCATGGCAGCATTATTCACAAGACCCCCAAACTGAAAGAACCCACATGTCCAGGAAGAGCAGACACCATGTCATGTAGGCAGGTGGCACACTATACAGCAGGAGTCAACAAGGTATAGACCACCTGCTTTTTTTTGTGGTGCTGGGGATTGAACTCAGGCCCTTGTGCATACGAGGCAAGCACTCTACCAACTGAGCTATATCCCAGCCCCACCTATTTTTATAAGTAAAAGTTTACTGAAATAGCCACATTCATTCATTTATGCATCCCAGAGAGCTGCTTTCTCACTAGCAAAGCAGAGAAGAGGAAGTGTCACAGAGACCATGTGGCCTGCAAGGTTGCAAATATTTACTATCTGGTCTTTTACTGAAAAAGCTTGCTGGCCTGTGCCACATGGCAATGAAATGAGCAGATTACAGACACAGACAATGTAGATAAATCTCACAAAGAATTATTACTAAGGTCAGCAGTGACCTTGAGGGCACATCACAGCTACATTCTGTTCTCCACCTGGGTCACCACACCATTGTCCTAGAAATCATCAATTTGGGTTTGATATAGCACAGGGAAAATATCCAAACCAGTTGATCATTATGGATCTGAAAAATGAGACTCTTCCCAGAATGCTATTTTTCTTATTCAAAAACAAACAAAAAAAGCTTTTCTGACTGTATATTTCCATAATTAAGAAAAATTTAGAAAAAAAAAAGTTTAATTAAAATTAAATTCAGCTAGGCACAGTGGTGTACACCTATAATCCTAGTAACTGAGGAAGCTGAGGCAGGAGGATCACAAGTTCAAGACCAGCCTCAGCATCTTAGCAAGGCCCTGTATCAAAATTAAAACAACAAAAAAGGCTAGGGATATAGCTCAGTGGTAAAGCACTCAATTTCCAGCACCACAATAAATAATACATACACACAGATACAAACACAAACACAAACAGAAGGATAAACAAACTGATTCCAACACAAAGAAAAATCAATGTCCATATCCTGCTCATTTCCTTCAAGGATTTCTTCTAGGTTTTCCTTTAACATATTATAGTATGCATTCCCTCATGTCATTGTAACTAACTCTTTAAACAATAATTACTGTCCCACCATACAGACATTATTAACAAAGCACTACCCAACATTAGAACTCTACATTATTTTTATATACGATAGAAAATAATGAAAATGATTTGCAGACTCAGTAATAGAAAATGTTTAGCAAATTACAGCAAATGCCTGAGTGGAATAGTATTTGATAAGTAAAAATGTTTTCTAGGGCCAGGCAGGGTGGCACATGCCTGCAATCCCAGTGGCTCAGGGGGTTGAGGCAGCAGGATCATGAGTTCAAAGCCAGCCTCAGCAAAAGCAAGGCACTAAGCAACTCAGTAAGATCCTGTCTCTAAATAAAATGCAAAATAGGGCTGGGGATGTGGCTCAGGGGTCATGTGCCCCTGAGTTCAATCCCTGGTACCCAAAGGAAAAAAGAAAAGTTTTACTAGGAAAACTGGAAAAAGGCATATAAAATGAAGTTAAAGGAAACAAATAACTCTATATGTAATGATTATACTTAAGTTATAAAAAATTAAAAATGACAATAGGAGAAAGAATAGCAGGAAACAGACTCCAAACAGTAACACTGACCACCTCTGGATTGTCATTATACCTCTGTACATCTCTGGATTATCCCAATTTTCTATTATGAATGTTTTTATTTTATAATCTGTTGAGAGTATTTTTTTTCTCCAGGGAAGGAAACATGCATTAGAAAAAGAAAAGACGAAAGGGCCAGTCCCCAAATGCTCCCCAAGGACTAGTAGAGTCCTGAGCCAAGTGAGTGTTGGGTATGCACTGGGACACCTACCCCCATTCCCCGTCAGTGGCAGTCACATACCTAGAATCATCACGGAGCTGCTGCTTCCCCAGGAAATCTGCTCGTCCTGCTGCTTCTTCACCATCTCCACAGCTTTTGCAGAGGTATTAGTCACCTCCACAACTGCTTTCAACAGCTGGCACGGGAAGAGAGAGATGCAGGCACTGTGTTGCTGCTCTGACCCGGAGATGGTATTTCCTGTTTCCCATGCAAACCCACCCTCAGCAGGTAGCAGTCACCCCAGAAATAGCCAAGGACAAGGGGCAGAACTCCCACCCAGAGAATAACCAATCAAACCTAAGTCTTCTTCCTCCTGGCCTGGTGGGGATACTACACAATCATGTCACTCTGGCAACCCTCAGTGCTCAGTGACACGCCAGCATTGTGTGACATCCCAGCCCAAGCAAAGCAAATGGTAAAGTAGGAAAAGACATGTCCCAAGGGAAAAAAGGCCTTTCTGATGAGAGGACACAATGCCCTAACTGTCCTGCTGGGGGTCTCCTGGCCAGGCTGGCCCAAGTGTTGGAAGTCTTAGAACCTTACTGTTAAAACCCCAAAATAAGCTTGGCATGGTGGTACACTCCTGTAATCTCAGCAACTCTGGAGGATGTGGGAGGACCACAAGTTCAAGGCCAGCCTCAGCAACTTAGGGAGACCCTACCGCAAAGTAAAAAAATAAGGAAAAACAAAACAAACAGAAAAAAGGACTGGGGATGTAGCTCAGAGGGAGAATGCTCTTGGGATGAAAGAAAGGAAGAAGGAAGGGAGGAAGAGAGAGAGGAAGGAAGGGAGGGAGGGAGGGAAGAATGAAGAAGAAACATCATGACCCTTGAGCCAAGGTCAGAGTTCTGCACATGGTAACTACAATGATATTAACCCAGCATTTGAGGTTGGCCTAACAGGAGCCAAAATGCAGAACAAAGCAAGAGAACATTTACTTAGTTGGCATAGCTATTTGAGACAGTTTTCTCCTGTCTTGTCCAAGGTGGCTCATGGGCACAAACCAACAAGCATCTGTCTGTGTGTCTGGTGCACAGATTGGTCATACAAAATACTGAAGGCACCTTGGTATGTTGGGACATAGTGTAAAAATGGAGCAAGACCACCACAGGGACAGGGGCTGGAAGGCCAGGAAAAGGATCTCATATGGAATCAACGAAGACCCAACCCAGGCCATGTGCAGACCTCTCCAGAACCCAGTCTCTTGGCTTGGTTAATGCCCCTTCTACTGGAAGGCAGTGGGTCTCCTGGGGACAACATCCACATCAGGTCTCATCCCCTCCACTGCACAAGCACAGAGTGTCTGTTCCAACTCACCAAAGGCCCCAGGCCTAGAGCCCAGAGCCCTGCCATGCCACTAGCTTGGGGAGCCGAAGTCAAGCCCTTTGCAGTCCCTTGTCCCAGCCCTCACGTCCCTCATCAGGGGCTGCTGAGGCCCCTGAACCTGGGAAGGTGTGAGCTCTCAGTGGGAAGAGGAGAGAAGGATACTTACTTGGCTGCAGGAAGTCAGAGTCTGGTACACGGCTTGGACGATGGGGCCACTTGGGTGGAGGTAAGGGCGAGGGCGCTGGCAGCACTCTCCCAGCTCATCGTCGTAGACTTGGAGGAAGGCCAAGATGAGCTGGTGGAAGTCGGAGACAACCAGGCGCAGCTTCTGGTCTAGGGTACTAGCATCAGTCCCACCTGCAGCAGCTCCTGGCTTATGCTGCGCAAAGCACTGCAAAGTCAGAGGGGACAGTCCCTAGACACTGCCCTGGCTGGGCTAGGAGCCAGCATCTTAAGCACTGCAAAGCAGGATGAGGAAAGCTTCCAGAAACTAGGAGATGGAGGAGCTGAGCACAGCCTGGGCCCTGCTGCTGATGATCGAGTGGCTCAACAAAGAGGCCCAGTCAAGGGCTGCTGGGAGGGCCACATTTAACAAGGTACACAGGAGCAATGGAGCTCAGGACTGGTATATGCCTGGCACATGGATGCTGCCTGAGACCAAGCCTTCCCCTTCCTTTCCCCCCCCCTTCCTTTTTTTTCTTTGGTTGGGTACCAGGGATTGAACTCTCAAGAGCACTTGACCACTGAGCCACATCCCCAGCCCTATTTTGTATTTTATTTAGAGACAGGGTCTCACTGAGTTGCTTAGCACCTCACCATTGCTGAGGCTGGCTTTGAACTCGTGATCCTCCTGCTTTAGCCTCCTGAGCCACTGGGATTACAGGCGTGAGCCACTGCACCCAGCCAAGCCTTCCCCTTCTTTCAGAAGCTTTCCAGATATGGGGGGAGCTCCACCTCTGCACCCACCTCCCCAACTCCATGTGAAATGAGCACCTTCTACCTTCTAGAACCCAGCAGGCCATGTACACAAGCCACTTCAATGAAGTCTCAGAGCACCCCATGCTGGGGATGATGTCATTTGCCCTAGGACACAGAGCAGGGTCTAGTCCCTAAGCCCCATAGCTCATGGAAGCTGATGCCCCTCACCTCTACCCTGAGTGCCTGCAGCTTGGCGGCACTCTCCTGCAGCTGCCTGGCCAGTTGTACCACCTTCTCCTCCTCTGAGTGAGCAGAGGGGCTGGCCCTATAGGGAAAGAAAGGGGAGACACTTCCAGCTGTCTGCCACTGTTGCCACAGGCAGTGGGGCACACTATGGGCCACACACAAGGATCTGCCTTTGGTGACAGAAGTAAGCAGGGCTGGAGCTGGGACAGGAGCCTTCTGTGACCCCTACCTTGGCCAGTTGTCACTTTGTCTATTGAGAAGGGGTTGTACATCCAGGGGCCATGGGTCACACCTGGGGTTCAGGAGCATCCGCAGGTGGGAGCTGGTGAAGAGCTCTCCCAGCAATGCTTCGTTCTTGTCTGTGGTGTCTTCCAAATGCTCCTTCAGGCTGCAAAGGCACACCCAGGACACATCATCACTGGCAGAACACAAACCCAATGAGCCCACAGCCCACATGAAAGACCCAAGAGACAAGAGGAGAGCAGGCAGAAGGAAAGGGAGTATGAAGCCCATTGCTCGGCATCACTCACTGCCCCTGCCTGCCGTTGGCTCCTCCAAGAAGCCCACTCATCTGCATGGGCACCCAGGGGCTCACCCTCCTCCAATGTGCCCAGACTGTATTCTCCAAAGACCACAGCACCCCTTTAGGCACAGTGCCTGGGACCTTGGGCAGCAACCTGGTATCCAAAGGATGTACCTCACCCTATTAGTACACTGCTGGCCTCTGACCAGCCAGCCAGTCCCCCAGAGCACAGTCCTTCTCACCTTGTACCTCCAGCTCCTGGACCAGTAAGCAGTCTGTGCCACAGGAGGGAGACAGCAAGATCCCAGCTAGAAAGGTGTCCTGGACCCTTCCAGTTCCATATCTAAGAACAAGACCAGCGTGTCAAGGGTGCCCTGCTGGGCTATGGGAACCATTACCTGGAGCAAGTGAAGCATCTAATGTTCAAGCTCTGAACTGCATTCAGCAATTGGTCCATGAAGTGCAGCTGCTTCTGGGCACAGGCACAGCCCTGTACAGGGAAGGTCACATATGTCTGCTGGCTAGACCCAGGCTAAGCCCAGTTTATCTGTTTTAGATGCCCTATTCTCATGTGGATTCCTGCTGGGGGCCACTGAAAAGGAAGGACCTGGCCCACCAGCTCCCTGTCTGCACCCAGCAACATCTTGGACTGTCTCAAAAGTTGCTGCCATGAAGTGTTCCCTGCCCAGCCCCCACCTCAGGTTGCAATGACGCCTAGGACTACTCTGAAAAATGACAAATGCTGTAGAAACATACTGCAGTGTGTTTGTCACACAACCGGCTGCATGGCTTATGGGGTGAGTGTGATATGAGGGGGCCCTGGAGGTGGCCTGCTCTCCAGCAGGGGACTGGAGGTCCAGTCAGGAAGGCTTCAGGAAGCAGCTCCTGATGGGCTGACCTGATCTCCTGCGCTGAAATTCCTATAAGGAGCTACCTGGCCAGGAGTTTAAGGGTTGCCTCCTTCCAGAAAGGCCCTGATCCCCAGAACCAAACAACCTCAGAGGTCATACCTGCCCTAGAAAGCCCTGAGAAAGTAAGAGCACCAGGATAAAAGCTGGGTCAGTCTCACAGATTTTACCTCATTGTTGTTCTGAGGAGCACAAGTGAATAAACTGACCCAGAGAACAGACTTTCTAGAATGCCCTACAACAAGCCTTCATATTGAATTCCACATTGAAGGCACAGGCTTCAACAAAAGGGCTGGTCAGCCCTGGTGAGGAGACTTGGGGGTAGCTCAGCTCCCCATTCCTGTCCACAGGTACTAAGTCTCACATCTGCAGCTGCCTGCCATTCTCAGCAGGCCTGCTGCTCCCACTAATGTGACCAAGTTGAAAATGACCAGTGTCTTCTAGAAGTTTCCAGCTCCAGGACCATAGACTGCCACTGGGACTTTCTTATTCCTTTTCTATTGATTCAGTCTCCCAATCGACCCAAAGGACACACTTGCAGGGCACACACACACTGGATGGTGGGACTGTCTAGATAAGAGATGCCCCCAACAAAAACACAGAGTGTCTTTACTCAGAACCTCACAAAGCTTTGACGAGTGGCCTAGGACGAAATACCACTGCCTGCTATTACCTCCTCAGTGGAGAGACAGCTCCAGGAACCCTACTCCCAATGTTCAGAAAAAGGTGAGTAGCCTATCTAGCATTCACGTTATGGCCACAGCACTGATTCCCCTGGGCAGTCCTGGCATGTGTCTCCCTATGGTTTTCCAAAGCCACAGGGCTGGCCACCCAGTCTATTCTGGATCACTAGGGCCCAGCCCCTACAAGGCCTGAGGGCACTTGCTGGCCTCTGTACATAGCCCAGACAGGTCTGCAGGCACCTTGCTGGAATCCTGTCTTCTCCCTATTCCCCAGCAAAGGCACTCTGGAAAGATCTAGAGAATGAATCCATAAGGCCTCACACCATGCTGAACCCCAGGACAAAGCCCCTTGCACCCCACCCCAAACCATCCATCAGCAAGTCCAGTGGGCTTGGCCAAACCCAGAAAGTCCCCCACCTTTTCCGCTACCACCACTATTCAAGCCAGCAACTACACACATCTGGACACTGCCAACCTACCAATGAACCTCCCAATGGCCACCCCTGCTCCACCCAACCTTTGTGCCTTAGCCACAGTCATCTCAGTGATGCTTGATGGAAATCAGTGTTCTTGAACTTGAAACTCTCTGATGACCACCACCACCACTCTAAGGCCTCCTGGAGCTTACAAAGGTATTCATGGTCCTCCCACCCTGCTCCATACCCTTGCCACACCCCTCCATTCTACCAGGGCCTAACGGGCTTGCTGGTGATTTCTTAAACATAACCAAGAACACAACACCTCATGGCCTTTGTACTTGCTGTTCTCCCAGATGTTGTCATTCCATTTGGCTGGACTGATACTTTTCGAGTTTGAAGTCACATACCATGAAATTCACCCTTTTAAAGTACTGGTTTGGTGGTTGTTGACAAAGTCACATTTTAGAACATCTCTGTCACCATTATCAGTCATTTTTCATTGTCCCCAGACCCTAACAACAAGTTCCTTTGTATCTCCATAGATCTGCCTTTTCCAGACAGTTCAGGTACATAGAATCACAGTATGTGACCTTTTATGCCTGAGTACTTTCTCTTGGCTAATGTCCTCAAGGATCCCCATATAGTTTATTCTTTTAATTCACAGTATTAGGGATTGAACCCAGGAGCACTCTCACTCTGAACTACATCCCCAGCCCTTTTCATTTTTTGAGACAGGCTGGCCTCAAACTTGTAATCCTCCTGCCTCAGTACCATGAGTTGCTGGGATTATAGCACTGTGCCTAGCTATACTGTTTTTTCTTTCTTTTTTTTTTTTTTTTTTTTTTTTTGTGGTGCTGAGGATCAAACCCAGGCCTCATGCATGCTAGGCAAGCACTTTACCTCTGACAACCACAGCCCCAATATTTATTCTTTGTTGTTGAAAATAAGTTGATCCATTTAGATGATGGATATTTGGGTGTTTTTTCCAGTTTGGGGCTATTATGGTAATATCATTCACATATAAGCCTTGGTGTGCACAGGTGTTTTCTATTTCCTTGGGAGTACAATTGCTGGGGCCATGTGGCTATTCCATGTTTAACCTTTTGGGAAACTACCAGATAGTTTTCCACAGTGGCTGCACCATTTCATGTCCCCATCAGCAATGTGTGAGGGTTCCAATGTCTCCTCATCTTCAGTAACACTTGCTATTTTCTTTAAAAAAAAAAAAACACTGGTATGTGTGAAGAGCTTCTTACTGTGGTTCTGATTCGAAGAGCTCTCACAACCAATGATGCTGACCATTTTTCCATGAGCTTATTGGTCATCAGTGTGTCTTCTCTGAAGGAGTATCTATTCAAGATTCTTGGCCCATGTTTGAATTGGGTTCTCTGAATGGGTTATTGATTTCTTTATGAATTCTGGATAAGTCCCTTATAAATGATTTCCAAATATTCTCTCCCATTCTGTAGGTTGTTCTTTCACTTGCTAGAAGGTGTCCTTTTGTGCACCAAAGTGTTTAATTTTAATAAAGTCCATTTGCCCTATTTCTTTTGTTTCTTGTGCTTTTCATGTCAAATGATGACTCTTTAAACCACCATTACGAACACCTGGGTTGGAGTGTATGTGAAGGACAGCAATCCACAGCAGCTACTGTGCTCATGGCACTCATGTGTGCCCCTCTTTGGCCAGTGAAGGTTTCTATCATTAGCTGGCTCCAGAGTTCCACAGACGTCACCCTAAGTCGTGGATAGCTGCTCAATTTGTACTTTTCCTCCCCCAGCCATCACTATTATAATTGGGCCATCACTGATCTAGACCTTTGTGGAGGACAAGGGAAGGGAATGCATATACACTTTTAAGTTAAAATATATTAGCATTGATACTCCCAATTAAAATTTAGGATGACAGAGTTTGACCAAACCTTCCAATCTTACAAATGTATTTCCCATGTCTCAATAATGCCAATGTAATCATACATTTGCTTCTAGTTTTCATTCCATACAAGGAATAAAGCCCTGAGATACTGTGTTGCCACCTGGAAAAACCTTGAAAACATTGTGCTCAGTGAAAAATCCCATTTAAATGACACAAAGATACTAAATGAATGGGTGTCAGGGTTGTGGGGAACAGGAAGAGGCTATTTAATGGGTACATGGTCTCCTTTCAGGGAATAAAAATGTTTTGGAATTAGTTACAGGCAGCGGATGTAGTATATTGTGAATGTATGCACTAAATGCCATTTTTATGCTTTTAAAAATGGTTTAAAACTTTGAGTACAGCCAGGCACAGTGGCATACAACTGTAATCTCAGTGACTCACAAGGTTGAAGCAGAAATATTGTGAGTTCAAGGGCAGCCTCAAGAACCTAGCGAGGCTCTCAGCAACTTAGTGAGACCCTGACTCCAAATAAAAAACAAAAAGGGCTGGAGATGGAGATGTGGCTCAGTGGGTTAGCGCTCCTGAGTTCAATCTCAAACCAAAAAAAATAATAATAATAATAATAGAGTTACAACTCAGGAAGATGAATAAATCCTAGACATGGATAGTGGCAATAATAAAAATAGCAAATTTTATCTTATATGTATGTTAAAATGTTTCTTTTAAAAAGAGTAGAGCTGGAGCTGGGGTTGTGGCTCAGCGGTAGAGCACTCACCTGGATGTGCAGAGCCCTGGGTTCAATCCTCAGCACCACATAAAAATAAAATAAAGGTATTCTAAATAAAAATAAAAAGAGTAGAGCCCTCTCAGAGTTTGTTGGAAAATTTTTTAAAAATTGTTAAGACAGTGGATTTTATAATATGTGCAGCTTGCCAAAATAAATACTATGAAAGACTAAAGAGAGGACAAAGGTTCCAGTTGCAGGAGAAAACACACCATCTTTTTCTCCCACTGAAGACCCGTCTGTCAGAGCTGGAAGGCATGGGGCAGGAGTTGCAATCTCTGGACAGTAAATGCCAGCAGGTGGTCAGGAAGGAACACCAGAATTCAAAGCCATCATTCAGCCTGGTGGAGAGCTCGCCAGATGGAACACCAGAAGGGAGTGCTTCAAAGCAGATGTACAGAGCCCTAGGACATACCTACTAGGTAGTTCTGGCTCAAGGAGCAGAGAAGAGAACCCACAAGGCTCAGAGATAGTAGGAAATCTGCCACTCAGACCCCAGGCAATATGGTTGGGGTGACAGAAGTAGCCAAAGAGAGAAATCTGCTGGAGCATTGGAACGTGCCTTTAAAATCCCAGAGAGAGGCTGAGGCAGGAGGATCACAAGTTCAAGGTTGGCCTCAGCAACTTACTGAGACTCTCTCAAAATAAAAATTCTGATGGGGGGAACCTCTGCTCCATTGAGGGGCACAGAGATAGTAGCATCAAGTGCACAGGGATAGCCTTCTTACTACTTTTTTACTCTCTCTACAGAAACCACTGCACCATGGTCATGGAGAATGGGAACAGGAAGCCCCAACAAACTAGAAAACATCTTAAAGAGATGGTGGAGAGGAAGGAGCTCAAGAAAGTAACCTCATTTATCTATTTCTGAATGCCTGGGCTGAGCCCTACCTGTGCATGGGTGGATCTGATTTCGACCTAACAGCTGACTTGGATTACTAAACCAAGGCCCAGGTCCCAGGATGACCACTGGGTGGAGCACATGTAGGACAGACTGCAAGGAGTTGAGCTGTCAACAGAGCCGCAGGCCACAGGGGATGGCTGGACCTTGCTGTTTGAGCCTAACCAGGTCAAATACCTGCTAGAATACACGTTACTATTCTCCACACAATTTAATGAGACCCAGAATCAAAGGAATAGCCAAAATGTTCAGCATGCGATCCAAAATTATTTGGCACATGAAAAAACATCAACTTGCATGAGAAAAGATGATCAATAGATGCCAATGACAAGCTGT
The DNA here is from genome assembly GCF_047511675.1 of Marmota flaviventris. Taxonomy (NCBI): domain Eukaryota; kingdom Metazoa; phylum Chordata; class Mammalia; order Rodentia; family Sciuridae; genus Marmota; species Marmota flaviventris. The sequence goes on from NC_092518.1 coordinate 133,190,185, forward strand.
CACAGATGTTGGAATGCTCTGACAAAGATTTTAAAACAGCCATTATAAAAATGCTTGAATAAGCAACTATGAACATGAACAAAAGTTAAAACCAGAAGCATCAGCAAAGAAGCAGAAAATAAAACAACAACCATGTAGCAACTTGAGAACAGAAAAACAGAATAAGCTGAAATAAAAACTGACTGGATATGGGCTTTGGGTGATAATGATGTGTCAATGTTGGTTCATTGATTGTAACAAATGTTGATAGTGAGAGAGGCTTGTGGGGGGAGTCTGTGAGAATTTTCTGTACTTATTGTTTAACATTAATATTACTTTTTTTGGCTTTTATTAGTGTATTAAAGTCTACTTATTATAAAAAAGAAACCTGACCAGATAGACTTAACAGAAGAATAGAAAGTTAAACACAGAGCCACCACCTCACCCAACAATCCCACTCCCAGTCACACATCTAAAAGAAGTGAAAAGAAGGATTCATTAAAAAAAAATAAGCAAGGAGGGCTGGGGATATAGCTCAGTTGGTAGAGTGCCTGCCTTGCAGCACAAGGCCCTGGGTTCAATCCCAGCACAACCAAAAATAATAACAATAATAACAAGACTGCATAGCTACACTGTACACAACAAAGAGTGGAAACAAATACTTTGAAATGTATACATTTTCATGGCAGGGAGTGGGTTTCTTTGGCTAGTTGTGGGGTGGATCAGGCACCTCTGCATACAAACCTTGGGTGGGCCATGTGAGGGAGAAAGTGCATGGGCCTGGGTGCCAGGGACCTGGGTTTCAGATCTGGCTCTGTCACCATGTGACCTTGAGTAAGTAGACTGAAATAGGGCTAAGACAAACACCTAGTGCCAAGGGTGGGTGTGACAATTACTGATGTAAAGTACCTACCACAGTGCCAGGCAAGTATGGCATCAACTGAGGAAAGAGCACCTCCCCCATCCCTTGGTTATCATAAACCAGAGACCTGCCTCTACCTCCATGGCTGTCCTCCCCACTTCGCCTAAGGGATGATTAAAGTTATCTACCCAAGAGACTCCTAGCAGTTCTTGCCCTAGGGACGCCTTCAGAAACAGCCTGCCCAGACACCAGGCTGACTCTGGGGCAAGAGAACCTTCAAAGGCACAGGAGACAGAAACCCCTCCCATCCCCACAATAGCATTGCTGAAGTCCCCAGACTAGGAAAGGAAATGTGCACTACCTCTGCAGGGACAGACAAGGACCCTTTCTCACCTTTACAAGCTCCTGGTCATCCGGCGCACACAGCATCAGCTCATGGGCTAGTTTCACCATTTCTGTTGGAGCACAGAGACCCTGTTACAACACCTACCCAAACAGGGGACACCAGACACCCAGTAAGCCATGGCAATGGGGTGCTGAGGCTCTCCCTCAGTGAGTTGGCTTCTGCCACAGCAGCAGCAGCAGCAGCAGCACCCACTAGGCTGGGCTGAATATAGAAGAACAGGTGGACAAGAAGGCAAGTAAAAGACACACTCGGTGCCCTTGCTGTGTGGCCTGCACCCATTCGCTGCCCCTTTCTGAACAAGTTTCCTTGTCTGAAAATAAGAGGTTATCCTCTGTGCTCTCGCATGTATGGAACTCTCTAATGCTGGATTCTAATCGAGACCAGTCAGCTGCCTGAGGAGCCAACAGAGGTCAGGGAAACTCTGAAATGCAGTGTGCGTAGCCCTCTCAAAGCCAAAGCAAAAGGAACCACAGTTCACACTGGTTCACACCCTAAGGGCTTTTCATGTCTTCCTCTCTGTCATCTTGTGGCAACCCTGAGAGAGGGTATTGGCTCCATTTTATAGATGGGAAGCCCAAATCCCTGTGCAGGCCACAGAACACCTAGCCACATCTTCCAGGGTGCCCAGGGCATCTTGTAACCACCTGGAATGTGAAGAAAGGCCAAGATGTGGAGCCAGAATGCCTGGGGCCAGTGCTTTGGGAGGCCTACGCAAGAAGGAAGCAAAGAATCTGTGTGAGCTCTCAATATCCCTGGAAATGTTCTACAAATGCCAACTGCTCCCCACAAGCATGCCTGCTGTACTTACAGCCCTAAACCCACGTCCTCCCTGAATCATCTCTTCCCCTCAGCAAGTCCAGCTGACCCTCCCTCAACTATAAACCCAGGACCTGGCTAGCACTCCCCTACAACCTCTCAACTAGATCAGTCACTGCAAGAGCCCAGCACTGGTCTCCATGCCTCTGCCAACATGCTCCTATTCTAACCATAGTGAGCCCATAGAACATGGGAAATTTAATACAGGACTGTAGCCTTCCTCTGAGTAAAAGCCAATGGACTTCTATTGCCACAAGGCCTCATCTAATGTGATCCCAACACTTCTGGACTTCCTACACTCCCTCTTCTTCCCTCTACTGCCACATCTGCTTCCTGACTCTTCTTCAAAGTTTCAAGGCACAAGCCCACCTCAGGCCCTTTGCACTTGCTGTCCCTCTACCCTAAACACCCAGGGTATCACCCAGGCTCATCTCCTCCCTTCCTGCCATCTTTATGTCAACAGGGCCAAGCTTCCCCCACACACCATAGGCACCACCTTCCTTTTTCCCCAAGTCTTTACAGTTCTTCTCACCATCCCATGCACTGAGAATTTTAGGACCTTCTTGGTTTATTACCTAACATGTAAGCTTCTTGCACATCAAATGAATTCAAGAACTAGCCTAAGCCAGGTGCAGTAGCACAGGCCTGAATTCCCCATACTTGGGAAGCTAAGGCAGGAGGGCAAATTTGAAACCAGCCTGGGCAACTAAATAAGACACTGCCTCAAAATAAAATAAAAAGGGCTGGAGACATAGCTCAGAGGTAAAGCACTCATGGGTTTAATCCCTAGCATGCAGGCACAGCTGTTAGAAAGAAGAACTGTAATCAAGCTTAGAATTGCCCAGAATTTACCATCACATTCCACACTCCCATAACGAAACCTACCTTGAATCTTCACCTCCACTGGGGCCCCCTTCAATGAGCTGAACTTGTCCTGCAAGGAGGGACAGATCCTGCAGGAAAATAGCAAAGCCAGTCAGGCTTGAAGGGACTAGAAACGCACCCCCCCCCCTTTCTTAATTTTAGATGTTAATGAGCCATTTATTTATTTATTTATATGTGGTGCTGAGAATCAAACCCAGTGCTTCACACATGCTAGGCAAGTGCCCTGCCACTGAGCCACAACCCAAGCCCATAGAGAATCCCCCTTCTTAACTGAGTTATCTATCAGACTGGTGTTTTGTTCTGGGTGGTGCATACCCTGTGGATACTACTAGAGCCTAGAATGAGGGTCTCCCAGGCATTGCCAGTGGGACAGCCATAAAAGTATGTTGTTCCACTGCTGCACTTATAGGCAGAGAGACAATGATTCTTGCCAGCATTACCAGTGGTCCAACCACATGGCACTCCTAGAAGCACCCTGGTTGCTCCCTATGGGGCTGTCTTGTAACCTCTTTTTTTTTTTCCTATCATGTTTTGGCAGAAACTGTCCTTAACCTGGTAATGTACATAGATAAAGGTGGGCAAAACTCCAATCCCCAAGTCAGTGGCTAACATTTCACAAAGGCCACCCCAGGGAAGCCTGCAACCATTCTGGTGGCCCTCCATCCCAGCAGAGCTGGAGTGCAGGCCTGCTGAGGCCAGAAGCTGGCTTTCTCTCTATATCTCTGGAGCCTAGCACAATTCTGGATAACAACCCAGAGGAGGCCAGTGAGTGTGTAATGAATGAATGACCACCACCTCTGCTATTAGTAAATACTGATGCTAACCTCTTTCCAGAGATACCCTGTTTAAAAAAAAAAAAACTTAATTCAGCTAGGTGCCTGTAATCCCAGTGGCTCGCAAGGCTGAGGCAGAAGGATTGCAAGCTCAAGATCAGCTTTAACAATTTAGCAAGACTAAGTAACTTAACAAGACCCTATCTCCAAATGTAAAAAAAAAAAAAAAAGAAGCCATGTGTGATGGCACATCCCTATAAACCCAACAGCTCAGGAGGCTGAGGTAGAAGGATCACAAGTTCAAAGCCAGCCTCAGCAATTTAGCAAGGTTCTAAGCAACTTAGCAGGATCCTATGTCAAAATAAAAAATAAACTAGCTGGGGATGTTGTGGCACCCCTGAGTTCAGTACCTGGTACCAACAAAAAAAAAGACCCATAATCCAGAGTTGAAAGATGGGGACAGCCCACAAGTAGGCTCCTGATTTCTGTAAATAAAGGTTTATTGAAGGCTGGGGCCATAATTCAGTGGTAGAGCATTTGCCTAGCTGCAAAAGGCCCTGGGTTCAATCCCCAGTAGTGCAAAACAATTAGTGAATAAAGGTTTATCAGCACCCACCCACCTCCACTCCTCTAGGAGTGGTCACAACACAGACCAACAATGTTGACTAGCCCTTCACCAGAAAGGTTTTGCTGAGACCCGCTTTAAGCCATCTTAAGTTCCTACTGTAATAGAATCTATAGTCAATGTCCCAGATCTTCTGCCCCAGCCTTGACAGTGGTCACAATGATCACTCCAGAAAACACCATGCCCTAAGACAACAATCTTCTGAGCAGAACAAGTTCCAGATGAGACTATAAGTCATGAAGTCTGGCAACACCTAGGCACTCCACCAAATCTCCTCCTTAAGGGGGGTATGGTCTATATGTTCCACCCCTTGAGAGGCCTAAGGTGCTTTTACCAACTTGGAATCACAAAATGGCATTATATTTTCTTGGCTGCTTCTTAAAAGGATTCTGTTTCTAGTAAGTATTGGAAGTATTCTAGGATACACTAGAAGTACTGGAAGCATTCTAAGGATGTGGCCTCAGCCCCCTACCCATCCCTCTCTGGCCAGCAGAGTACCCTTGTTCCTGCTGGTCCCAGCTTCTGCCTGGGCCTGGCAAATCTGTGCTCCCTCCCATGAGAGCATCCTCCTTGGGGCCTCACTCAAGACCTTATACTTGGCCAGGCCATCGCCACTAATGCCTTTCCTCCCAGGTTCCTGGACCAAGCACTGGTCCTTTCAGGACCTGCAATAGCTGTCACACAGGCTGTATGTACTCTAAGCCTGGTTTCTACCTTCCTTTCCTGTGGTATTGGTAGCCCTACCTCCAGGATTCCTCTCTAAAACTTCATCTGCCACAGAGGCCCCATAATGCGAATTTTGGCATCTCACTCCCCTGGTCCCTTGCCTGCCATACCCAGAACATGAAGTTCACAAGGCTTGCCAGGCCCTGAGTGAGCTGCACCAAGATGCCACCTTGGGCCACTGCTGTGCTCCCCTCCCCTCCCCTTTTGTTTCTTTCTTTCTTTCATTTGTTTGTTCCTTTCTTTCTTCAGTGCTAGATTGAGCCCAGGGCCTCATGAACACTAGGCAAGCACTCTACCACTGAGCTATACCCCCAGCCACCTAGTCATTACCTATTCTCTCCCAGATTAAATGCCAACTGCTCCTTGCCAACAACCACAGCATGCAACTATTATTTCTGCTTGCTACTGGAACCCAGGCCCACTAGGGCCCTGGATCCTTGAGGATATCAATCTATGCCTATGACACCTGAAACAACACACAGTGCACATGCATGTGTGCACCTGCCCATCAGGCTGCACCCTGGAGCACCTCCCAACCATGTGCCACACCATGCTAGAACCAATGCTTTGGAGATCCAGCTAGGACAATGGTCCAAGAGAACAACAGGCTAAGGACTCCAGCAGGGGTGGGTATGTTCAAATGACTGTAGGCATCCAGGGGGAAAAGAAATGATTCACCCTGGGAACAGGAGACACTTTTTGTTTTGTTTTTTAACACTGGGGATTGAACCCACAAGCACTCTATCACTGAGCCATATCGCAACACATCTTTGTGTTTTATTTTGAGATAGGGTGTCCCTAAGATGCCTGGGTTGTCCTCCAACTTGTGATCCTCCTGCCTCACTAAGCCTCCTGAGTCACTGGGATTACAAGCATATGCCACCATGCCATGCAAACAGGAGACTTTATACAAGGAAATGGAGCTGGACAGTGGCACACACCTATAATTCCAATGACTTGGGAGGCAGAGGCAGGAGGATCACAAGTTTGAGGCCAATCTAAGCAACTTAACAAGACACTCTAGCAATTTAGTGAGAACCTGTCTCAAAATTAAAATAAAAAGGGACTGGGAATGTGGCTTAGTGGTAAAGTGCCACTGGGTTCAATCATCATTAACAAAAATGAATATATAAGGAAATGGGGCATGTGAGCTGGACCTTTGAGGGTCTGTAGGAGTATGTATGACAAGCAGAGACCTAAAGCATGCTTCCAAGAAGGAAAATAGTATAGTAAGATCAAAAGGTTATAAAGTGCTGGTGTATTGAGGCCTGGGGAGGAACCTGAGGAAAGGTCTGATGGAAAGGCAGAGGTTCAAATGTGAAAATGCTTATATCCTCTGGCTGTCCTCCTGATATCCTATGGCCTGACAGGTCATATAAGCTGAGTGTAAGCTAGCCCAGCCCCCCTTTTCAGTAGCAAGGGTAGCAGGCCACAGGCTGAGGTAGACAGGCCCAGGTCTGGCCTCATAAGAAACTCCCATACCAACAGATGATCACCATTTCAGAGAAGTTCCTGAAGGTCATATCAAATCCCACAAGAGTCTGTGTTCCCCAGGGAGGCTGGGGTAAGACTTCTGCACCTGCAGCTTAAAGACAGATGCTCATCCCAGGAGCTGAGGGGAAGAACATGTGCCTCAGGTAATGGTGTTGCTGAGAAGCAGACCTTCTGTGGGGTATTCTGGAGTGTTCCCTTTGCCCCCTGGGCAGGGTTTGCTCCCAGCACACATACTCAGGAAGAACATACCCCATGCCACACCTGACCAAAAGGACTGGGAAACAGGATCATGATACAGAAGCTAGCAAGAGCTGGTACTGCATGAGAGCCACCTGGTAAACCCATCACACAGACCTTCCTGGTCCCCCTCTACCACAGATCCAAGACAGTTCTTGAATCCAGGTGACCCTCAGCTCTCTAGTCTGAGAAGGATTTAAGCAGAGCATTTCTCAGGTCCTGCCAGCCCTGGACTTCCAAACTTGTAGTTAAAGTTAGAAGAACACTCAGAAGCCAAGCCAAACCAACTGTCCGAGTAAGGTGATAGATGTACTAGCCCCAGTACTGCTGAGGGCCATTTAGCCCCCAATTTGTGCTCTGTAGCCAATAACCAGCTGCTCTCCAGCTAGGTTGTTATGAAGCCCTACAAGATACATCCCCTCTCCCCCAGGTGGACTGCTGGTGTGGAGGACACCCCATAAGAAGAGGAAGAAACCCAGGTTTTACCGTATACACAACCACTCCAGTATCTCCAAGCGGTACATCGAGGGCCTACACAGCAGTTCCTGAATCGTCTTTGGTTCTGTGATATAAAGACCCTCAAGGAAGGGGCAGTTTAGGTCCTAAGCAAGGAAAAGGAAAATTGGAAGCTTTAGGAAATCTGTCACGGCAGGGTGGCAATGCACTTCTGCCAACCTGTGTTCTGTATCCCTTCCTGGGCCAGCAGCCTAGGGCAGGGTGAGCGTAGGTCGCCCCTGGACACTCCTCCTGATTTACTTCCATCTTCCCAGGAGTTGCAAGTCCTTCATCCTCATCTCTACGTATGCTGCAGCCTGCTGCCCCATCACGTTTAAGTGTGCCCCCTCTGGGCTCTGGTGGCAGCAGAACTAGACTAGAAATAATGGCTAAAGAGTTGATCTTTAGAAATACTCAGATCCCAGGTTCAGACTGGAAACAGGGAGGGGGAGCAAGAAGGAACACGAAGCCTGTTGTGGAAGGGGGGGGTGTGGGGAGGGCAAAGGGCCTAGGCAGCTCCCTGACCACGCTGCCCCCCAACTCTCTGACTTGACAGGTGACACTGAGTTCTACTTATCTGTCCCCCTGGACTATACAACTCCCTTGACGTCCGGGCCTGCATCTTCCGTCTCTGCACTTGCCTTGAGTTCCCAGACCTGGTCTTGCAGAGTTCCACACATGGCGCTGAACTCAACTTCACGGCTGGGCACGGGCCGTGAAGCCAGCAAGAGCCAAAGTCCAGGGAACCCCCAAAGAGAAGGGCAAATGGGCTACAAGCAGCCCCGCACTGCTGGTCAACAGAGTACAGCCCGGACCCACGACAGTGGCTGCGTGCGTCCCCGACTGAACCCTACCCATCCCCCCTCCCTGGGGTGGCTTGTTGGACCCGCAGCACCTTCAGCTTCCTGAACACCTCCATGGCTTCCTTGGACACGCTGTCTTCGCCTTTGTCTTCGTAGTATTCGTCCCCAGAGCCGCCACCAACACTAGCATCCTGCCCCGCCATGTTTCGCGCTTCGAGCAGAGCCCCGCCCACTCCCCCCAGCCTCACTCGCCCCCTCCCCCCAGCCTCACTCGCCCCAGCCTCACTCGCCAATCAGGCTGCCAATCACACCACACTTCGCACTCTCCCCGCCCCGTCGTCCGCGCACGGCGGAGGCGGGGCTCTCAGCGGTGTCTAGAGCATCTGTGGCCCCGCCCCTTTCCCACTGCATCTTCCTATTGGGCAGCGGTTCCACAGCTGGCCGAGAGCGGATCAAGCGTGGGCATTAACACCACCCGCGCCGGGCGGGAGGCGGGACGGGACGGGCTGGAACTTGCTCCCTGTTGCAGGCCTGCTGGCATCGCCCCTAGTGGCAACCCGGGAGCAGAACGCCTAGAGGCGAGGCTCTTCCGGGAGAGGGCGCTCCTGCCACAGCTCTCCTTGGTCAGAGCTCTGAGGACCCTAGTCCCCAGGAGGACAAAGGGGAGCGACCTTGGGTGCAGAACGGAACTGAGACTTGAGCGACTCATCTCCCAGCGCGGGGTGCTGTCTCCTGTTTCTCTAGCTCACACTATAGTTAGAAGTTTTTAAAATTCAATCTGGCTCTGACACTAGCTCTGTAACTTTGGACCAGTTACCTAACCTCTCTGTGCCTCCTTGCCTTCGCCTAACCAGATAATGAGAAATGTTACCTCATTGAGTTGCTGTGAGAATGACCTAAGGTAATAATTCCTATGAAATAATAGGCCAAAAGCACCATATAAATGTTCACTATTATTTTGGTTTTTTGTTTGTTTGTTAGTGGAGATTGAAACTACAGGCATTTTACCACTGAACTATATCCTCAGACTTTTATTTTATTTTATTTTTTAAGACGGGGTCTCGCTAAGCTAAGTGTGTGAAGCTGACCTACGAATTTGTGATCCTCCTGCCTCAGCCTCCTGAGTGACTGGGATTACAGATGAGCACCCCCACACCAGGCAGATGTTTACTATTATTATGCTAGGCCCTGGCCAACCCTCCTCCCCAGTCTACTTTTGGCTTTCCTGGATGATCCTCTGGCTCCTTCCTGCCCTGTCCACTTACAAGTTTCTGTGCATCTCTCAGGCCTGTGGAATCAGACTAGAGTGAAATTTGTCAGCCCCTCCTTCCCCAGAACTCCAAAGCCCTCAGATTGCTGAATGCCCCCTCACTGGACTCTGCTGACTGGACAAGGCAGGTAGGAGCTGAAGGATGGTGCAGGGAAGCTGGGAGACAGCAACAGGCAGTAGATAGCCAGCCACGGCCAGCAACTGTCCCTTATCTGTCAACTGCCCTGCATTCTCCTGGAGGGGGATCTTGGGGGGCAAGTCAAGCGGCAGGGAAGTCAGAGACCTGCTAATGGAAAACTGCAGTCATCCAAATGACAGGGGAAGGCTCAGATCTATCCTGGGAGGAAGGAGTGCACAGAATCTAGGGCTAACAGGAAGGAACCTCTGCCTGGCTTTGGGAGGTCCTGACCCAGGCCCAGCTTTTTGAATGATTTGAAATTTTAGGCTCTTCTGAGGTCATGGAGCCTCCAAACTTGAGCTGAAGGGACCTAGGGAGAGGAAGGCCCAAGAGCCCTGGCCCAGGGTCCCAGCAGCTGGCAAATCACCTTAAGGCACCCTTCCCCCCTCCACATGTTGGCTGCCTAGGGCCCTTTTGGAAGAAGAGAACTGTAAGAGGCTTTGGTTATGAAGATTTTTTTTTAATCCTTTTCCCCTCTCTTTCTGGTTTTGTTTTTCTTCCTTTCTCTTTAGAAAATTTCATTTCAATCACAGCCCCAGCTCAGACATTCAAATTCTTGTGGGTTTTTCTGTGGATCTTTCCTAGGACTGGGGAATTTGGCGGGAGAAAGCAAGGCAGTGTGGCTGCCTGCCCCCGCCCTCCCCATATCCTCTGCTCCTGAGGATAGGGAAGAAACCAGTCCCTGTGTATTCTGGAAGAAAATCCCCCTTCTCCACCCAGTTCCAGGGAGCCAGTACACTAAGCAGACCTTTTCCCGACTCAGCAGCTCTGTCTATGGCACAGGGTGGGGCATGGAGGTATTGACAGGGTCTGGAGGGGCCAAGACCATCCAGAGAGGTTATGGAGGCCATCCCCCTGCATGGAGAAGCTGCTGTCCAGCCCATGGAGATGCCTGCTAAAGACAGGTTGCCCCCCCCCCACCTTACTCAAGTCATGGCACCTCCTGGGCATTCTCCACTGGAAAGGCTGGAGGGAAACTGGTATGTGAACAGAAAGAGTGATGGGCCTCTCAGAGAGGGGAAAAGAAGGAGCCCAATAGTAAAAGCTTCTGGAAACAGACTCAAGCTCAACACAAGGAAGCACTACTCCCAGGAAGCACAGTCTACATACCAGCTAGCTGCCTCGAGAGGGAGGGAGCTCCCTGACTTGGGAGGTGTGTGCACCTGGGCTGGTAGGCCCATGGGGGAGGGAGCAAGGTGGAGGGGTGGATGCTTGCAGTGGAGGAGAGAGTGGGCAGATCTCTAAGGGGCATTCCTGCCAGAGACTGTGGATTCTGTGAGGGAGGGCTGCATGAGTCAGGGGCCAAAAATGGGGCTGAAGGCCCCTTTGACCTGCAGGGGGAGGCTGAGCTTTGCAGGCAGCAGCAACCAACCTCCTGATTGAGGGGGGAACTTGGCCATGGGTCCCAGCAGGGCCTTAGCCACGTTTCAGTGCTTGGCAAACAAGCTGGAAAATGAGAGCAGTTGACAGGCACTGGCCCACAGTACTGGGGATGGGCTGGAGGGCGGTGGAAGCATGTGAGGCCCCTCTGTTGTGTGGTGGGCTCAGAAATGTATGGTCAAGCTGCCGGGTTGAGAATTAGCCTGAGTGCCTTGGAGCAGCAGATCACCACAGGAGGCTTGGAAGGCATCAGGACAAGAGAAAGTCATCAAGAAGTCGTCTATAGCAGCTGCCCTCACAGTCTCCTGGTGGAAGACACTAAATAGGAAGGTGAAGTCCTCTTCTGCTTCAGCCCTCAGGGGCTAGAGTTAGGCCTGATGAAGAGCTCCCCTCCTGAAGGTGAACAGGCTTCACAGTGCTGTGAGAGCCGAAGCAGCAGAGGCCTTGCACCACCCAGGCTCATCAACAGCTGGCCCAGAGCCAGGAATCCCAGGCAGCTTTCAAGGGGCCAGGAACCAAAGCTCCCTTTGCGTCCACTTTCCCCACCCCTGAAGTTCCCTAGTAAGACAGCAAGCACCAAATACAGGCTCATGGGGGAGCTTGGGGGAGGGGATTGAGAAAGAGAAAATACTTCAGTGGGAGAATTCAGATATGGGACGAGAAGTTGTGGGCCTGCCATCACTACAGCTTGGGAGTCTGGTGATTTCTGGTCCTAGCTCTGGATGAATAAGACTGTCAAGTCTGGAACTGACTAAAGTCTGGTGACTCTAGACTGTGTCCACCTTGGGAGTCTACTGGCACATGAGAATGGGAAGGCTGTCATTGGACTTTGACCTCCTTTTCCTGTCATATCTAGTATCTATGCTGGGGCAAAGGCAGCTCCCCAAGGGGAGTCCAAAGCAGTGCCACCCTAGTATCCTACAAGAATCTCTTGCTTTAGGGCCCTAGCCCTAAAATTCAAATTCAAATTCAAATCTTGAATTGAGGGGTGCTCAGAGCCAAGAGGATGCCACCATCACCTGCCCTCACCTGGCTACAATTTCCTACAAGAGCACATTCAACAACCCAAGACTCCAGTGGGATCCCAGCCCACTCCCAGAGCCAGCATGGGTCCCTAGAGTCTGTCCACTTTTGGTCAGGATACAGACAAGCCTGGTTGTGTGGGCTCAGTGGAACCAGTGGATGGTATCTGGCCTGCATGCATCGGCCTGGGAAGAAAGGCAGGGGCAGGGGAAAGGTAACCACTAAGGTATTCATTCATTTTCTTGTCCCAGGCCCTGTAAATGGGGAGACAGGCTGGGCCTCTGGGTACCTTTGCATTTGAATGACCCCCCCACCCCCACCCCCGTCTTCACCCCACCCAGTACCCCACCACCCACACTCCCTCTTTGCCTTGGTCCTGGTGCATGATGGGGGTAGGGAGTGGGGGACTTGCCCGGGACATCTGGCCGCATGTGTGCAGGGCTCAGCCTGGGCAGGAACGAAGGAAACGAAGGAAACGGCGGCGGGAGAGCCCCCTCCATGGGGAGACTCTTGGGTCTAGACGGCTTGGCAAGGCCAGCAGGGCTGAGTCACATGTGTCTGGAGCTGGAGACGCGGACGCCACGACTGGAACATGAACGTGCCCGCTCTGGAGAGCCAGGCCAGGCTGGGGGAAGGGGTACTCAGGCTCACCTTCTTATATCTAGTGCCCTCCCCAGCCCAGTCTGAGCCCCAGTTTGTGCCCGGCCTCTGTTCCTTGTCTGAGACTGCCTGAAGGAGCAGGGCAGGACAGCTTTCACTGGGAGTCAAGTGGAGCCCACGTTTTTTGGCAGGAACAAACTGGAATTTCTGTCCAGGAAGAAGGATGGGAAAGTGGTCCCCACCTGGACCACACACCAGCTCCATCAGCCCAGCCACACGGGCCAAGTGGAACCTTTGCCCCAAAGCCCCTCTTGTGCACGCTTCTGTCTCCAGGTCACTTTCCACTGGCACCCTCCCCAGGGATGCCCACACCCCAGCCGCTGAAGGCCTAACAGTCCATATGCCTCACTCACCTCCACCATGTCTCCAACCATCCCTGTGCCAGCAGAGGTTCTGTGTTCCTCTGTGTCTGTTCTGTGTCCTCCCCCAACCAGGTCTCAGGCAGGGAAGCCCTAGGGTAGGTCTGAACCCAAATCTGCTGCTGTCTTTGGTGCTCACAAAACATCTGCCACAAAAGTTATTTAATTGGGACCAGATCTTCGGAGGTTTTGATGGCACTAAAATGAGATGTGTTTCCTCTTGGGAAGGATCATAGGCAACAGGAAGAGGGCATGGAAAGTTTGGATTTTTCTTCTCAAAACAGTAAGAAGAGAAAGGTCCCCCATACCTGTATTGCCATAAAACATAGCTACAGGCACATGTACCCAGAGACCTGCCCACATGTGCAAGTGAAGAACCCACATCCATGTGAGACATGCACTCAAAGTTTGGAAAGCTTGAGAATGGGCCTGTTGCCCCTCTCTGGGGAGTCCTAACAGTTGTGTCTCACTCTGCCCACTTCCCCCACCTATGGCCTCCATCCAGGGCCAATTCCTTCAGGCTGTCCCCTGAGCTACTCAGCAACTCCTCACTGACTGCTACCTTCGGCTCCCTGTCCCAGTGAGTCTGTGCTCCACCCTGCCACTCAGGGACCACTTTATAATAGAAGTCAAATCCTGCAACTTCTGCAGAGCAGCCCGCACACAGAGGCTTCTTGTTTCTTTCAAGGGCAAAGGCAGAGGTGACCAGCCACCCTTTAACACTTTACTCTGGTGGGCTTTTCTTCCCCTCCCCAGTCTCGACCCCTCATTTAGCCTGTTCCACCACCCTGGTCTCCTTGCTCTTTCTCAAATCAGGGCCCTCCTTTACTGGAGCTCTTTTTACAAGACTACATCTTCTTCATTCACATCCCTGCTCAAGGCACTTTCTCATGGTCCTTATCTGATCCTCTGACAAAAGTGTTCCTCCCTCTAGCCACTATAGCCAGCCTCTTTCTGAAGGAGTCCCTGTGCTCTCACAGCCAGCATGCTAGAGCTCAGGAATGTTCCATAAGCAAGAATTCCATTCTCTAGTCTTCTCTTGATGAGAGGGGACCTCTCAGCTGTGCAACTGTAAGGAGACTTAAAGGACAAAAAGCATTGCTTTGTCATCTTCCCCACTGCCAAGTTGAGTGAGTCCTGACTTACAGAGGGTTGTATATACTGGTGAGCATGCTGGCTGCATGGAAGGGAAGGGGCAGGAATTCCTTCCTTGCCCTTAGAATCCTGGGATTATATAGCTAGAAGTGATCTTGATCATCTAACACAGCTTTTTCTCTTTGCTTATTCTCAGATCCTAGAAGAGCCCATCTCCACCATATTGAGAAGGGGAGACTGAAGCACTGAGCAGGAAGGCTTGCTCCTGAGATCACATGGCCAGTCAGTCCATGGTGGAGCAGGGAGCCCACAGCTCTTTCCAGCAACCCCCAGGCCTCATTCCTAGTTCCTGGAAAATCCCAATGCCCCTCCCACCCTCTGCTCCAGACACCGGCTCCAGGATCAGTGCTGGCCTGGGGCCCTGCCTGGCTCAGTGGAGTCCTTCCGCAAGTGAGCTCTTGGGGAGAGGCGAGCTGCAGAGGGAGGGCAAGACAGAAACTTGCTGGGAACCTCTGTTCTGTTAAGGCCCCCCATGCCCTACAGGCTGGCTTTGCTCTGCAGGGGTTCCTTCAAAGTCCCAGGATGATCAAGGTGGCAGGGCCCCCTGAGACCAGACAGAGTAGGTGACAAGCATACCACTCACTTCCCATGTGCACACCTAGGTGGCCACGGGGTCCCCAATCCAGAGAAAGGGCAGCCAGGACAGGGCTCTGTGGGAGCTAGGGAACTGAGAGCACCCCAGGCTCCTTCCCCTCCTGCCTAGGTGGGCAAGAGTGGGGATTCCTCCTTCTTCCAAACTGGCTGTGCCAGAGAAACCTGGGAGCAGGCTTCCCCGCCCCCCCCCCCCCCAGCCCAGCTAATGGGAACCAGATGGCAGGATGTTTAGTCAGCGCCTGGGGAGCAGCGAGAACAGGGGAAATGGGTAGGGGGCCAGGATTCCAGAATCCATCCCCAGTCGGGGGGAGGGGCAGAGCCAGGGCTCCCATAGCAGGCATCTCCAGCCCCTGCCCCCAGACCACCTCTAGGCCCACCTCAGACAGGGTCCCAGTCCCTGGCTCAGGCAATAACCTGGACCGGGAGGCAGGAGGCACATGGTAACTGAGTGAGCCCCACCCCCTCCACGTTTTTTCTCTGTAAAATGGGAGGTTGGTGGTGCTTAGTCTCCCAGGCTCCCTGGGCAGACTTCACTCTGTCTCAGACACACCTCAGGCCTCTCTTGCCTAAGTGCTTCCCACCCCTGGCTTCAGCAATGCCCCCCATCAGGCAGGATGCTGGGCCTAGGCCATACTGTGTCACCCACAGGGTGCACAGTCAGACAGTGGCCTCATCCCTGGCTTCCAAGGCATTTGCTCATTCCCCAGACAGTCCTTGTTTCTGCTCGGTGTGTGGCTCAGTCCCAAATTCAGATCATAAACCAGAGCCCTGCATGGCAGGGGTGGGAGGGGCAACCATGGACCCTGCATGGCTCATACATGGCTGTCAGCTGGTGTGGGGGCTCCTCTGGGACAGCAGCTCCTACGTACCCCCGCCGTCTTCTACATGCAGTACATCTGCTGTTTCTCAGACCTGAGTGGGTAAATATTGAGGAACCCGATGAGTCTCCCCTTGCCAGAGTCTCCTCACCACCTCGACTCGCTCCTGCACCCCTCCAGGGTCTCACACACTGCCCCCCAGGCCTGAGACAGAGACTCAGACACCCAGACAGAGATGGAGGCTGTGGCCTCTGCCCCTCCCCCTCTGCCTCACCCACAATTAACTCATTTTTTCAGATTGCTTCCAAACATAAGTCAACACTGGACAGAGCTGTAGGAAAAGCTTCCTCAATTCTGGCCCCAAAGAGCCGAGCTGTGGTAAGCTCAGTGCTTCTTGCCAGCTCCTCCGCCTGCCGCCCTAGGATCCAGAACTTGGTATGGGGCTGGGGCCTCAAGGACATCCTGGTTGGTGTCCAACCCCAGCCACTGGAGCAGAGACTGCTGGCAGCCCTCCAAGGGCTATTTCTTTGCCTCTTATTCTGTCACCTGCCCATCTGCCTCCACCTAGCCCTCAGTCCAGCCTCCTTTCTGCCTGCTTCATGCCATCCTGACCCACGTGGGACCCTTTGATCCAGTGTATAGAGGAGGCATGGGGGCATCAGGGGAGTGTGTGAGGCAGTAATCACAACTGGGACCTGGGCCTCTTGGCCAAGAAGTCTGGGGGACATAGGAAGTGCCAGGTATATGCAATTTCAATGGGGTTGCCACAAGACATACAAACTGACCCCCCCCCCCAATTTACAGAGGAGGAAATAGAGCCTAGAGGGGAGGGAATTGCCCAGAAAGTAGGCAAAAAGCTAATAGAAGAACCAGGAATTGGTCCTGTCCCTAGGCAGGCCAGTGCCTAGGTAGTACGGGGGCCTTGAAGGCCAGAGGGGCCATGTTCATTGCCCTCGTTCTGCCCATGTGTTCTGTTTCCTCTGGGATTGGGAGTCCTGCTACCTGTGGCATAAACCCATGGGATTAGTAGGTTCTATAGAAGCCAGGACCACCATTGCCTAGGTAGCCCTGTATCTGCCCCCTTTCCAGGGGACCCAGGAGGCCCCTGTGCCTCTCCTTTTCCAGCCGTGGAAGTATGACCTGGCAGCCTGTGGTGGGCATTTTGCTCTGTGATGGGCCTCACAGGCCTGCTGTGTGTGGAGACAGAAGCTCCATTCATGGGGGCCACTGGGCCTGGGCCAGTGGGGAATCAATGCAGGTCTTATAGAAAAAGCACAAGAACTAAGGTCCAGGAAAGAATCAGTCTGTCTTTCTCCTCAGGTGAGAGCAGGGGACACAGAGGACTTGGAGGCAAGGCCTGGGGAGGTGATTGTTTGGCAGAAGGGAGTTTTCCAGGGGGAGGACTTGGATAGGTGGGGGTGGCTCTCAGCGCCACAGCCAGGACCAGAAGCTCAGGGAGTAGCACTGTCACATGCCACCCAGTCATTACTGTGTGTGTCCCTGTGACTTGTCCTTCTGTGGCCACCATTCTGCATCTCCCAGCTCTCCATGCCCTCCACTGGCTGCAGAGCCTGCCCACAGGGGCCATGAAGGGTGTGATGCTCCTCATCCTGGCTCTTTGGTTGGGCAGGGTGCTACTCCGGAGGAGTCCTGTCCAAACAGGGGCTGAGCCTGAGAAACCCCATGGTTCCATCAACCCCTGTGGGCCTCCCTCCCCTGCAGCTGCCGCCCAGGTCCTCTACTGGTGAGTAGGTAGAAAGCTGGTCCCCCTGAGGCTGCCTAGCTGGTGCCCACCTGGCGTGCTCAAGCAGGGCTGAGAGGAACCTGTAGGCCCTCAGAGAGGCCTCCCTGGCAGGCAAGAGGGGATCGCAGACTCTGGGAGGCCTTGTGCTTACTGCATAGGATGTGGCAAGGAAGAACGGATCTGGGTTTGTTGGGCAGGGAATTTATCTGGTTGCCCCAAGACCTACTGGGACCAGGAGAATTTGGGGGGATGAAAGGGTAGGCCTGATTGGGTAGGGTGACTGGTGCTCTGGCGCTCCAGTGACTCAAGGATGAGGGTTATGGGCACAGCCTTTGTCTCACAGGCTTGTGGTTGATGCTATGCTTTGATGTTCCTGCCACAGACCTAGACACAAGGCAGGAGGGGTGGTTGGGTGGGTCCAGGCCCTTGCACCATGAAGACAGAATAGTACCCCCTGCTGCTGGGCTGTAGAGACAGGAGAGGCCCCAGAAGGTATCACCCCTCCTTTGAAATGGCTGACAGTCCCTCAAGGTGGCCTCTGGGCTTGCCTAGCCCCCAACAACCTCTGCCTCCCAGCAGGTACTGGGGCTTGCCTCAGTCACTGGCAAGCCCCTGCCCCTCAGTAGATCCTTGCCACTTGTGACCAGGCCAAAGTACTATCTTTTCCTCTAGAAGCCTCCCACCAATCTGGGCCAGGGACCCAGCACCAACAGAAGGACCACAGCAGAGGCCAGGGCAGCAGCAGCAGCCCCTTGGAGACCACAAGCCATGGGCAGAAAAGGCTTGGAAACAGGAGAGGGCACTGGCCTGGGCTTGCAGACCTGGACACCATGAAACAGGCCATGCCCTCCCTGCCAGCCTCGTGCTTCCTGGCCCAGACAGCTATAGCCTGCAACAACATCAAGATGAAGCATGTCCCTGCCCTGACTGACCCCAGTCTGACCACATTCTACCTGGCAGGTAAATGACCCCTCTTCCAGGTTTGTGAGAAGGTAAGAAGGACTCATGCCTGGGTTCTTGTCCTGGTGAGTCCTAGGCCACTGTGGCTGCCTCACTGCACTGGGGATAGTCCAACTCCCTGTGGGTCCTGGTTGGTGGTGAGAAGACGCCCTGACCTGGGACAATCAGAAGAGTTGGCTTCTTCAAAGAAGTGGTAGGTACAGAGGGGAGGGGGCAGGGGCATGGAATGTGTCTGGTCCTTTGTGTGCACAGAAAATGAAATTGCCAAGATCCCAGCCCACACATTCCTGGGGCTGCCCAACCTGGAGTGGCTGGCCCTAAGCAAGAATAAGCTGGACACCCAAGGCCTGCACCCTCATGCCTTCAAGGTGCACATGACTCTTCTACCTAATCTCTGGGGTAGCCCGGTCCTAGAGACTCTCAGGTCCTGAAATATGTTCCTCTGAATTGGTCTTCTGGGTGGAGCTGCTGGGGGTCAAGTTTGAATGAGGCACTGCAGGGGTCACCCAGCATGGAAGGCTCTCATGATTGGGGTATGTAGTCTATAGCTGGGACTGTGGGGAGCAGCACAGACTCAGTGCCTCATGAAAGAGTAAACGATACCCCCAATAGGCCTGGTTCCACTGAGAACTGGGAAGCCACAGTGCAGTCAAATCGGGTGTTGTCATGTTCATCAGCACCCCAGTCCCTAGCCCAACCCTTCTCCCCTTCCCCCAGAATCTGACGTGGCTGAAGTACCTGAACCTGGACAGGAACTCACTGTCCACAGTGCCAGCTTGGCCTGACTCCCAGCAGGAGCTCCAACTCAATGACAACCTCCTACAGGGCCTGCAGCGCAGCAGTTTTCAGGGTGTGGTCAGACTCCAAGGGTGGGGCTGGAGGAGCTAGGCCTGGGAAGCTGGGAGGCTAGAAGGCTGGGAGGCTGGGAGACTGAGGAGATGTGCTGGAAAGAAAGCACCTCAGGTCACTGAGCTTCTCTGTCTGCCTTGTAGGGCTCAGCCATCTGCTGACACTGGAGGTGGAAGGAAATCAGTTGCATGATAGGGACATCTCCCCTCTGGCCTTCCAGTCTCTGCACAGCCTTCTCTACCTAAGGCTGGACAGGAACCTACTGTGGTCCATCCCACCTAGCCTGCCAGCCTCCCTGCAGGTGACCTGGAGCCTCAGGATAGGGAAATGACATCAATACAGTCCAATGACCACAGGGTCTGAAGAAGGGCATAGTGCAGCCCCTCAGGGGAATTTTTACAATGAAACTTACAGGGCTTTGGAGGCAATAGGCCTCTCCTCAGCCTGAGTTAACCTTCCCAAAGCCCAGAGTTGGACCCCCTGGAGTGCTCTGGACATACTGAGCATCCCTAAGTAAGGCCCATATTCTCTCTAAGCCACACAGATTCCTGAAAAGGTCACTACCATTGGTGGTACTCTCTGAGGCTGTATCATGGGGACTCCCAGAATCCTTTGCATGGATATCCAGGGACCTGAGAGTAGCCAAGACGATGGCACCTGGATCCCACAGATGGGGCTGGGTGGAAGGGGGCAATGCTAGTAGGCAATGGAGACAGCCAGAACCAGAACCTGGCTGAGCCACCAGTGAGTAGCAGGTGGGCCCTCACCCTGATCTCTGGCTACATCTTGGCACAAACCTCATTGAGGAGGTGACAGAGAGTGTGCTGAAAGGCAGCCACAGCCTCAGCATGCTGGTGTTCAACAACAGCCGGCTCCAGGAGGACCAGCTAGCGCCCCGTGCTTGGATAGATCTCCCGTGAGCACTCAGAGAGGAAAGAAGGGATCAAGGAGAACCAAGTGGGGAAAGTAAAGAGGGTGGTATGGAGCCATAAGGCCCAGGAGAGGCCAGAGAAGGCCTGAGACACCAAGAGGGAAACTTGTTGCTTGGGCCTGGTCTTAGGTGGGTCACTCAGGTCACCTCCCTCCCTGTCCTGTAACTATCTGGTCCTCTGAATTGTTGCCAGCTTCTAAGGCCTTCCCTCCGGCTCTCCTGCCCAGAGAGCGAGCCTCCCTCACACATCCATGCCCAGATCTGCCCCAGCCGGTACCCAGGAAGCCCACCAGAGGCAGTGGCAGCAGAGAGAGTTGGCCTAAGGCTAATTTAGCTATGAGGTGACAAGGACACAAGGGACATGGAAGGGAAGGGGCAGGGCAAAGAGAAGAGTCTGTTTTCTTATGGCTGCCATCACAAAGCACCACAAACTGGGTGGCCTGAAACAATAGGAGTGGATTCTCTCCCGGTTCTGAAGGCCCCAAATCTGGAATCTAGGTGTTGGGGTGCTGTACTCCCTCCCAAGTCACTAGAACAAAATCCTCCCTTGCTTCTTTCAGCTTCCAGTGGTCCCAAAATTGTTCCTTAGTTTGTGGCAGCATCACTTCAGTCTCTGCCTCTATCTTCATTCTCTTCTGTCTCTTATAAGGACACGTGTCATTGGATTTAGGGCTCACCTGGGTAATCCAGGATGTCCTTCCTCATCTCCACATCCCTACTTTGACTATATCTGCAAAGACCCTTTAGACATATAAGGTCATAGTCACATGGTGTGGGGAGACATATCTCCTGGGAGCCACCATTCACTTCACTCACTACAAGAAATGTCTAGGATGACTTCCCAGATTTGGTGTGGACAACTGGGTAGGGGGTGCTGGCACTTACAGGCCTTTCCCAGTGACCAGAGGCTGCATGGTTAAGGATCCAGCACCTGGTCTTGAGAACAGTGGGGAAGGCCGGGAGAGGCTGAGTGCCAGGTCACAGGCTGAAGAGGGTCTGGTGACTACCAAGACAGGGTGGGGCTGGAGTGGGGAGGGGAGGTGGGGGTCCCCAGACAGTCCTACCGCCATTCCCTGAACCAGAGCCTCCCGCCCTGCATCCTCATGTTCCAGGAAAAAGTTACCAGGACGTTTGGGTTTAATTATTCCTTTTTCCTCTCCCCCTCCTGCCAAGGGGGCAAAGGAAAGCAGACAGCAGCCTGGGAGGGGCCGCCCAGCCGAGTTCCACTCCTGCTGCCTGCCTGCCTGCCTGCCGCGGGGCCTGGGCAGGGGGCTGGCGGCCAGTCAAGCCCAGGCAGCACAGCCCCTGCCTCTTCTTGACTCGTCTTTTCTCTGCTGGTGGAAGGGGAGGGAGGTACGGGTCTGCAGAAGCGGAGGCAGGGGAGCTGCCCACAGGGCTGAAGCACTCTGCTTCTACAAACATGCAGGGTCTAGGTTTTTCTCTCTGCTGGGGTCAGGGCCTCAGGGGTCCACCATGGAGCCACAGGGGGCTCACAGTGACCCTGCAGATGGTTTCACTCTGAACTTCATCATCAGCTTCCCTGCATCCCTATGCACCAGTGGACATTGAAGTCTACATGATCCCTCAGGGTCCTTCTGGGAGCCTGGTTTGTCTCTCCCTGTCCATCTGCCTTCTGCATGGCTGATGATAAGACTGGCTGAGGCCTGAAGAGGACAAGAGGAGAGAGGGAGGGCTCTGAGGCCTAGGATGTAGAATGGGGGTTGGGGGGTGGCAAGGCACAGAGGGAGTGGAAGGAGTGGGAGAAGAGTCTGCTGTCTCTGCAGAGGTTGGTGTAGCTAGCCCTGCAGACAGAGAGGAAAGCCCCACCCAGTTCCCCTCTCCCTAGGCTTTAGATGACAAAAGGTGAAACAGAAGCCACACAGGGTCAGGCCTGACTCAGAGGTTGTTTGAATCCCTGCTATGGAGAGGTCCAGGTGGCAGCTGCCATCTAGGGTCAAATCCCCAGGATCCTCTTGGGTGTGGGCCCAGGATCCTGATTTGGAGTTTTAGTCTGTAGAGCTCTTGCAGCTGGGCGTGGCACATTTGAGCCACCAGCTCCCTGCACACCTGTGTCTTGCTCCACAGGAAGTTGGGGACCCCTCCACCTATCCCATAACTGGCTGGTGCACGTCCCCCCTTCAGGCCTCAGGGCCTACAGTGCTTGATGCTGCATCACAGCCTCATCGAGTGCATCTCTGGCTATATGTTTGCACACATGAAACCGGGCTTGGGGTTCCTGCACCTGTCCCACAACAGGCTTCGTGCTGATGGTGTCCATGGCATGTCCTTCCATGGCCTGCGTGCCTCTCTGGCAGAGCTGCTGCTGGATCACAACCACCTGCAGGCCATCCCGCGAGGCCACCTGGGCCTCAAGGGTCTGCAGGTGCATGTACCTGAGCCACAATAAGATCAGGTACGGTTACCTACCTGTGACTTTCTACCCGCAGTCCCCACCCCCAGCCAGGGAAGGAAGAGGCGGCCTTATGCCAGGAAGCCTTTGGCCTTATGCCAAGCTGCCTTTCAGCTTGGCTAGAGTGGTCTCCTCACCCACAGGCCTTAGAGGCCTAGGAGAGGCTGAGGACAGGAGTAGGGTTTTCACTCCCTCCCCATAATCCATCCATCAGTCCATTTTAGTTGTCATGATTGGAGCCTATGCCCGTGACTGCCAGGCCCAGGCAGCCAAGGAAGAGGGCTGGAATAGGTGAATCTGGACAGATTTAAGCCACATGCACTGGCTCTCCAATGTCCATGAAGTCCCTGAGCCATGCCCTAGATGCTGCTTCTTTGGCAGGGGCTTCAGAGGGCCTGGTTCCCACCCGCCCTCACTAGGATCCTGCAGTCCCTTGCGACTGGCCTCCCTTGCTGTACCTGAGCAAAAGCGTGAACAATGGAGGGCAGGCTGCAGCCCAGAGTAGCAAGAGCAAGGGCTGGGGTCTAGTCTCAAGTGTTCAGCTGGGTCGAGGCCAGGAGGGAGTAGCAACTGCTGCAGTGTCAGGAGCCCGCCTGACCTTAGCCCCGGGTTTTGGTCTCTAGGCCTCCATCGTACCACTCCTGTCTCTGTGGGTCTCTCTCCTTCTCTCTCTCTCTCTCTCTCTCTCTCTCTCTCTCTCTCTCTCTCTCTCTCTTTTATTTTAATTGTAGTTGGACACAAATACCTGTGTTTTAATAATTTATTTATATGTGGTGCTGAGGATCGAACCCAGGGCCTTGCACATGCTAGGCGAGCACTCTACTGCTGAGCCACAACTCCAGCCCTCTCCTTGTCTCTTTTTGCATGGTGCTTTCCCCTGCTTTGGGGGCTCTTCTCTCCCCTGATCTGCCTTGCTACCCCCTTCACAGTTATGTGCCCCTGAATTCCATCTGTGACAATGTGTGTGGCCCAGGACTCCAACCGCATCTCCGCACACCTGGAAAACAACCTCATTGACCAGCGCCACATTATACCCACTGCCTTCTCTTGCAGCCAGGCATCAGAGCGTGGTCCTCCAGCCCCAGCAGGGGAGGAGGGCTCCTAGCCCTGCCATACCCACCTTCCTCATACGTACACTGCTGATTATGTGGGGAGTCACCAAGGGCAGGCTCCACTTGATCTTTGTAGACTGGGAGAAAGATCCTCTTCTCATTGACTGATGGAAACCCCTTCACTTAGCAAATGTCCCAGTGGAGGGCAAGGGGTTGGGGAAGCATTGGTTTGTACTTGAACTAATAAATGAATTTCACTGAAGCCTGAGGCAGGCCTTTCTCTCTCCAAGATTTAAGCTGTAAGTGTTGGCTCTGCAGTGTCCATGGAGTTCCTGGGCCATGCACTATATGCTGCTTCGTAGCAGCGGGTTCAGAGGACCCGCTTCCTACCCACCCTCACCAGGGTCCTGCAGTCCCTTGCAATTGTCCTTCCCACCAACAGAACCCTCTTATTCAGCAAGCATCCCTGTCCTGGGCCAGGTTCCAAAGAGTGGGTTCAACTGTCATTGCAGGCTAGTGCAGAGGCCCACAGCACCTGTCTTTTGTCCTAGAGGCAGTAACTACTTTACAATGTCACCTTTGAGGAACCAACATTGCTTCTCCCTCTCCCACCATTCCAAGTCGCAGGACCCTATTTCTGGTCCTCCCATGCATCTCTATCCCCACTCAGCCTGCAAAGTCCCCAGGGCACCAACTCCAGCTCATAGACAAGAGGCTAAGGTGTGAACAAGTCCAGTATCTTGCCCAAGGATGTACAGCTTGCTTGCTGTGGGACCAAGTTGTGCCCCAATGTGGCCTGGTGCCAGAGTAGTATCCTTTCAGTAATTATTGGGGCCAGAACCCTGAATCTATACAAGACCCAGACCTTGCCCTGGGGACTCAGTGGTCACTGCTCTCTGATCAGTATTGCCATCTGTCTGAGCAAGGTTAGCCTGTGGTGCTAAAAACAAGAGTCTCTGACCTGAGGACAGGACTGGGCTGCTGTGCTGGATAGAGACCCCAGTCTGCAGCCCTTGAAAGCACTGAGGTGGTTGTCCTGTGCCTGTGTGAGGGGAGCCACAGGGGTGGACTTGAATCCCTGGGTCAGCTTCTACAGCTCATGATGCCAGGTGACAGGCAGGCAACTTGTGGTGGGTAAGGGACCAGTCCCTGCCTTCAAGGATGTGGATGGAGGAAGGGCACAAAGATGTGCACTGGAGGGACCACACTGCCACTGGCTCCAGCTGGGCTCTGTGCCTGGGAACTTTATCTTGCCTCTGTCCCATTCTGTGGCTGATCCACCCCTGCCCCCGCCCCCAACCCTCTACCTCCACCCCCACAAGAGTGTTCTCAGTAAAGAAAGGGCCAGACTCTGAAAGGGGGCGGGGAAAGGCCTGGGAAGCTGGTGGAGTGTTTGCTTTGGACTCATCCCTGCATTCCTTCTCTGGGGCCTGGGCCCGCAGATATGGCACTTCCTGTTTGGGCTGGGTCAGAGGTCAGCAGCCCTCAAGGCCCTGGCCCTGCTTTCTCATCTCTCACGACCCCTACTCCCTGGCCTGGGGGCCCTAGCCCCTGCCCCTGTCCCTCCTGCTCCAGCCTCCTCCTACAGCCCCCACCCTCTTCATAGTTCAGGCCTGGAGGCACAGGAAGTGTGGGTTGGGCAGCTCCAACATCCTCTCCTCCCCATTCTTACCTCTGCTGAGCAAATGAGGCCAGGAAGACTGCTGTGTGCAGGGGCATCCTGGCCCCAGGCCCTGCTCCAGACAAGGGGGAAAGAAAGGGAGAGAGGAGCCCCTGCCAGATAGAGGAGGACAGGGGGCAGGCACTCCATGGGTGGTTCCTGGGCTGATTTCACTTCTCAGATGGCTTGTCCTTGTGGCTGCTTTCCAGTGGCAGAGCCCAGGGTGGGGAACACTCCCTCTGTGACTATCCCCATTAAGGGCAAGAGTTTAAAATTCAGTAATTTTGCTAGGGGCTCTTGGGGGTCACCCCCTGGCCAAGTGAGAAACTGGGCTGTCACTGACAATATAGGTCTAGGTAGTCCTCAGCCAGTTCTGTGAGCACCTGGGAGCTGGGCTGGCCCTGAGTTGGGAAGGGGAAATCAAGCCTTTATGTCCCCAGGTCATCATTAGCTAGGAGACATAACTAGGGAATATGGGGTACTCTCTCCAGTCCAAGAGATTCCCCAAGAGAACCAAGAGGTCAGTATGGGGGTGAGTCCTAGCAACTAGGGGCCAGGGGCTTCAGTCCTGTGACAATGTGGGAGATGCTAGTCAGCAATCAGCCAGAGTCTTGCCAGCACTACAGTGACATCACCAGACAAGTCCAGCCTGGAGAGCAGGTTCAGCACAGAAGGGCCTGGGGCCAGGACTGAGCCACTCGATGCCTGCTTTTGCTCTCCCTTACGCCTGCACAGGGCAGGTAGCTACTGCCCTTCTCCTGAGGCAGGCACCAGCTCTGTCTGAGCATTATAGTGGTATGTGCAACCCAGTTGGTAACCCCAAAATGCTGGGCCTCTGGAAACACATGGTGGTAACGATCATATTGGTGGTGTTGATAGGGTAGAGGTGACTGGGTTCAGGTGGGGAAAAGGGAAGCATTCATCAGTACCCAGATTGAGATAGGGACACCAAGATGATGGGGCAGTGGGAGTGACGGTAAGAATAGTGGGGACAAGAAGAAGAAAGGGGTGGAAAATGGGAATGGAGAGTCATGCATTCCTTGGGATGGGGCCTGTGTCTCCTGCTGGGGACCTCAGCAGGACCTTGCATCTCCACTCCACTTCTGGCCCCAGTTTCAGAGTCCTGTAGTGAGTTCCTCTCTTATACCCTATGGCAGGGCAAGCCTTGCTTAGGTATCCTCCTCCAGAAGTTGTCCCAGGAAGGAATGTCTAATGTGTTGTGCCCTATGTCTCTACTACCATGCAGTGTACACCTATAGGAGTTACCACCATGGTGGCTATACAGGGACAACCTGGGACATGCTGGTGAGAGCAGGAGATAGAAATGCATTAGGCAGACAGGGTTAAGCATTCCCTCCAGGAGTTTATGAATGGGGTACATAGGTTATGACCAGTGACTCCATTGGAGCCAGAAGGTGTGGGCAGGAACTCTGAGCCAGACCCTGAATGAAGTGGTACATGATCCATGTCCTGTTTGGAAAGGGGCATACAAACACCAGGTGCCCTGGTGTGACTGGACTCAAAGACCAACTTCTTTAAAATCTCTAGCCCGTGGTCTTCCAGATCACCTAACTCCCCTCTAACATTATTGTATAAACCCCTAGACAGCAGACACACAGCAGCAACCCTCCTTGGTACCCCTCCTGCTGCAGGAGCTTTGCCTACTTTCTATTTCTTCAATAAATCCTGTTACTTTGCTCTCAACCTTCATGTCCATGGATCTCATTCTTCAAATTCATGAGACAAAGAACCCACAGATCCCTGTCTCTCACTGAGATGTTCAGCCTTCAGGCCAGCACTGGCCTGTGTCAGGCACCTGGACCAAAGACTGCTCCAGGTTGGAGTCAGGCAGGGCTCAGGACAGGGCCAGAGCCTGACCTCTCCCTGCCCCTACCCAAGCCTCCTGGTCCTGAAGGCTGCAGGCAGAGCCAGGCAGTGTTGCTGGGATCTGGCCTTAACCCAAGGGAAGAGCACAGGGTCCTGGGGTGCCTCCCAGCCTCTCTCTTTACTTGTCGGCTTTGAAGGCCATCCACAGAGGCCACGGCACAGCCCCTGTCCACTTTCCCTCCTCTGGCCACGCCCCAGACCAGGCCTCTAAAGATAGCTAGACGCTGGCCGGGCCTCCAAGGAGCCCCCTTCAGGCCCTGAAATTACAGCCCTGGTGGCCCATAAGGGAGAGACGCTGTGTGATTATGTCCTCAAGGGAAGGTCAAAAAAAGCTCGTGGCGTGGAGACTGCCAGCTTTCAGCAGCCACGCCTGGGCCATCGGCACTGGGAAGCTTCCAGACAGTAGAGGCTCAGCTCACTAGCACCACCTCAGCCACCTCTTGGGCATGTTGGCATGAGTCTTGTCCATAACTGCCCCCCCATCCCCACACCCAATAGGTCCTCCTGGATATCTGTTTCATGCTGCCTTGGGACTTCAGATCGTCACTCAAGGGCCACTCAGCTGGTGGCAGAGCTACCTTCTAGAGTCTGTGGGGGTGTGGGCAGCAGGCCTGGTCACAGCCAGCAAGCTGGGAGGGAGGACCAAGCAAGGCTGTGAACTGGGATGCTCTTGGCAACATTGCTGTCTCAATGTGTCCATGGATCTCATTCTTCAAATTCATGAGACAAAGAACCCACAGATTCCTGTCTCTCACTGAGATGTTCAGCCTTCAGGCCAGCACTAGCCTGTGTCAGGCACGTGGACCAAAGACTGCTCCAGTGACCCTATGTACCTGTGACGTGTCCCTGGCTAGGCTTTTGTCCTAGAGGCTGAGGCATGAAGTGATCCTATGGGAGGGACTCCTTGCTGGGCTGGCTTTGTAGGGGCCCATGTTAGTACAGGGTGCTAAAAGGCAGCCCCTGGACATAGCCTTTTCTGGAATCCCTCCCTGCCCCTCAGTCCACTATATACACTCATTCCACTTGGTCACCTTCTTCAGGCTTGGCTTTGTTTGTTATCTGGCAGCATGGGGTCAGGGCTACTGCACATCAGACTTGCTCACTGTGGTTCCCACTATTTCCCAGGTTTCCCCTCTATCTCTGGCCTTTCTCTTCACACTCTCAGAAGAGATGTGAAGGAGTCATGTGGAAGGTTCAAGGAGTAGGTGGGGCCAGCTGGACATACTCAGAAAGCAGGACAGAGGGAAGCTGGGAAGAGACACAGAAAGGGATTAGCAGAGGGTC
Source organism: Marmota flaviventris (assembly GCF_047511675.1). Lineage (NCBI taxonomy): Eukaryota > Metazoa > Chordata > Mammalia > Rodentia > Sciuridae > Marmota > Marmota flaviventris. Next base: position 133,218,500 of record NC_092518.1, read on the forward strand.
CCTGAAGCTCAGACCTGAGTGGTTCTTGTTTCCAGGCTCCAGGAAATTATGGGACAAGTAGCTGAATGGGCTGGAGATCTTGTGGGGAGCTCTCTCAGCAGCTGTCACATTTGCAAGGGGCTTTCCACACAAAGGGCCTGCACCTTGGGCTATCTCCCAGGCTTCCATGCCCTGTTCTCCAGGGACTCATACCAAAGCCCAACTTTTTGTTCCCAAAGGGGACCAGAAGGCTCACAGCCTTCCCTCTGGGTGCCCTGCTTCTTTCCCTGGCCTCCTCCTTCTAGCTTTGAAGTAAGGGCACAAACAGCTGCAAGCCAGCTGTGGGGGGACAGGCTGCAGCTGACTCCAGGCCCTTCTCCACACACAGGCCAAGGGGACGGCAGCTGGCTGAGATTCCCCTGCCCAGGAGAGGTAGTCTCCCCTCCTCTCAGTTCCCTTTCTCTTGGCCCTTTCTCCCCCTCAGATATGGACTCTCTGCCCTTGCCTTGTCCTCCCCTTCCAGAACCTTCCCCATAATCTTCCATGAGTGTGGGTGGGCTGGGGGAGCAGTTGCCCAACAGGGCTGGAAGAGCTGACTGCTCAGAGCAGGAACCTGGGGCAGGAGGGGTAGGACAGCTTTCCCTGAGAAGCCAGAGCCAGCTACCCAGGACTGCCCTCTCCACATGTCTGAGGGGCTGGGCTCCTTTTCAGGCTGAGAAGGCTGAGTCCTTGGCTCTGAGAGTGAAAAGAAGGGGCTTCCTGGGCTGATAGGCAGGCAAGATGAGGCAGACTGGTACCAGCAGGATGACCTGACCTTCTCTAATCCTCTGGGGAAATGTCCAGGGCTTCAAAGGGCTGTCCAGTAGTGTCCCACAGTCATACACAGGACATGCTGCAGGGTTATGGGCTCTGCCTTCCCCACCCCCCTGGCGCCCTGTCTGCCACTGGTTCCTGGGGAGCTAAGACAGCTGTGCATTTTGGCCTCCTCAGGAGCCCTGGGGGCCTCAGGAAATGCCTGCTCTTCCTTTCTGCCTTGCCCCCAATGCCTGCCCCCTCCTACTAGCCCTGGGAGGCCACAGGGCAGGAGGCTGCTTGAGGCTCCACTCCATTAGCCAGCAAGGACACACTGTTTCTTGTGCACTTCAGCTAGGATCCAGGTTGCTCCTGCATTGCAGAGAGTGGAGGCCTGGGGAGGGGTAGAGGGAGGAGGGGAGAGAGGCAGGCCCAAGGACCGAGGTGCTGCCTGGCTGGTCTGGGAGTGGCCCCCAAATTAGAGGGCCAGGCCGGGTGACTCAGTGGGCCCTGGGCTGGGCATGCAGTTATAGCTTATTGCAGACTGCAAACCACAGAAACAAGAACCTTCCAGGCACAAGAACCGTATTTACAGCAGTATTGCCCCCAACACATCCCCCAAATGTGAAGACAAGCTACAAAGGTGAATATGTGTCCCCCACCCCCAGAAATATGCCTAGCTGAGAACTGAGGGTCAGGTCTTAAAGGGAGACAGGCCGGCCACTGGTTAGCTTTCTGTTGAACTACAGGGCATTTTCTCTCTGCTGCTCCCCACACCCTCTGTAAGGCCATGTTCCTCTTCCCTACTGACCATGTCACCTCCAGGAAGCCTTCCTGAGTCTCTGGTGCTGTATGTGGCCCTGGCAAGGCCAGAAACAAGAGTGCCCCTGTCCTTTCCTCGTGGCACACAGAGCCCAGCCCTAAGAGTCCCAGGAGGGGGTAATGGAAGCTTCCTCCAGGACTCCCACTGCTCCCTGACCACTTTCTTCAGGGCCATTTTACCCCCACTGGGGCTCCTGGAGGCCAAGGCTCTGAGTAACTGCTCCAAGAGTCCTAGCCCCCAGAGCCGTACAGAATGAGGCCAAGTGGTGCCATATTCGATAAAGAACTTAAGTATAAGCATCTCTGGCAGTAGGTGCATCTTATATATTTGTTTATTTTTTTAAAAAAAATAGCTTTATTAGCTGGGCATAGTGGCATGCTCCTATAATCCCAGGTGGATCACATTTGAAGCTAGCCTGGGCAACTTAGCCAGATCCTGTCTCAAAAAAAAAAAAAAAAAAAAAAATTAAAAGGTACTAGGCAAATTGGTGCATGCCTATAATCAGACTTGGGAGACTGAAGCAGAAGGATCACATGTTCGAGGCCAGCTCCAGTTCAGCGACCCAGCAAGGCCCTGACTAACTTAGAGAAACCCTGTCTCAAGATTAAAAATAAAAAGGGTTTTGGATGCAACTCAGTGGTAGAGTGTCACTGCCTTCAATTTCCTGTACCAAAAAAATCAATCAATTAATTAATTAAAGGCTGGGGATGTAGCTTGACAGTAGAGCATCCTGGATTCAATCCTCAGTACTGAAAAAAAAAAGTCCAAGTCAATGTTTTTTACTCAGTAATTATACATTCTCAGTTATGAAAGCATCACTACAGAAACTTTTAGAACATTTTCATCACCTTAAAAAGAAAGCCTTTAGCTGTCACCCCTATCTTTGCCACTGTCTGCTCTTATTGAGCAGATTGTTCTTATGTGCCTTGGACCCCCTTTGACCTTTGCAGCCTGTACCCCAGTCTCTGCTGACATGTGTAGCATAAATGAGTACATATCAACAGTCAAAACATAAAACACGGAGCTGGGGATGTAGCTCAGTGGAAGAGTGCTTGCCTCGCATACTGGAGGCCTTGGTTTCCATCCCAGCACCACAAAAATAAAAATGTAAAAGAAGCCAATTAGCAGGCAGACAAACCAACAGCCCTGGTCTGCAGGGAAAGTGATCTTCAATCTCTTCCCAGCCCAGACCCTGTTTTGTCCACTTCACTTTGTGGCCTGGCCCAAAAACTTCTTACAGATGGCGTTCCAGTTGGGCCCTGCGCTGATGCTGGCACCAGGCAAGGTCCTCATGAAAGCATCTGCTTGGGTCTTGGGACTTTCAGACCCCACCCCATAACTGAATGACAACATTTAGGTGGGTGGGAACCCTCATCCCTCACCGTAGTCCTCTCTACAGTGGACCCCCACCTCTTCACCTCTGTCCACTTGGAGCTTATCCTTTCAGTCTTCTCGTCTCCAATTCTCCTTTTGCAGATTTCAGAGTTGCTTCCCGCTTTGAGTTCTCACTCTAAGACCTCACTGTGATGTCTTGGAAGCTGCTCTGGCAAGGAGGGGATGGGACATGAATGGACAGAGAGTAGGTGTTGTGCTGGGGACTTCCCTAGCTAGACAAAAGCAAAGCTGGACTCTCTTGGGCCCTCAGGAAGTGGCTGAGGCTTGGCGGGCTGAACAAGTTAGCCCCTGAAAGTGACCAGAGGAAGTGCCCCCCACAGAGTGGTTATCACATCCTAGGGGGCCTGCAGGGATTGAGCAAGAAGATGACTCTTCTCTGAATCAGCTTTCCCACTCTAGGGAGGCCGCCAGCAGGCTCCTGCCTGCTGTCACACAAAGAACTTTGCCTCTTTTTTTTTTGGGGGGGGGGGGCTTAACCCAGAAGCACTTTACTACTGAGCCACATCCCTGGCCTTTTTTATTTTTTATTTTGAGACAGGATCTTGCTAAGTTGCTTAGGGCCTCAGTGAATTGATGAAGCTGGCCTTGAATTTGTGATCTTCCTTCCTCAGCCTCCTGAATAGCTGGGATTACAGGCATACCCCACCATGCCTGGCCCATAGCCTCTCTTTGAGGAAGGAAAGACTGACGTTGCGGGAGGTGTACAGAGTGCCTGGGAGTCTAGGTCAAGTTGTTCCAGAAATCCACAGGAGCTCCTTCTCTGATTCCTGAGAAACCATTTCCTTGTTGCAGTCTGGGTTGCAGGAGGTTCTGGGCAGGCTCAGGACAGAATTCCAGGGGCCACTGCTCTTGCAATCTGAGGCCATCTCCCCCCCATCCCCCTTCCATTTTTCTGTCCTCTCCCTTTCCTCTGCCTAGGGACATGCCAGCACATGCCTCAGTGTCCCTATCTTGTCAGCAGAAAGTTTGACTCTCTGAGGTATTGCCTACCCAGAGATGCCAAGGGTCCTTGTGTGAGTGCGTGTGAGTGTGTGCCCTTTCACGGTGTGCCTGAGGCGGGGGCTGGGGGGTCGAGGAGGGGGGTGCAGCTAGCCCAGCCGTCTACAAGAAAATTGCTCCCTTTGAAGCTGCCAGGGGGGCGGGAAGCCTGCGCCCTCCCTCCCTCTCCACGCCACCAGCCCCCTCCCTCCTTGCTTCCCTCCCCGCCCCCTCCCCGCCGTCCCCTCCCGTCGGCCCGCCCGCCCAGCCTTTAGCCTCCCTCCCACCGCCTCTGTCTCCCTCTCTCCACGAACTGCCCAGGAGTGAGCAGCTGCTCTCAGTCGGCTCTGCCCGACAGACGCACGGACGGCCCAACATCCCAGCCCACCAACTAGCCAGCCTGCACCTGGCTGCTTCCCCTCCCCAGGTAGGGCCCCACGCCAGCCCCACGTTGTCCCCACTATCCTGTACTGGCCTTAAGCTGCTCTCACTGTCTCATCCCTGACTGTGCTGTCCCCTCAGCAATCTAGAGATGTCTGCTGCCTCTGCTGTCTCAGCCTATGGTCCTGCTGTCCTCCCTAGTGTCCGTGGATCCACTGCCCCCTTACTGCCCTCTCTTGCCTCCAGGGCACCCATGGATTTCCAAGGCACCCACTTCAGGATCCTGGTCCACGCCCCTTCAACGCCACCCTGCGGCCCCCTTGGTTCTTGTCCCATTTCTGCCTCTTCTCCCCACCTTCTTCCAGGCGCCTTCCTCCCACCCCTTCCCTTCCCTTGCCCCTGCTGACCTCCTTCAGCTGCTAGGCTCCATCCATCTCTGCCTCTGGGTGGGGGTGGGGGTGGGGGTGGGAAGAAGGTGCTTCCCCAGGCTGCCGCCTGCCTGGAGCATCTCTGAGGCCTGGCTGGGTGCTGACACCCTGGATCAACCAACAGCTCCATCCCTTTGCTGCAAGTCCCAGGCACACTCTCTGGAGCTTTGCTTCTGGCCTGGAGGGAAAAGACCTCAGACACCCACCAGCTCAAAACCGGAACTCCCCACTGCCAGAACTAATCCTTGGTGTGGGTCTAGGAGACTCAGTTTCCCAGGCACAGCCCAGGCACCTTGCCCAGGTAGTCCTAGCACAGCACAGGCTGGTGCCCTGCCTCTACTTCCTCTTAGGCAAGGTGTGGGTCCATGGAGTCACAGCTATTGTGGCCCTGAATGGGATGCCTGGGTGCCTCAGAGAGTCAGAGGCACAGAGACAGAGAGTCCTGTCTGTGCCCAGAACTCTCTTGGATTGGGACACAAAGTGGGTAGAAGACGGGGAGGAGAGAGAATTTGGCAACTGTGTCATGTTCCCTGGGGAAGACCTGGCTTGGGTTCCCAGAGGTGCCTTCCAACGAACTCAGGAGAGAGAGCAAGAAAGAACAGAGTCATCTGGGTGTCCACCAAATTCTTTGGAAGGTTTGGAAATGAGAGCACCCCTACCCACTGCTCCATGGGTGGGGCTTGTGCCTGTGTACTCAAAGCAGGAGGCTTAGGGCCCTGCAGGGCAGGGGTGCAGGTGGGGAGGAAAGGGCAGATCTTGCTCAAGCCAGGGACATTGCTCTCCAACAGTCTTCAAGGGCAGGTCCACTCTCCTGGCCACACAGGAAGCTCAAGTTCTGACCTTAAGAAGCTCCTGCCACTGTGCCTCTCCTTTCCCTGGCCTGCCAGCTCTCTGCTCCAGAGTGATGTTTGGATTGAGACAAGCTGGGGATGCTCCATAGGTGCTGGGAAGGGACCTGTATCCAGAGGTGCATGTGAGCACCTCCTGGTGACATGCAACTGCCTGTGCCACCCGCACCCTGGGAGAGCTGGTGGGCAAGAAGGAGGTGACTTCATGTGGAACATGCCCATGTAAGGCTGCTGTGGGTCACTGTGGGTGAGCCTTTGAGGGCAGGCCTGTGTGGGAGTATTGACAGGAAAACAGAGATGCCTCCAAGCCACTAGGGCTGGGCAGCGGTGGTTGGCTTGGCCAGGGAGCAGAGGGGGCGCCTGTGGCCAGTTGGGCATGGTAGCATGGCCTCCCTGGGAAACCTGCACACAGGCAAGACCTGTCCCTGGAGCACACTGCTTTGGCACACTGCATGAGGCTGGGGCCAGCCTCCCATTGTGTAGATATGGAGTCTGTGCCGGGCCCACAGAGGAAGGATGCCAGTCTCCAGCCATTATGCAGGGTGCCTTGCAAGCATTGGCCCAAACTCCTCCCCAGCCCTTCCAGTCCTAGGATATTGGATTGAGAACAGGGAAGGACAGGAGAAAAAGGATAGTTTCAAGGCAAGAAAGAGTTTCTTTTAGCAACATTCCATAGTCCAACAAGACCATGGAGTATCCCTTCCAGAGACAGCATCAAGTCCCCAGAGGAGGATTTTTAATGAGGCCACGCTTGAGAGTTTGCATCTGGAGGCTTCCCAGAGGATTTCTAATTCCTTGGCACTCTGTAGGGTAGGGAACAGGGACAGAACTGCACTCTAGTCTCCCTGCTTCCTGAGCCTACCACCACAGTCCTTCTCACACCCTGGAAAGACAGTGTAGTGCAGACAGTCATGGGCTAAGGGGTAGGTGGGCCAACCTGAGGTCCTGCAGGCCCTGGTTCTGCCCTTCCTGTGATCAGTTGAGAGCTGAGGCTTTTCTGTTTTGTCCTTCACCCCTCTGCCTCCAGAGACCTCCTGTCCCCTTATGCCCCACAATGGGCTGGGGGACGCCAGGGGCCACACCACCCTTGGCCACCCAAATCTTACAGGGACAGTGGGGGTGATGAGTAGAGGGGGCAAGAGAGGCTCAGACCTGCTCCATGTTCAGGCCCTCCTCCAGCCTTCCAGAAAGAATGAGCTTCTCAGCCTTCTCTGGGGGAAGGCATGGGGCTTGCTGGGCCACCTCTTCTGGGATGGGAGTTGTGCTTTGTCCTCCCCTTTCCTTTCAGGCCAACAAGTCCCTTCCCCCACTTGGAGTGTATAGCCAAGGGGCTTCCAGGGCCTCCTTGGATACCTCTGGGATGCCAGGTGACACCCACCTTCTTATTGCTCTGGGTTGGGGCAGACCCTGGGGTGGCCATGGAGCAGGGAGCCTTCTCCCCTGAGCCCACCAGCTTCGGTGTTTCCAGATTCTACAGAACACAACCCTCTGACTCCCCCTGCTCAGCTCCAGTTGCAGCCTGAGGGACAGGAGGCTCTTTGCTTCTGGCCAGGTCCACACCACATCGCAGGCATTCCCAGCCCAGGGAACACACCGCCCCTCCCTCTATGTGGTGGCTCATCTCTCAGATTTAAAGTCTTGGGTCTCTACCCAGCTTCCTTACATTGACCTCTTCAGGTCCACTACATCCTGACTCCCAACTCAGCAGACACCCAGCCTAGGCTGAGCAGGAGGACAATGAGCAGGGGCTTGAAGACGTCCTGTGATGCCCCAAGGTCCCAGATTCTGAGTGGGGTGACTCTTCAACTTGCCTCTGCTTCCCCCGCCCCCCCCCCCCCACAAGCTGCAGGCATACGATACCTTGTCTGGTCTCCAGAGGGTCAGCTGGCCAAGGCTGAGGCCTGGGTAACCACGGGTTTGGGATTTTGTGAACAATTCCACACAAAAGAGGGGTGGAGGGCAAATTCAGGCTGGGGCTGGCAGCCCTGTCCCTGGGGCCACTTTTATCCTCTCAAAGTCTGAATCCCTGGGAACCTGCCATGATTGTGTTCCCATGGGCTTGAAGGGATGCTGAGCCGCAAGGAGGCATTTGTATGCAGGACTCCAGCAGCCCTGTGGGCCTGAAGATGGGCAGGATCCTGGCCTCCCTGGCTGGCTGAAGAGCATTGGGTCTTACATCATCCAGAGTCCTTACCAGATAGAAGGGGACCCAAATGCAAGGGAGGGGCTGCAGAAAATCCTAGGCCCAGAAAGAGAAGGGGTTCCCTGACTCCAGACCCAAGTGCCTGGCTGCTGTCCTTTTGCAGAAGTGCATCCCCGCAACATGGGCAGGAAGACACAGACAGACAGAGGAGTCCTGGATCTATTTCCTCATTGTGTGGCCTTGGCCAAAAGGTTTTTGGTTTTTGTTGTTGTTGTTTTGGGTTTTTTGTTTTTGCTTTTTGTTTCTTTGGTACAGGGTGCTAAACTCAGGGGCACTTTACTACTGAGCTACATTTCTAGCCCTTCTGTTTTTAATTTTGAGACAGGGTCTTCCTAAGTTGCCCAGGCTGACCTCAAACTTGCCATCCTCCTGCCTCAGCCTCCAGAGTCAATGGGATTATAGGCATGCACCACAGCACTGGGCTAGGCAAGACTTATGATCAATAGGGGAGAGCAGTGGCTAGGTAAAGAAGTCACTTGCACCCCTACCCCACTGCTCAAGATTCTAACACATGACAAATAGGAGTCCAAATTTCTTCAGTGAGTGAGAGATGGGATGGCATGTGGCCCCGGTACAGAGGGACCATAAAACTAGGGACCCCCCAGCTGACCAGGGTCATCTGCTACTGACTCCTTTCCAGAGGTTTCTTGGTAGGATACAGAAGGAGATAGAAAGTTAGCCTCTAACACCTACATCGAGGTAGAGTCTGTCCATCAAATCTGCCCAAGTACAGGACCCAGCTCTGTCCAGTCACTGCAACAGTGCCAGGGCCACATCAATAAGGAGCTGCCCCACAGCTATGCTTGGGCATCTGCTCCCCTTGCAGTATAAAGGGCATGCTGGGGCAATGGCTGTGGGTTCAGGGTGGAGCCAGGTGCAGATGACATGGAGTTCAGAGTCCCCCCTCTGGCCCCAGCGTCCACATATGCACACCACATGGCCTTTTGACAGACCCATGGGCAGCATACATCCCTTCTGTCTGGTTGACACTCAGCATAGGCTTGATTTGGCTGGTGCAGGGGTTAGGTGTGCTGGGACCAGGGAGTAGGCCAGGTGTCAGCTGGCTGGTCGAAGCTGGACTCAGATGACTTCAGTGACCAGAGGGGAAGGAGGAGAGGTGCCTAATGTCACCTGTCTCCCTCTCACCTCTTTCCAACCATGTAGTTTTAGGGGTCCAGCAGGGCTGTGTGAAAGGCAGAGTTCAGGTCGGGTTGCTCAGTGGAGCCAGATGCCCCAGGCTGAGGCCACAGAGACTGTTCGACGTCTGCTCCTTGGCAGCTGCCAGCCACACATCTGCAGGCGAGCTCCCAGCACCCGCCAGACCTCAAGCCCTGCTCCCGCCGCCCTTGGCCTGGTCTGAATGCCTGGCACAGCCCCTCCATGTTCTCAGAGGCTGCCAGCGCATCTTGTTTGGCTGTGACCTGGAGCAATCCTGCATGGAGGACTGCACTGGCTTTCAGAGGGGCAGACAAGGAGGGCCCTATTGTGGTGGCGTTGCAGGCTCCAGGAAGCCCAGCCCCCTCCCTCACTCACACCTGCGGTCGTCCAGTCAGGGCTCACCACCATGACCACTTCTTTCCTTTGCTCTGAGGAGGTGGTGTCCAGCAAACTCAGAGCATACTTGATGGGGCTTAAGGACACACCCAGGGAGGCTGATGAAAGGAAACCACCAGTGGTGGTGGGGAGGTGGGGATGGGAGGAACTTGCTGGGGGTCTCACAGTTCTACCATGGGAGGCTCCAGCTTCCTGGGCTATAGCCTGCCTGTCTCCTCGGTGTGATATGTGGGGAGAAGGGAGGCAGCCAAACACATCTACAGCACCCATCACCACCATGGCCAGACCCAGGATTTCTCCCTAGGCTCTCTGGATGGCCCACTTGTGAGTCAGCCAGGCCCAGACCCCCACCTATAGCTGAGGGGCAGGGGCAGGGCTGCTTCTGGGCTGAAGGTTCAGCACCTGGAATCACCACAGCCAGGCTCCAAGCCTCAGGCTGAGTGAGCTGAGTGACTTGGGAGAAATCAGTTCCTCTCTCTAGGCCTCAGTTTTCTCATCCATAAAACGGGGATACTAATTGTGCCTGCACACTCTGGGGTCCTCTGGCTGTGTGAGGGTCCCTTTGCCATCTCCTAGAGACTCAAGGTCTGGCTTGCCTCCTTCCCTGTAGAGTTCTGGGCCCTGAGTCTGATGCCAGTTCTCTGAGGGGAAATGAGGGCTGTGCTGGGAAGGCTGCCCGGCCCCCACCTCTTTAGCCAGGAGCCAAGGAAAACTAGCCAAATGTTGTCTTTCTTCTCTCATAGGGCCCTGATGTGCAGGCCTCCAAGCCCTTTGCTCACCCCTTGGGGTAGCCCTGAGCTGGAACTGAGGGGCAGAGGGCTGGGCTCTTCCCTGTACCCCTTTCTCAGCCCCTTAGGGACCCCCAGACTTGCTATGACACCAAGCACTGCTGCTCTGAATTGGTGAATTTCATCTAGGGCCTCTAACCCCACAAAACTGGTCCCATGAGCCCACCTGTGCCCCCAATGGCCAGACTTTCCCAGTGACTATCTGTCCTCTACCTTGGTGGGGACTCTCCACCTTTCCCAAACTGCCTGTGAGGCAGACTTAGACCCTGAGTGTCTGGAAGGAGTCTCAAAAGAGACCCTTTCCCTGGAGTCAGGGGGTGGGGGTCCAGGCTGGCCACAGGTTGGTCATCTGCTACTCCCCCACCTCTGCTTCGGCAGGGCTAGACCATCCTACTCCCACCTGTCCAGGTGGACTGGGTCCCAGAACTTCCCAGGGCTCTGCTGGGCATACCAGCCCTGACTCATCCCCCTGTGAGGTAGCAGTTTGGCAGGGGCAGTGAGGAGGGGCTGGGGCAGCTCCTCCTTCTTTCCCATTCCATCTTGTTCTCCTGCCTTCAGCCTCCCCTTCCTGTTCTCTCCCACTGCTCCTGCTTCTCCTCCCAGCCCTGCCCTGCCCTGCCTTGCAGGCTGCAAACTGAGGGAAAGAAGGGGAACACTACTTAGGTAGGCGAGCTCGGGTCTTTCTATCTACTCTGGGCCTAAGACCTTTGGGAGAGGGGGCCGTCTCTGGGGGCCTCTGGGCAGCCTGGGGCAGGCAGGCCCTGGGGTGAGAATGTGGCTTGAAGGAGCAAGGGAGGCTGGTCACTCCTTTAGCAGGGCACTTCCTTCGACCCCAGGGGTTAGCACCAAGTCCAACTCTCCATGTGAGAGAAAAACTGGGCTAGACCTTGGGCTCTTCCCCCATTGTGTGACCTGCCGGGCTCAGGAGGGCTGCACCACTCCCTCCCAGCTCTGATCTCCCTAAAGTCCCTTCTGTCCACAGGTATGGGTCCAGGCCAGGGCCAAGTCATGCGAGCCCTCAGGGAGATACATGCCTGTGCCTGTGGAATGTTCGAGGAACACTGCAGGGCCAACAGGACAGACCTCCATCCCACCTTTCTCCTGGCATAGGTGCAGCAGGAGGTGCAGTGCTGGCACCCAGCCAACCAGGCCAGGAGGGCCCCACGCCCCTGGCCTACTGGTGGCATTGACTCCAAAGGAGCAGCCCCCAGCCATGGGGCCTATCTGGGAAAGCTGCTCCCCAAGGGCCTCATACCTTTGCAACTAGCAGCTAGACTCAGGCTTACCTAGCCCTGTGTAAGCCCCAAACAGTGCTTCTCCCTGCTGGATTGGGCCCCAAGTGAGGGCTTCCTTGGTCTGGAACTGATTCAAGTTGGCAGGCGGGTCCTGGTGCTCAGTTGTGCTCCCTGTCCACAGATGCACCCAGCCAACCCTAGAAACCCAAGCCTGGAAGGCAATCAGGGCTGACATATTTATTCCCATTTAACAGATAGGGAGAATGAGGCTGAGACTCAACCTGGGCCTTTGCCAAGGAGTCATGGCAAGTGGGATTGTAGGAGAGGTGGGGGCTCTGGTCTTTTCCTCTGGGGTGTGTTCCAACAGGTACATGGGGGGCAGTGTCTGATGAAAGAGGAAGAGGAGGTAGATATGGGTCCAGAGACAGGCTCAGGCAGGGTAGCTTCTCCTCCACCTCCACCCCATTGCCTCAGCCTGGGGGGTCTCCCGACAAGCCTGACCCTGCCTGCTACCTTGGCGGTAGCCTACTCCTGTCAGAGGCCTCTCCAGGATGCCAGGGCCAAGGACACAAAGGAAGGGCAGGGACAGATCTGGGAGCCACAAGCTCTGTGGGACAAAGTCCTGGGGAGGGAAGGGAAGGCATTGTGCTTTCTGCCTCACTCCTGCCACCTCCACTTAGCGCTGCCCAAGCTTCAGAAGACACCGTTTCTGTCTCCAGCTTGTTTCCCATCTCTTGACCTCTGGATCTTGTCAGAGAAATGTGGGCATGGTCAAGGGGGGCTCAGGCACAGAAGGAAATGACTCACAGTCAACTAATTTAACTAACTGCGTCCAAACTGCTGAGCCCCAAACTTCCTGAAGGAATTGACCCTGGCAGCCGGCAAGGCCAATGGCTAGATTTCCCTCTGCTTCCTCCACTTGACCTTATTCATCACCCCTCACCACCCAAGGCAGGTTCTGGCTGACTTAGTGGACGGGTGGGAGCCATAGATCCACTGATGAGAAGGCATTTCATCTTCCAGTGAAACCAAGTCCTGCCTGGAAGGAAGGGAGGGCAAAGAGGTGCCCTTCTGGCCAGTGTGTACCCCCATCCTGCCATGTGCCTGCTGTCCACACCCCCTCAGTCTGCTATCCCCTCCCCAGGTCTGGCTGTCTGGTGAGGGATGGGGGACACAGTGCCAACACACACACACACATGACGCCAGCCACTGGTGCTGGGAAGACAGGCAGGAAAGGACTCAGAGAGTGGTCCTGGTGCTGATACATGGCCCTTCCTTGCCCTTTGATCACAGGCACACCCACCATGCGGCCCCTGTGGCTCCTCATGGCTCTGCTGGCCCTGAGCCAGGCCCTACCCTTTGAGCAGAAAGGCTTCTGGGACTTCACCCTGGACGACGGGATGCTCATGATGAATGATGAGGAGGCTTCAGGCGCTGACACCACCTCAGGCGCCCCGGACCTGGACTCCCTTCCACCCACCTTCAGTGCCATCTGTCCTTTTGGCTGCCACTGCCACCTGCGGGTTGTTCAGTGCTCTGACCTGGGTCAGTCCCTGGGCAGTTGGGGTGGGGAGTGCAGAAGGCCCAGGCCCAGCCTGAGAGCCCCTACTAAAGGAGATGCACATGCATCCTGTGGGACCGGTGGGGATGGGAGAGCCTGGGGGATCATGACATGAGTGCATAAGGAGCAAGCAGAGATTCTGCAAGCTCTGGAGCCTGCACCCATTTGTGGCAGAGTCCCTGTGTTTGTGCCAGTATCCCTGTGTGTGTGTGTGTGTCCCCTTGATGTCCCCACCCTTCCACACCAGCCATGCTAGAGAGTTGGGTGGCTCTATGCTCACATTGGTGATGGTGCTGGCTCCAGGTCTGAAGACAGTGCCCAAGGAGATCTCACCTGACACCACACTGCTGGACCTTCAGAACAATGACATCTCTGAACTCCGCAAGGATGACTTCAAAGGCCTCCAGCACCTCTATGTAAGCCCCATCTTTCTGTGGAATGGGAGGGGTCATGAGCTGTGTAGCTAGAGGGTATGTGTCAGATGGATGCATATTTGTGTGGATGTGACAGGGTCCTGGGGATGCATGGAGTCCTGACAGAAGTCAAGCCAGCCATGATGGGAGCTCCCAAGGTCATGGGTCATGGGTTGTGGGTCATGTGTGTGTGTACAGGACAGGATCACTCAACTCAGTTCCCTTTTTGTCTAACAATTTTCGTTTTATTTGTTCCTCCCAGCAACAAATAAAGAACAGATTTAACGGTAGCCAGTGTGATAATGGGGAAATTGATGTGCTGGGCATTAGTTGTGCCTGGGATTGGAACTGGGCCTGTGTGTTGGCTCTCACCCTGCACTCTGCCCATGAGTACAGACAGAGCTCCTTGAGACCAAGCCGGTTCAGACACCTCTCAAGTGTCATAGCAGCAAACTCGGGAGGAGAAGAGGAAGGTAGTTGGGGTAGGAAGCTGGGGCCTTCATTTCCATCACCTGCCCTGCCTCAGGCCCTTGTCCTGGTGAACAACAAGATCTCCAAGATCCACGAAAAGGCCTTCAGCCCCCTGCGGAAGCTGCAGAAGCTCTACATCTCCAAGAACCACCTGGTGGAGATCCCTCCCAACCTGCCCAGCTCCCTGGTGGAGCTCCGCATCCATGACAATCGCATCCGCAAAGTGCCCAAGGGTGTTTTCAGTGGGCTGCGGAACATGAACTGCATTGGTGAGTTCAGCCCTGGCCTGTGACAGACCCAAACCTGTTAGCACTGCTAGCAGACAGAAAGCAGTCAGAGGAAGGAGCCCTCTTCTAGCCAGAGTAGCTGGGTCCTGGACTGTCCAGTGCAGCCAAGTAGGGGGCCTGCAGACCTCACAGAAGCTCCAGATATTTGTCCCAGGGCATGGTGAAGGAAGACGGGGGTGGCTTTAAAGGCTCAGCTCAAGAATCTTGAAACAGTTGAAAGTCCAATGCATTTCCTGGTAAATCACCAAATCACTGTGGCTAAAGAGAACATGGAGGGTGACTGGGATGGCAGAGGAGAATTGAGAAGGGTTTGGGCATGGAGGGGCTGGGGAGCATCTCAGGAGTCCTGTCTTCATCTCTGGGTCTCCTCCCTTTCTGCTTGTTTCCGTGCTTCCAGAGGGCAAGGCCAGGGCCAGGGCTCTTGGGGCTAATGGTATTGAACATCTAGGAGTTTGCAATTAGCCAGATAAATTCATGGAACTCTTTCAGGAGGGGGTAGGGAAACTGGCAACTCGCAGGTCCATCATGCAAGCCTGACCTCAGAAGCCCCAGTGGTGCCAAGCATCACTAGCTGGCTCCAAGGCTGAGAGGGCTTCTCTCCTAGAAATGGGTGGGAACCCCCTGGAGAACAGTGGCTTTGAACCTGGAGCTTTTGATGGGCTGAAGCTCAACTACCTGCGCATCTCAGAGGCCAAGCTGACCGGCATCCCCAAAGGTAGGAAGGTGACCCTTCCTTTGCAACCTGCTTCACCTTCAAGAACACAAATGGGGTGGGGGGATGGGATTGAACCTGTACAGTCTGCTTGAGGTAGGACTTCGCAGTACCCTCCCCTCACCTGAGGCAGAAATAAGGCCTTTGCCCCCCCCCACACACACACACCTATGCACATGCATACACCCAGCATTGGTGTTCATCTTCAAGCACCCTCTTTTCTGGGCAGATCTCCCTGAGACCCTGAATGAACTGCATCTGGACCACAACAAAATCCAGGCTATTGAGCTGGAGGACCTGCTCCGCTACTCCAAGCTGTACAGGTGGGACTGGGCATGGGGCAGCATCAGAGAACCCCCAGCACCCTGTTCCATAGTCCTTATCCACTCCAGCTTCTGAATACCTCTCATTTGCCCATCTGCAGGCTGGGCCTGGGCCACAATCAGATCCGCATGATCGAGAATGGGAGCCTGAGTTTTCTGCCCACCCTGCGGGAGCTGCACTTGGACAACAATAAGCTGTCCAGGGTGCCTGCGGGCCTCCCAGACCTCAAGCTCCTCCAGGTGAGAGTTGGGTTTAGGAAGCCCCTGGGCATCAGCTTCTCTAAGACTTGGGTTGGAGTAGTGTCCCATGTCTCCAGGGCAGTCTTTAGGCTCCCTGCCCCCTTTTGGGGGGATCCAGGGTACAGAGCAGGACAGGACCTGGACATGCACCTGGCCAGTCATTTCTGCTCTTTGGGTCCCATCTCCTCATCTGGGAGGGAGAAGTCCCCATTCTCCCTCCCTTGGCACCAAACCCCCTGTTTGTACTGAGACTATGCCACCTCCATCTGTAGGACCTCTGTCCCTATCTTGGCTTCCAGTCATATGGGATAACCTGGTCTTACCCAGCCCTGTTCTGGGTTTCAAGCTCTTCCTCAGCCCCATTCAAAATGGTAGGAGCATTACCATCCTATGCAATGCAGCCCATGCTGGGCTGACTGTGCCCTCTAGTGGCTGGAGACCTCTCTGCCACCACTGGGCTCCTCAGTCAATTTTCTGGGCCTTCCTTGTTCCGCTCTGCTCCTCCCTAAGAAAGCAGCTTCAGGGATGGGCTAGGGGAGGCTTCTGTCAGAGGGCAAATGCTGCTAAGGCCTGGAGGAAGGGAAGGGGCACCCTGAGGCTCTTTCTCCTCTCACACCCCGTAGGAATCTGGAGTGAGTGGGGGCTTTTCTGTGGACAGGTCTGGAGCCCGGGGAATCCGAAAAGAGAACCATACCACCTTTCTCATACACACACACACACACACACACACACACACACACGCGTATATATTTTCACACATATATGTGTATATATACATATATATATTTATAGATGGACATAACACCTTTATTTTATTTATTTATTTTTATGTGGTGCTGAGGATCAAACCCAATGCCTCACATGTGCTAGGCAAGCACTTCACCACTAAGCCCCAACCCCAGCCCTAGTACCATCTTTCTTGCACGCACATCATATCAGGATCAAGTTTCGATTCCTACTGCCCGGCTCCACCCAACACAGCCCCCCATGACCCCTCTGGCCCAGCCCCCAGCCCCACCTCCACCTATCCCCCATCTCCCACTCACCACACATGAGCCCCTCATGATGGTCACACATCAGTGCCTAATCCTGACCAGCACCCACCCAACATATCCAAGCCTCAGTTTCCTTCTCCCATCCCTGGGGAGAATCCCAAAGTGGCCCTGAAAGGGTGGTGCAGACATACTACTAAGAGATGATACCTGGGAAGCAGCTGGTGGGACTCAGCGTGGAGGCAGGGCCCAGCCCCTTCTGTGTCTGCCCTCCGTTTGGCCTTTGACCCACAGCACCTACCCAGGTCGAACAGACTGTGGAGGGTGGCCTGGGGCTACTGGGCCCTGACAGCAGACCTCTACCTCCTGTCTGTGCCCCCAGGTGGTCTATCTGCATTCCAACAACATTACAAAGGTGGGCGTCAACGACTTCTGCCCGGTGGGCTTCGGGGTCAAGCGGGCCTACTACAATGGCATCAGCCTCTTCAACAATCCTGTGCCGTATTGGGAGGTGCAGCCAGCTACCTTCCGCTGCGTCACCGACCGCCTGGCCATCCAGTTTGGCAACTACAAAAAGTAGAGGCAGTGGCAGCCACCATGGTGGCCTTGGTTGGGGTCTTTGGGGAAAACAGCCAGATGTCCCAGAAGGGAAGGCAAAGCAAAGAAGCGAAGCCTCACATTTGGTCTCCAACCCTGACTCACTACCCCATCACAGCCTCTTCCTGGCTCCCAAGCATGCAGGTGGACATAAGGCCTGGCCCCCATCACCTGTCATTCAGCTCCCGAGCTGCCCTGCTCACCCACCATGGCCATTCAGAGGCACCCCTATAAAGCTTTCTTGTTCACCTTAAAACCCAATGGTCGGAGGCTCCAGCCCTAGGAAAACAATCCATGAATCTGTGGGGCAGGAGAGGTTAGCAGGGATGGAGACAATGGACTCTGCCACAGCCACCACCCTGTCCAGGCTTACATCCTCCTCCTCCTCCCCATCTACTTCCAGCCTTCCACCTCTCCTGGGCTCATCTATTGCACTTGGCCTCTGGTGCCCCCACTTCAGCAAGTTCATGGCCTATCCATCCCAATTACCTTGCTCTATTGGTCCCTGGACTAGTCCTTTCTCTTTCTTTCTCTCTCTCTCTCTCTCTCTCTCTCTCTCTCTCTCTCTCTCTCTCGCTCTCTCTCTCTCTCACACACACACACACACACACACACACACACACACACACTCCCTGACTCTTCCCTGGACTATCTCTTCTTTCCATTTCAGGCCCTGCCCAGCCTCTGCCTGGGATGGCTGCCTCTTTCACTGTCCTACTGAGGTCTTGCCCCCAGATTGGAGGAGGCTGGAAGATCAAAACCAGGAAGGTGGCCATGCTCCACTCTCAAGAGCCACCAGAGTCCTAGCACCAGTTTTCATTGGTTCCCACCTCCCCGCAAGATAGTTGGGTCTCCTTCCCTCACCTCCTGGTCCCTGCCGTGGTGGGCTGTGAGCAGTCACACCCAGCTCAAGGAGGGCTGCTTTTGAGGTTGGTTGTCTTTCAATTAAAGAAACACTGTGCAATAGGATTCTGTGTGCCACTGCTCTTGGGGCAGCACTGGGGACCAAGCAGAGAGTAGAGACATGAGGGACTACCTCTGCCATCTCCCAGGCTCTGCCTCTCAGTGTCCAGTCTGAGCTTCCTCAGAAAAGGGTCCTCATCACCCTTGGGTCCAAGGCTGGAAACATAGGCCTCAGGCGATCAGGCAGAAGGCCCAGGGGCAGCCACTTCCCCTCCCTTCTCTCTGTCCTTAGGCCAGGCCTGCCCTCCCGGAATGGAGCATTTGTCAAGCACGTGATGTCTGGGTGGCACCAGGATGAACCTTCTCCCACCAGTAGGGGAGTCTGGATATTCAAGAAGGACTGCCCATCTGTTTCAAAGAGTTGGGAGATCAGAATATGCTGGAACTTAACTGTTGTCAGGGCTGTGCTCATGCTTGGGAAGATCAGAGGGGAGAAGGCATATGGGAACAGGGCACTATGCTGGTGTGCTCAGTGTGCTGGCCTGGTCTGGCTTCCCATTCAGCACCCCCATAAATCCCACTGGGTGCCAGAAGAGCCAATTACAGATTGCAGTGCATGGCCCTGGTTCCAGAGACAGGGTCCAGCTCAGAACCAGGGTAGCCTGCTCAATGGGGACACAAGGCTGCCCTGGAAAAGGACAGTCCCCAGAGCAATGCCCACTTGGAAGCTTGCCCAACAGGTTGAGGTGGCCCCAGGCTAGGCCTGCGGCTTTCCCTCCGTCCTGCATGAGGGGCCTCCCACTCATCTGGCAGGAGCCAGAGCCTCCCTGGGTAACCACAGGCAGCCAGGAAAAACAGCAGACAGGGCCTGTGTGAGTGACAGCCCAGGAGAGGTGGAGTCTAGAGGAGCTGGGCAGCGCCTTGTACAGTGCCATGCCCTTATGCCTGGCCTGGCACTCGGGACACCCAGCGTCCCCAGGTTTCTCCTTTTTGGGACGGGAGGCGCCGCTCAGCGTGGTGGCCCAGCGATAGAATGTCACCCGGCAGCATCATAGCACTATTCTGGGGCATGTGCTCCACAGCCCGGCAATCTCTGCTGAGCTGGGCATGCACAGGGCAAGGGCACTGGCTGGGGGCCAGGAGCTAGGGCCTCCGTCAAGTCTCCACACTGGTGGGGAGGAGGGGCAGTCAGCACCAGGACCTGGCAGAGATAGAAACATGGAGCCTTCAACCTGCTTCTCTGTGGAAGTGTTTGTAGTGCAGGGTCCACGTTCTGTGTGTCTACTATAGCCCCTGGGATCTCTGTTTTCTTTTGCTGCTGCCCCCTCAGTCTTCCTAGCTTCCCCTTTCCTCTGTCTCCCTCTCACCTTTATTCCATCCTCTGTGAATCCCAGCTCAGGGCACAATGGGGCAGTGGTGTCACGATAAGCTTGGGGGACGAGTTTTACAGAGGTAGCAAGTGCAGAGGAAGGCAGCACGTATACCAGAAGCCATGAGCTGCCCAGGCAGGAACCCTGGGTGAAGAGGGCTGCACCCCATAGGGTTTGTGGGCCATGGTAGAGGGGAGGCTCCATTCTCAGATCACCTGGTGCTGACCACAGTATAAAGATGAATCCCTCAGCTTCACTCTACTACTAAGTGTGTCACACACCATTTGACTATAATAATTTACTGAAAACCTACAGTGAGACCAAGGTTTTCCCTGTAAGCCGGCAGCTTCCCCGACACATGTTCACATTCACGCTGCTTGGAAAGTAGAGTTGTGTTCTGGTCCCTGACTATGGTCACAGGAAGTCCCAGGGTAACAAAGCTCTAGAAAGCACTGAGATAATGTGCCCTGAGCTAGTGGGGCAAGAAAGGTAGAGAGCAGGGAACAAGTTCCAGCCCAACTTTTGCTGGAGTAGGAGCCTATGGACTTGGGGACAGATTGGATATGGAGTGAGAGGAAGCAAGTGGGCAGGGTGTGGGTATAGGACCACCAGGTTGGTTGTGGCACACTGGTGCCTAAGTCTCCCAGCAGGGCGAGACATGTTGGGGAGAATAGGACCGTGAGGAATAGTGCCTGAGGGTACAGCTCAGAGCAGGGCCCAACTGGGGCAGCCATTGGAACATGTGCATGCACACACACAAGCACAGAAATACACTGATGCACACTCATAAATGTGTGCACACATGAACACTCACATGTATGCACACATGAGCACAGCACACACAGGCAAACCCAAATGAGGGCTCTAAAAGAAAAAAAAAAAAAACAGGCATGAACACAAAGCCACATGTACACAAGCACTCACACACACAGGCACACAAACTTACCCCCAGGAACACAGCTCAAACAGGCACACATACAAGCGTATGCAAACACATGTGCACATGCATGCATAGAGAAATGTGTGTGCAAGAACACAGAGAAATGCAAACAGGAACACACACAGCACACATGAGCACACGCACAAAAGCCCTCATGGCAGTGTCATGTGAGCTGCTCACTTGGGGAGGGCTGCTCTGTGAAAGGGGTGGCCGCCAAGGAATGGCGTTTGAGGGGCATGGGGCAGGATAGGGGAAACTTCCAAGCACTTACTGCAGGTCAGGTGCCTTCTGGATGTGGCAGGGCCCAGCTGGAGCCTAAGCCGAATCCACTGCTTGGGTTTAGGCAAGTCAGGGCTTGTCAAGGGGCAGCCAGCCAGGTAATCCCAGGCCTGAGCCCAGAGGAGGCAGGGCCCCCTCGGGGACACAGCCCCTCCTTAAAGGGCCTGAGGGAGCCAAGGTGGAGGGGCTGCTCTGAGACCTTGAAGATGGTGTTCACTGTTGAGTGTTCGTCCCCTATGGCTGCAGCCCTGCACCTCTGACTCAAATGGCTGGTCTTCAGGTTTGCCCCCTTGGGTTCCAAGCTCTCACCTCAGGAGGATAAGGGCCACAAGGAGAGGCAAAGCCCCGTCTATTATGGACATGCGGCACAGGGCCCATTACTAGGGAAAGTCTTTGTCTCCCTTGGCTTCTGGGAGGAGCACAAAGCCCCTGCAGCCCTGGAGAACCCGGGGATGCCTGAGTACTGAAGTTGTGCTGATTTCCACTATAGAAGGGGCAGCCAGGGCAAGGGGTAATGGCCTGAGGACTGAGCTGGCCAAAACTCCCAGATGTGGAGTCTATTGAGGTGAACCAGGCTGGGAGGCAGGAGGTATGCAACAAGCAGGGCTCTGTAGGATGGAGCTCCTTGGTGTCCAGCTGGAGTTGCTGTGATAAATGACCACAGACCAAGTGGCTTCAAACATCAGGAATTTATTCTTTCACAGTGCTGGGAGCCTGAAATAGAGTCAGGATGTGGGTAGGACTGTGCTACCCCTGAAGTCTAGGGGAAGACCCTTCCTTCCTCTTCTAGCCTCTGGTGACTCCAGGTGTCCCTTGGCTTGTGGCTGCACCACTGAACCTCCACCATCACAGGGCTTCCTACTCTGGATGAGTGTGAAATCTCCTGCCTCTCTCTTATAATAACTTATTATTGCATACAGGGCCTGTCTGGATAATCCAGGATAATCTCCCCCCTCATGATCCTTCACTTAATCACATCTGCAAAGACCCTATTTTCAAATGAGGTCACATTCCACTTCTGGGGTTGAGGACATGGACAGATCTCTTGGGGCATTTTCAGCCTGCCAGACAGGGCTGCAGGCAGACATTGACCTGGTGGTCTCCGGAGCTTTCAGGGAGAGGGCTGTGATCTCAGCCATGGAGAGAGCAGGGGTGGTAAAGAGAGGGCCCAGCCTCACCAGAGGGCCCTTCACTTCTAGGCCAGGCCAAGGAGTTGCTGTCCCAGAGGAGGCTGTGACAGCCACACCAAAAGTGGCAGGAGGAAAAGCAGGCAAGGAGGGGGCATGGGAGGAGGGGCAGGCAGCTGCAGGGCCCACAGAGAGGAGGAGCCTTCTGGTGACAGGGCAGTAGCTGAGGTTGGGGGCAGGGGAGTGAGGGCTGCAGGCAGTGAAGTGAGTCCACAGAAAAAGAGAGGGGGCAGGGGCATAGCAGGCCAGGCTGCATGGGGAGGGACTCAGATGAGGGTTCTCTGGGGGTTTTCTTAGGCTGAGGTTGCCTGAGAGGAACCATTGACAGTGTTAGAGGCCTAAGGTCCCTGAAGATGCAGGTCCAGGGCACAGTGGGGGTAGGTGCAGGACCAAAAAGAGAGAAGGAAAAGAATGGGGGAGGGTGTAGGGAAACAGGGAGGTCTGGGCTACTTGGCCAAGTGGTCCGTCCCTATCACACCTCCAGCCTCAGCCATGGGCCTCCCTGGGGTTGGCTCCATAAGTATTTCCAATGCAGAGGACAGGGTGTGGTGTAATAAAGAACTTTCTAGCAAAGTGCCCCAGCCCACCTCTTTAAAAATGGAAGAACTAGGATGGGGCTGGCCAGTGAACCAGGGTCACTAGTGACAATGGCGCAGTTGGTCTGGCACCCAGGCCTCATTCTCAGGCGTGAGTCCTCCCTTTTGGTCTCAGGGCCCAGGCTGGGGACCAACCAACTGGAACTACAAAAAGGAGAACATTAGCTATTTGAGGACCACAATTTCTAGGGACTAGGGACTTCCATGCTACCTTGTTTCCTGGCCATCTGACCTTGACCTTGGTGGGACTCATCACAAAGTTGTATAGCATGGTTAACTCTTAACTGTGCCAGGCCAAGGCAATATTCCAGCTCAGAGGAAGAGGCAAAGGAGCATCAGTAGGTGATCCAGCCTTGGATTTTCCCTCCAACTTGCTTCTTCCCCTGGTAAGAGAGGCTCTGGGCCAAAGGGCATGTTCATTTAACTGATGGCTGCTGTCCACATGGGGGACATAAGTACTCAAGCCTTACAAAACAGCTTGGAGCTCAGTGATCAGGACAGACTTCACAGGCTGATGCCAATTTTCCCATATGGACAGCAGCCATCAATTTAATAAACATGCCCCCAGAGTGATCAATATGTTCCCTGGTCCCTGAGAGAATGCAGTGACACAGCCCCAAGAGAGTCTTCTCTGGTTTCTGCTCTCACAGTCACTTCCAAGCCTTTAAGTGGAAGTCTCTCCCTCCCATCTCAGCACCCTCCTCCTCTCCACAGGGGCCCTTTCTGGTGCTCTGTCCCACTCCTGTCCTCCCAGAGCTGCCAATACATGTTTGCTAAAGGGCAGCCAATAACTCAGGGCTTTGTCATCAGCCAGAGTGTACCCCTTACCCAAGGGATGGTCCTGCTGGAGCCACCAGAGGAGGCTGTCTCATCTGCCTTTGCCTACCTCCTCTCATTCTGGAGCCAGGGCCTCAGGACAGGGAGGGAAGCCAATGACCCCAGGGAGCCCACCCCACTATAGAAAGCCAAGAAGGGGGCACAACCTGAATGTACTGGACGAGGGAGGCCCTGGTCCCCTAGGACATGCTCTCGTACTCAAAGCTCTTCTGTCCTCATGAGGGGAGTGGGGATGGCCTGGTGCCCCATCTCCTAGCCAGGGGCAAAAAAACCAGTTTCACAACCTGTTCCAGGTAGCATCTAGTGACCCCCCTGAGCTTCACTTCCCCAACAGGAATGTGGGGTAGTAAGAGGAGAAATTGAACAGTAACACGGAGCTCAGAATAGGTGCTCAGGAAGATTGGGGATCCTTCTATTTTTTAATGTAAATGTGTGTGAGAGTGAATGAGTATGCCTGAGCCAACGTGTGTGAGTGTGAGAGAATGTCTATAAGTGTGTGTGTGTGTAAACCTCTGCTCACACAGAGAAGTGCCAGGGGCTTGGCTCTGACTCCCTGCAATGCCAGTGCTCATGGGCTTTCCACAGAACCAGCTGCTTCCTGTGGGAGGGGGCAGGCTATAGCAATTGTGACTGTCCTCTGGCCCTTGGGAGGGGGAGCAGTATCTTTCTGTCGTTGAGATATCTGGCACAGTGACAGCTCCTCAAAAGAGGCGTTCCCTAGCTCCAGCACAATCTTTTGTTGCCCCCGATCAATGGATCAGTGGTCTCCCATGGCCCTTACCAACTGTGGGGGCAGTCAGTCAGCCTGCCACTACCTTTTATAGAATCCTTGCTGTGTCCCCAGCACCCAGACCAGCACCCAGGACACCGTAGGATCCTCTGTATCCTCCCACCCTCATGTGTGTCCACACAGGGGGGGGGGGGGGGAGAGAGAGAGAGAGAGAGAGAAATGCTGATATGCTGCCTGGGGACAAGTCCCTTCCCTTTTCCACACGCTCAGCCTCAGCCCCATCCTGGGTCCCCAACCTGAGTATGCCCACTGCTCACAGATCACAGCAAAGACCGAATCTGGAGTCAGAGGACTCTGCTGTCACTGGAACTGGGAAGCTCTAAAGACTAGTGGCAGAAGCTAGTCCCAGGGACACACACTTTGGTGTATTTGCCCATGTATGTGAAAGTATATGTCAGTTGGGACAGGTGGTTGTCTGCACTGCAGTTTCTCTGTGTGTCTGTCGCCACTTGTGTCATCAGATGTGTGTGGCTGGTGTGTCTCTCTGGATGTCCATCTGTGTTCAGTCTCCCTGTGTGTCCTGCAAAACGATGTTCATGAGATAACCTTCCTGGGTCACAGACTTTAAGAATTTGTTGTAAGCTCCAGCTTCTTTCTGGGAAAGCATTTGGATGTCTGCATTCCCAATACAGACAGTGTCAGAGGACCAGCAACCCCTTGGAGTCCACCTGGGGCTCAAGGACCCCATGCTACAAGTCAGTTCACCCAGCTCCATGCCCCATTTTACTGTTGGGAAAATGCATTCAGAGGGCAGGGGATCTTGAGAGGCAGTGGCAGCCTGGACTTCCAGTCGCATGCTTGGGGTACTTTCTCTGTACTTGCAGGTGGTGGTAAGCGCCCCCCCCCCCCAGTTTCCAGCTGATCCCACCCCCACTGGGCCAGTGCCCTTTGGGGGGGCAATGTCAGGCTAGGAAGGACGAGCAACCACTCGCATCCTGGGGGCACAAGGGCACGCACTGGACGCGAGGCTCCAGAGCCCGGTGTCCCCTGCGCGGTGCACCGGTGCACCGCCCCCCGCGCCCGCTCCCTCCTCCCTTCTCCTCCTCCTCCTCCTCCTCCTCCTCCTCCTCTTCCACCGGCTCCCTCCCTCCCCCACCCTCTCCCTCCCTCCCTCCGCTCTCAGAGCTGCGGCTGGAGCCGAGCGCGCCGCGTCGCCCGCCGCCGCCGGTGCGGAGCGTGGGGAGCACTCGGCCGCAGCCGTCGCCCGCCGCGGAGGGTGCTGCTCCGCGCCGCTGGCCAGGCCGCCCTGTGCCCGGGCCTTTCCGTCCTTGGAGCGGATTGTTGCCCGCCGGGCGCCCGCCTAGAGCGACAGCACTCGCCAGAGCTGAGGCCGCGGTGGCGGCTGTGCCCATGCCCGGGTAAGTGGTGCCCAGGGCGCACGGGCGCAGGCGAGGTGGGCGCGGGCGGGGGCGGGAGGGCAGCCCAGCAGGTGGCGCGGCTGCAGGTGGGGGGACGCAGGTCTGCTGCTGAGGCACCTGCGCCCAACGTCAGGCCTGCGTGTCCTTGCCGCACCACGGCCGCGCGTCACCCCGGGGCCCCGGGGCTGGCAGGCAGCGCCCCACACCCGCACCTTGCGCCCCGCATCCCGCGCGCACGCGCATCTGCGTCTGGGGAACAAGGCCGCTGGGGGCTGCGGGCGAGGGCTCAGGGCGGGCACAGCCAGGGGCGCAGGGCCTGGGCCAGGAGCCCCGCCGGTGAGCACGCACCTTCCAGGAGCCTCGCGGCACCCCTCCCCCCGCCCCCCGCGCCCTCACACTGTGTCATCTTCCCCCCTCACACGTTCCCACACTGTCCCCCTGCACGCCCACATAGCTACCCAGCTGACCCCGCTGCTGGCATGGACAGTGCCTAAGGCAGGCGGCCCCTGGCCACACTTGGGTAGTGCCTTCTCCATCCCTCCACGGAGGATTGTTTCCCCCCTTCTCACCTGTGTGACCTTGGCCAGAGGGCTTCTGCATAGGGGGCCTCAGTGTTCTGAAAAGTGAAAGCTCCAGGCGTAGGGTTCTGGAATTCTGAGCCGCTGGTGCAGCATCTCCTAAAGCCTGGGGAGACCCACCCCTCTCTCTAGGACCTGGTCTCCTTCCTTCTGCTGGCTTACTGCAGGGCTTAGTGGCCTGACCAGCCAAGGAGGAGTGGAAGGTAGGGTGGGGGGCCTGATGCCTGGGCAGAGCAGCCCAGGAAGGAATCTTGGAGAATCCTCGGAGAGGTTTAGGAGAGAGTGTGCAAACACCACTTGCTGTCTTACCTGCTCCAAGGGCAGTCCCCTCCACGAGATGCTTGCCACTTCCTGGGCTGGGTGGGGGAGTGAAGCCACCCCATCTTTCACAGATGAGGCCTTGGGGCTCTGACCTAAAGTGAGCCCCTGCCTGTTGCAGGATTAGTCCAGCCTGTCCCTAGATGGCTCCCATCTTCATCTCCCCTGGCTCCCTACAAGGACTTGAGCATCGGCTTGGAAGGTGCCCCCTGCACCTACTCCCCTCACTTAATCCACTAGCATTGCAACCCTCAAGCACAGTCATGACCTCTTCCTAATCTATGAGCATCTTAAGGCAGGGGCTTTCTCTTAACCTGCATGGGCTGCTCAAGTGCCCAGCACAGGCCTGGCAGAGTGGGCAGTAGTTTTCATACGGCACATTCATGACCTTGACCTCACTGAATCTGTAGACTCACCAGAGAATAAAGGCAAGGCCTGTATTTTTGTCCCCATTCTTCAGATGAGATGCTTGAAGCCCCAAGAGGGGTGGGAACTCAGCAGTGCATTGAGCACATGGGTGGAGGCCCCTTCTGTCTTGAGCAGGTGGCTGGGGACACTCCCGTGGACTTGGTGGGGAGGTATCCTAATAAGAAGCCAATCCCCTTCCTGAGCACCTACTACAGCCGAGCGTGGTTCTAAACATGTTCTTGGACTTCCATCTGAGTCTCACCTCAACCATATGTGTGAGCTGCTGTTCTCATCGGCCCCCTTTTCACAGATGGGGGAATCAAGGCCAGGTGGTTTGTGAAGAGAGCTAGGATGCAGAGGAGAGGCTGGGAGGCTGCCCAGGTCCCTAAGGGACTTGGCGTAGCAGAAGGACCAAGGGTGATATTATTACCCCTTGAGTTTGCATCTGAAGAGTGAGCCAGTCGAAAGGGGCTGGGCTTTGTGGTCCCAGACCATTGATTGTCCCTGCTACTAGCCTCCAGGAGGGGGAGGGCCAAGGACACAGCTAGTCTTGATCAGATCAACCTGGTGCATGCCCAGCACTGCCAGGTGGTTTGAGTGAAGGGGCAGGCATGCTCTGGCACAGAACAGGGGGGAAGGCAGGCAGATGGAAGTGGGATGGGTGTGGGAGGGGGCTCTGCACACAACCAGAAGGAGAGCCAGTCCTTTGGGGAAGGAAGCCCCCAAGGCTGAACGTGCTAGGGAGCACTCCAACAGCAGGCAGCGGAGATGCTGTAGCCAGCCCCAGGGGCAATAAGGGGAAGAGGAGGCTTGTAGGAGGCATCTTGGGCTCTAGTGACAGGCTCTCTGGGGTTTGGTGCCAGTTCTGTGCCTGATGGTCTTTGTGACCTTGGCCAAGTCCCTTCCCTGCTCCAGATCTAGAGACAGTGGAGGTGTGCCCTGCGGACTCTGCACTGACAATTCAGGATTTGGAGCTGGAGCTTTGGAGTGAGGCTGAATCCTTCCCAACCAAGCCGGAGAGGCCAGGTCTGGGAATCAGTGAGCACTCTCTAGTCCAGTCCAGACATGCAGCTGGAGGGTGCTGGGGTCAGCTGCAGAGGCCTCTCTGAGCATGAGTTGTAGAGAGGGGCCCCACGCTTCCTGGTAGGGGACAAGAGTGCCCCCGGGCCCCAGGGCTTCTGAGAGCTGAGCTCAAATGGGACTCTTGGAGCCAGCACAGTCAGACCCAGCTTCCTCTGGACATTTGCACCTCCTCCCCCACCTCATAGAGCAAGTCATCAGCACACCTGTACTCCCTTTTGATCTTATACTTATGGCTCATATATTTCATTGATGGCTGCTGTCTGCATCAGAGTTTACCCATAAAGTAATGTCAATAATGACAGTAATAATAACAGCAGTCACCTTGTGCCATACTGGTTTAAGTTTTTCACAAACATCTCCTCACTTAATTGAAACAATAATCAAATGAAGCAAGTGTTGGTATTATCCGCATTTTACAGCTGGTCACATGAGACCCAGAGAAGTTAGAGAGTTTAGGTAATTTGCTCAAGGTCGCACAGCCAGTAGGTGGTAAAGTCAGGATTGCAACATAGCAGTTGGGCCCCTGAGTCTGCTCCCTGCCTGTAGCCACTTGTTCTCTAGAAGTTTGTCTCTAGAAGTGTGCTAAACTTGGCAGAAGGGGGCATTATGCACTCGCTGGAGCTGAATGTCCAAGGAACCCTGCTGGGGTGAGGCTAGGGATTCTTTTGAAAACCTTGCAGCTCAGAAGCTGAAATACCAGCATCCCCACCCCTATCTTCCCACTGAAAGATCAAAGGTGATTTCTACCCAACCCAAAGTAAGCTCCTATGACCTCTTCAGGGCACCCCTAAGAAGTAGCAGTTCATAGATGGGCACCTGGGCTGTGACACGAGGCAGATCTTCAATCTAAGCACCCATGAGCCCCACCAGTGCCATCCCCAGCAACACCCCAGGCTAAGCATGGCAGGCAGAGATCTGGGCCACGCAGATGGCTCCTCCCTGTCCCCTGTCATTTCCCAGCTCCTCACTGTACTTCTCTTCCCTGCCCTGGCTAGGCTGGCAGAAGCCAGGCCAACCGTGCCTGGCTGGAAAGCCCTCCCCTGCCTGAGCACCTTCTGTTGGGTGGGTGGTGCTGGCAGTGGGCCCGGAAGCAGCCTGGGGAGAAGGGTCTGAGCCACACATCACCAGGACAGAGGGAAGAAGGCTCTCAGATCTAGGGGATTTTGGGCATCTGGACAGCGCAAGGTTGAGAAGGGGATAAGTCCAAGGTCACAAAGCTGAGTAGATGGCAAAACCCAAACCAGAGCC